>NW_028262380.1:28329500-28635000 GCF_047370975.1 Nipponia nippon
TTCTCACTGGCAGACCTTGCATCCTGCTCAGCCAGAGAGTGGAGGAGGATGAGGCCATTGATGCTGTCTGTGTTTACATGAGTGCTCTGTTTGTCTGTTTGTGGCCTGTGTGGCTGGCCATGTACATGTGTATATGTGTTGTATATGCATGGTCTGTGCACATGTGGTTATTACGAACATATCATCAACCTTGCTGCAGATTGGACCTGGGAGCATGGAGCTGCAGCAGCCTTGCCTCTGTCAAGCTGTTGGACCTAGCATGATATACTTTCCAATAACAAAATGTTCATCAAAAATATTGCCTGCTTGATCCAAGGCATAAAATGATTCAAAGCAAAAGATATCAGAACATATATAAATTGATTTTTTTGTTCACTTCTTGACAGTAAATTGATAACATAAGCTTAAATCAGGAATGTATCTCTGTATTTAAACAATGATGTCAGTTACTAAAGCATAACACATTTTTGTTGTTGTTGTTTGCCATAAATTAAAGTGTATTTTTAAATTTTAAGTAATTTTATTGGGATATGGTAAAAGTATCTTGAATGTGGTACTTCATTTTTGATGAAATTATTAATTCTATCTAAGAGTTTGCCTGAGTAAGGCACTGTCATCCATTTTGTTCTACATCTTATGTTAAGGATTCTCATCTGCTCTGTAAAGTCTTACTGTCTTTCTTCTGTTGTTTTCTTTGGTAATGTGACAGTTCAGACTGAGTGGATCAGAATGTCAGCAGGCATAATCATCACAAATTCATCATTGTTACTTTTTCCAGTATAGGAACCGACCCATGCTAATTCTTCTTTTTTTTTCTGCCTGGTAATCCAAATTGTTTTCACTACAAAGTTAAGAAGTTAGCCACAAAAAATGAGAATACATTAATGATACATGCAAATAAATAGTATGAAATAATATAGAAGAACTGGATGGTATTTAACATGTAGTCCTGGTGTGCTCATACCTGAGGAACCAGGTGGAATACTACAGCCCACACATCCTCTATGGCAATACGTCATTCCTTAAGCTTTGGTAAGTTATCCAACCATACTGTCATGCTCAGCAGGATGCTTATATTCATTGGCTAAATCAATATTCACAAAGAGTACAGTGCCATAGGGGAAGATGTGCAAAGTGGGAAGGCTGGCGCTGAGCACTTGATGTACCCTCTACAGGCGTTTCAGCAGTTTTACCTTGGACTAGGCCTAGCAGGTTCCTGTGGATGAAAGACCCAGCAGTGGCTAAATGCTGCCTTTGATTTGTCTTGTCCAAAAGGAATCCAGTTTGTGCTCTTCCATACTGCTCCATGGCATGATCCAAAATGTGACAAACGTGGGGGTTGAGACTGGTTAAAAACCTCACTTCTAAACTGAAACAGTACTATAAATTAATCCACTATTTTTTTTTTATGTTGCTCAGCATAAGTGTCTTCTCTGTGTCTTGCATAGGAAAGAGATCTTTTGCATCTATAAACAGAAGTTTGTTTTGGTTTTTTTTTAGGTTGCATGTAAGTGCCAATGTCTGAAGGATACTCAGATACTCAGGATAATACTGTTATAAAGGTCCAAGTTATGTTAAGTGTCTCTCCTGGGGGGTTTCTGCCCAACTTTGAAGATTAAATTCCTATGAATTTTTAGAATACCTAAGCACTGAGTGTCAGATCAACTAAGGTGCTTTAAATTGAATACCAGAGCTACTAGCAATTTACAAATTGCTTTAGCAGAAATCTTAGTCTATTAACCATGTAGGTTACAATGATAATTCTAAAATATTTCTCCCTTTTTTAAAATTACAAATGTCAGATAAAATTTTCTCTAACAAAGTACAGCCCTTCATTTTACATTTTATAGTATTACAATATTTACAAATTTATTTCAAAGGTTTCTTGAAATATTTAGTTAGTGCAATTGTATCTGTCTACCTATGCAGAAAGAAAGAGAGGGAGGATTGAGAGATAGGGAGACAGACAGATAGTTGGGTAGATAAAGGGACAGATTCAGTCTTGATTGGTACTGATGTAAACATGAAGCAAATTTACTGGTCAGTATGATCACTCTTGTCTGACACCTGTGGAAATGAGAGCAGAATGTGACACCTAAAATTAAAAAAAAAAACCCTAGAACAGTTATTGCACCTCAGAGATAAGTAATGTTCTTAAAACCAATTAACATTCTGGAATGCAGTATTTCTCTCCATATAGCTATAAGTTTTGCCATCTGGTGAACTGGTCAACTGCCAGTTTAAACACCAGTCACTCCGTAATACTTTACATAAACAGATGTGGAGGTGATCATTAAAATGTGAAACGTAAAAATAATTTTGTGTTTATTAATAGACTTGGAGAAAACTTTATCATATTGCTACTATTAAGATGTACATGATTAGTGACAGCCTGACAGAAATGTAGATTTATTTGATACTGTATGTATACAGAATTATTTAAGAAAATTCTATATATGCATGTCAAAAATGTGCATATTTGACTATATCCATATCCTCTGCTTCTGGTACACTAGTAGCTTATGGAGGACTGGATTCTGCAAACACTTACATTTGTGCTTAATTTTACTTATGTAGATAACACTATTAACGACAAATACCATAAATATACAAATACACTGTTTTCAAACATGCTTATATTTTATTTAGCGTAACACAGCTACAAGACTGACTGAAATATCACTTAGCTTATTGCACTAACTGCAATGATAATAATAATATTAGAGTCAATAATAGCTTATAGTCCATTATGTATGTGTATATACATGTATACAACAAGTAATAAACTAACACCAGAAAAACTACTGTAATCAACAGCACGCAATAAATTATGTTATCTTTAATACTGTAATCATACTGGGAAAATCCAGGACATATTATTTTCTTCCAATTGCATTTCATAAGTGCAAGAGTTGTAACAAAACAACAGATGCTAGGCGTTGCTAGAGATGTGAATCTTTGATTTGTTTTTATAGCTGCTCTGACATTTAGGCTGTGGGCTTTAAGAGGAGATTCCAAAGCAAATGTTTTCATCATCATCTGACTCATTTTTGCCGGAAGGAAATACCAATTAAAAAAAAAGATAAATAAGGAGTGGTAGAGGATTATTGTTAGTTAGTTCCTCCAGTGATTCTGCTTTATCATGAAATGTCTGAACACTAACTTTCACTAAGCATTACACATTTTCTTACAGTCACACACTACATTTAGATTGAATTGCTTGTGTTTGGGGCTGTGCACAAAAGTTCACACAGTCCTTATAAATCTTCTCACTTGTCTAATATTGCCCTTATGGATAAATTACATGTTCACTGGAAAAGAGTAACAACTAATAGAAGAAGCCAGCAAAGAAAACGTGCAAAAAAATCCCCCAAAACTCACAAGCAAAATGTCATTGAGTTCACTTACTCTGCCCAGCAATATAAGCACATGATGGTGCCTGCATGGAGTGATGAATATAGCACGTGATTAACACTGAATGTAAAGGCATATACAGCCAAGGGGAAAGTGTTCATCTTCTATACTAAATTCACTACTAGATTTTTATAAGATACCATGGACCCTATGTTCTGAGGGGCCCAAACAAGGATCAGAATCAGCCCTTATTTAGGTACCTTCCAGGTTACACTTTGATTTTTTTTGTAATTGCCAGTGCTGGATCTTCAATAACTCATTTTCTTATATCTATGCCTTTCACTGAGGCATAAAAAAGGACTTTTGAGGTAATGGTAGCCAGCTTCAAGTATCCACCTTCTTTCTCTGAAGTTGCCAGATCAGTTTACCAAAGAGTATGAAATATAAAATTTTCTTTGAAGTTAGATTTTAAGCGACAATGATTTCACACTAAATGGTGGACATTTATTAAACACAGCTGTGTAGTGTAAATCAGTTCTGAGTGGGAAATATATTTGTATCCCCTCACAAATATGTAAGCTGAAAGTTAGAGTTTCCACCTTTTAAAGGAAAAAAGGTCTAAAATGGTCTTTCTGTAGAGACTGAAGTCAGAGGTCTGTACAAATCTAGCTCACCGACTGGGTCCAACAGTTAAGGCAGAACAGTTTCTAAACGACCAGGTGCTCATACATTCCTTGCTGACTGCGGCATGAACACTGAGTCTTCAGATCTCTGCAGTGGGAACATAATGATTCAAGAGATAGATACAAAATCTAGTCTTTCAGATGAAGAAACTGCTTCATTTAGTGATCAACAGGGGGTCTTTAAGTGGAGAAGTGGATGTGATTATTAATAGATCAGCTGTATTTAATTTTTGAATTAATGTCAGTGTTTTCTTAAGCACTACAAAATCAGAAAGTACTAAAAATAAGGTTTTCTTGAGGTCTTGAGTAAAAAGGCTACAGAACAGTTGATAAGGATAGCAGTAAAGTAAGATTTATACATACACCAGGTACAGGTTCAGAGTTTAAAGGATTAGGATGTCATCACAGACTTGATACTTTGATTTATTGATGTATAGTGCAAAGCTGACAGTGAGAGAACAGAACCTGCTTACTACAGGGTTATGTTGGATAATATTTAGCTTCAAGTGGAATTAGGTAACTGGTGTACAGTCATGTAAGTGTTTAAAATCTGGTTTAGGGTTCAAGATACTACAGGCTGCATTCTGCAGAGCCATAAGAACTGCAGTAAAAGCCAACAATGATGAGAGCAAATATTTTATGTACACTTACATTGGATAAAGTGACTGGCATATGTGGGGGGAGAACAGCTAGAAGTATGTGATTTGTGTTTAATTCTTTGGTGGAGAGAGGCATCTGCACTGAGATTATGTGTGAGGTTGGATTAAGGTTTGCAATAGCATAGACTGTTTTTTTCCTGCATCAGCCAGAAAACCTATCTTTAAAAATAGAACCATCATGTCTACCTACATCAGCTTGAAACTATTTACTCCTATTGGATTCCTGCTTTGTCTTAATCTTGTGGTCTTTCAGGATCCTGCAACAAGCTTAGATCTTCTGCCATTGCTGTCCCATTTTCAGTAAATCTGAGAGGGCAGATCTACACATGTGTTCTAGTTTGGATCAATGTTTAGCATGCTTTTGAAACAAGTCTCCCAGTTGATCCCACTTACTTTGCTTCAGCTCATAGTGTTCAGCTGCCTCAGGGTGCCTGAACTGGATTCCTCTCTGAAAAACCTACATAGCAGATATGGTCCAGGAGCTCACCCAATGCACTCCAACTGCAAATGGGCATCCAGTCCCTGGAGCCAGGCTAGATCTACCCCACAAAACAAAATAAAGCAAAACAAAAAAACTTGATGCGTATATACTGTGGATGTCAGGTTTTCAACACAAGTTATTTTACTGTACAAAACTGCTCCCATTTATTTGCACTGCTACATAGGTTATACAGTGCAGGTTATACAGATGGAGCCACACTGTATCAGGGCTGGCCGTTCTTTTCCTTGGCAATCCCAGGGGTACCAGCTGAGGTAAAGTAACTATGGGAGTCAGCTGCAAGGAACTGGATTGGAAAAGAGTCCTCCTCATCCTGTGGAGGTAACTCCATATGCAGGACACAAGGATTGAGGGGGTGATGGGGTGGACATTTGTGAAGTCATATGGTTGTGCCCCAGGAAGAAATTCAGGGGTGCAAAGAACCTCTGTTAGAAGCTAGGATACAAGATTTTGGAGAATGGTTACATTTTACTGGGCAAAAGCAGTTTGAAATGTTTAGATTTTGTAAATCTGTAAATGGGAGTTCAGCAGCCTAGGCACGCCATAGAGAAGGACACCATATATCTCATAGGTTGAGTGACAAATTATTACAAAAACAAAGGAGAGAACCTGATCCCAACAGTATGTGAACTGTAGTAAACTGCATTAAACCACAGAGTCTGAACTCCTCAATGGTAAAGATCATACTCTTTCATCTAGTTAGTGGTAATCTGGTAACTTCTGTTTAGTTAATGTCTGTTTTTTCCTAAAAAAACCCCCATCTTTACATCTTCTGTCATTGTGGTATCTTCAAATATGAAAAATCTATTATTTCTTGTGATGGTTAGTTAAATGTTGCACAGTTTTTAAGAATGTATGTACAAAAGGTGTTGCTAGCTTGTTAGATAGATGGCTGAGGTGGTCTTGCAGGAGCAATAAAAATCTTACCTTTATTGTTATTGTATTTAGACTTCTAAGTCTAATTTTAAATTAAAGTTCATCCTCCACATTCTAGAGACAGTCTGGGCAAGTTTAGCTCTCTATTAGCAACTTCACAGGTTAGTTAACATAACTGTTACAAATGTACACTAGTAAAGCCTGGATATGTTCAAACATCCAATGGAATACAATCAGGACAAAGAGTAACACCAGAGAGATCGATAGTTCATTAAACTATTCCTGTGTTGCTCTGGAACAGTATGTAATGAGCAGAGTTATAGAAAATTCTGATGTAATGTAATATACCTGAGAGAATGCTTTGCTTTAAAATCTTTACTGCAAGCTCCAAAATCAATGGTATACATCCAGAATCATGTTTATGTTATAGCACAGAGCAAACTGGAAAAATGTAGATGCTTGGGCAATGCAGGAAGAGTAAAATAAATTATGCTATAGGGAGTGATGACATATTTATGCAATAGCATGCAACAATAATGGGCTGGCTTTCTTCATCTTTCTTTCTAGCTTTTCTACTATTTGGGACCTTTGTTGTAAGAGTAAAGTTTTTGTATAGTGTAGGCGAGATAGATTTGGGTGTTGACCATATTCTGGTGGCATACACTTCCATACTTCTGTTTCTGAAAAGAAGCATGGATGTGAAGTACCTACTCCATATCACTCCTCTTGTTGATGTCTGTGGACTTTGACTCAGACAGAAAAGCATCCCATTCTGTGATCATTGTTGTATAAACTGTAGTGTTCTAGTCACACATCCTTGTATTTACTGAATGTTATGGACAGATCTACCTGGCATGTGTAGGAGAAGCCTACAGGCCTTGTTTAAGCTTGTACAAACTTCGCCTTGGAGTGAGTGCTTCATCTGTTCCTTTTCACGGTGTTTCTGAGTGTGAT
Source organism: Nipponia nippon (assembly GCF_047370975.1). NCBI lineage: Eukaryota > Metazoa > Chordata > Aves > Pelecaniformes > Threskiornithidae > Nipponia > Nipponia nippon. The sequence continues at coordinate 28,336,526 of NW_028262380.1, forward strand.
GTGTGCTAGGCTTGGCAACAAAAACTGAGCTCATCTCAAGAAACCACCTCACTGGCCCAAGTGTAATGGCCCTGCCCAGCAATATCAAGGTTGGGCCAAGGGCAACACTGCATTATTGTGGAGACTATTGGACCAAGTGTGAGGTGGCTGCTAAGTATCCGTCAGCTCCAGAGCAGTGTGGCTGAAGCAGGGCACACTGGTGGCTTGTCTCCCCAGACCTCGATGACTGACTTTCCTGGTGTGCATTTATACAGGCAGACCAGAATAATCTGCTGAAATTGCTTTGCTAATAAGCTGCGCTGAAATTATATGGAATATGAATTTGATATCAGACTAGAAGACTGTGTTTGATTATAAGTCAACTCTGATGGTCTAATACATGTTGTGGTAGGTTGACCCTGACTGGATGCCAGGTGCCCACCAAAGCCACTCTGTCACCCCCATCCTCAGCTGGACATGGAGAGAAAATATAACAGCTCGTGGGTTGAGATAAGGACAGGGAGAAATCATTCACCAATTACCGTCATGGGCAAAACAGACTCGACTTGGGGAAATTAGTTTAATTTATTACCAATCAAATCAGAGTAAGGTAATAAGAAAATAAAAAGTAAATCTTAAAACACCTTCTCCCCACCCCTCCCTTCTTCCTAGGCTTAACTTCACCCCCAAGTTCTCTACCTCCTCCCGCCAAGCAGCACAGGGGACAGAGAACGGAGGCTGCCATCAGTTCATCATATGTTGTCTCTGCTGCTCCTTCCTCCTCAGGGGGAGGGCTCCTCACACTCTTCCTCTGCTCCAGCGTGGGGTCCCTCCCATGGGAGACAGTCCTCCATGAACTTCTCCAACGTGAGTCCTTCCCATGAACTGCTCCAGAGTTCTTCACAAACTGCTCCAGAATGGGTCCTACTTCTATTGGGTGCAATCCTTCAGGAACAGACTGCTTCAGCATGGGTCCCCTGCAGGCTCACAAGTCCTACCAGCAAACCTGCTCCAGTGTGGGCTCCTCTCTCCACGGGTCAACAGGTCCTGCCAGGACCCTGCTGCAGTGCAGGCTTCCCATGGGGTCACAGCCTCCTTCGGACATCCACCTGCTCTGGTGTGAGGTCCTCCATGGGCTGCAGGTGGATGTCTGCTCTACCGTGGACCTCCATGGGCTGCAGGGGGACAGCCTGCCTCACCATGGTCTTCACCACGGGCTGCAGGGGAATCTCTGCTCCGGTGCCTGGAGCACCTCCTCCCCCTCCTTCTTCACTGCCCTTGGTGTCTGCAGAGTTGTTCCTCTCACCTATTCTCACTCCTCTCTCCAGCTGCAGATGCACAGGGTTTTTTTTCCCCTTCTTAATTATGTTGTCACAGAGCCGCTACCACCATCACTGATGGACTCAGCCTTGGCCAGTGGCAGGTCCGCCTTGGAGCCATCTGGCATTGGCTCTATTGGACATAGGGGAAGCTTCTAGTAACTTCTCACTGAAGCCCCCCTTGTAGCCACCCCACTACCAAAACCTTGCCACGCAAACCCAATACATATATATGTAAAACATCGGCCAATTTTCTCTGCTGCTTTCTTCAAGAGTGTGACAAGCAAATATGTAGTAGCTACAATTTTGAGAGTTCCTATTGATGAGAATTTCTCCTTGCAGTTAAGACTGAATATGCCAGAATGGCTATTTCACACCCTTTTGGAATTTTGTCTCTCCGCATAGACACACCTTCAGTCTCTTCTTTGAGAGCTTGAAGGAGAATCGAAGCCACAGCGACCTATAGGCTCCTGGAGCTCTCTTCTTGTATGACCTGCAGGAAGTGGACCTCTTAGTTCTTTTTTTTGAATTTGGATTTATTTATCTTTTCCACGTGAACACCTTCCAAAAACAGAGCAGAAGTTTGTTCAGTATCCACACTGCTGTGAAATAAGCAAAAGCTAAATAAGAGAAGCTTCAAATGTTGTTATGCCTTTCTTAAAATGAAAGAGACAATCTATCTGAATTAATTGTATTCAACATATGGAGTAATAAATGTATTAGCTGATCCAGACAAACAAGTACTCTAGAAATAAACAGTGGAAATGATCTTTTGTGGGTTTTGTTTGTGTTTTTGGGGGTTTTTTTGTTTTTGTTTTTGTTTTCTGTCTTTTAACATGTTTTGTCAAGAATTTCACTATAAAACTCAGAAGAAAATTCTGGGTCACCTAAGGATATACAGAGCTCTTTAGCTGAAAAAGACATGGGTTAACTTGCAGACTGAAAACTGGCAGCATTTGTGCAAAATTAACGGAGTTTTATGGTAAAGGTCATTTATGGAACTGTAGATAGCTGAGAGCACAAACTCTTTGAACTCTGTCTGAGGAGGTCCAATAAAGTATCATAACTTTAAATCCCTGTTTATAGCATTTAAGATCTAACCTTCAGGCTGGTAGTAATAATTGATTTCTGAAAGTTTATCAGTAATGTTGTCAAAAATAAAAATTTCTGACATCCATTTGAATGGAGAGCATTTGCCGGATGGGTTTGAGCTCAGATTCTCCAAAGTTGTACAAGATCTATTGTTAAAAGACCTATTGATAAAAGAAAAAGACTTCAGAAGCCTACTATTGCTCTAAAAATAAGAGTTTCTTTATTTTAGGATTAAAAATACTAATAACATGCACATACGTACTGTTTACTTTCCTGGAACTTTGAACTGTGAAATTACATGCTTATGCAAATTTGAAAAGTAACCATATTTACATGGATTAGAAATATGCCCAGGTAGATAAAGGAGTAAAAATTACTGATGAGCATTATAAATAATAATAATAAAAGAGCATATGAATCCTGTAGGAAAAAATATGAATGCAATCAGTTCTGATGCTTTTCGAGCACCTGCAATAATAGAGGTTTTCTTATTCACATTCTTATTTGAGTATGGTGAGATTTGACTTTTGCTCTCCAGGTAATTTTTAATATACAGCCTCTTTCTTTGTTCATTTGATATTTGCTTGTTTTTCAGTGGTTTACACTTATGAAAAAGAACTACATATTTTCCAGAGTAATGAATTTCTGAAATAGTATGATGACAGCAATGGAAATTAATAGTCAGTTTGATTCTCCACTGTTGAGCATTTTGTGGAGTCATTTACAAAGTGAGTTGAAATTGCATATAGAGGATTTGGTAGCATTTTATACTTGCTTGCACAGCTGTAAGTAACTTCACAACATGTGAAGAATCAAGTACATTATCTTTCACAGAGCCATTTGTTTCTTGCTTTTATATGCATATCTTTTGTCTCTCCTTCAAACCAGTATCAGAATTTGTTTCTCTTATTTTTTAAGGATATATTTTTGTAGATATTTCCTAGATAAATAACTGGGGGGGGAGGGGGGGCGCAGAGAAGGTTAATCCCTCAAAATGAATGGAGTTTTAGAAATTTCCAGGCTGCTGGGGGGGGGGGCAGCTTGCAGGCATAAGTTTATTAATGTTGAAGTGACAGCCATTAAAGCAAGTGACCTCTAGAGCAGTGAGAGAGGGAATAACTTTCATCTTTAAGGGGCTCTATAAGGCACTGAATTTCTGGAAACATCTTTAAGGTGTTTCTCCCTCCACGCAAATCTCCATGCTGATTCTTGTTCTTCTGCAACATCTTACTCTACAAGGGATACACTTATTATAAAATGCATTTTGAAGCATTCATTCACCTTTGTGACCTCAGCTGTCAGAGAAATTGAAGGTCAACAAAATGGATGTGGTAATGTGGTATGGTGGGTTTTGGCATGTTAACTCACCAAATTGCATCACTGTCTGTTGACTTTCTGTGGGAATATCCTTGCTGTCAAATCTCTGTATTTTCAGTGTTACTGTAGAATGGGACAATATCTTAAAAATGAAATGGTTGTGTTCAAAGCAAATATTATTACTGCTGTAGAGTCTACATCAAGTAGACAAACTTTGTAAGTTTAGAGGTTTTAATGCTAGAGACACTCCACAGACAAACACTGGGGTAAAACATAACACCTACCTTTCTGTGTTCATGCTGGCATGAAGAATGGCTCTCTTGGCCATGCTTACCTCATGCAATCCTAAATTTGCAATTCTTACACCTGAATCACGAAGTCCACAGAATCTGTTGCAGCTCATGCTCATGCCCTTTGCCTACATATGGCTTTGGCTGGCCAACATGGCAGTGCTTATCCATGTTGGGCACATGGGCTATGCCCCCTTCAGCAGCACTGCAGACACATCAAGGTGGATATGCACAGACAAGCGTTGATGCTGAAGACTTCATACCCTCATGCACATTTCAAATGGGTTTTATTTCTGACTAGCCCTAGTTTGGTCCCTTAGACTGAATGACTGCACTAAGTAGGGACATTTGGGAGATTCACTGCAAAAACACATGCCTGACCACGCTGAAGTGCTAACATAGTTATAACCACAGTACAGTACATGTCCTGCAGTGTTTCAATATATAAGCTCATGGCCCCACCAGTTTTCAGTGTAAAAACCCCCAAACAAACAAAGTTTAAAAAGGGTACATTGCCCACCTGAGGATATGATTACAAGCCATATGTGCCAGGGACCATAAATCTGTTTCATCTGTTCTACTCTTTCTCCTGAAGTAATGACTACACCCTTCAGACTCCTCAGTCTTGTCACTTCCCAAAAACCAAAGAGAGCATTCTCTTGGAAACTTAGTACCCCCCCCCCCCCCCCACCTTATTTTTTTTAGGTGGAATATATTCTGTGAGGAAAGGATTGCAATAATGAAAGTATAAAATGTAATTCTGCGTTGCCCAGCATTAAAAAAATCACAAGTTAGACCTCTGGAGACTGGATTAAAATTCAGCTGATTAAATAATAATTATGGGGGTGGAATGGCAGAGGTGTCACTGATCTTATTGTAATTAATTCTGTAGAGTTCATGCTATGAACTTTTCCTTATTGCTCTCAGAGCTAAAAATGAGAAAATTGGGAAATCTCATGCAGTATTAGGCTCTCAGTAGCTGGGGATTTTATTGGAAAACACCAAATACCATTAATTTCATTATTAACTTATGAAAAAATTGACTTTTATATTGTTAATGACCTTAGTACTATCACTGATGAATTTTTTAGTCTATTTCTTAGAATAATGTTGAAGGCACTGAACAATTAACACAGTACTTTTAGTGTTCTCTAACCTTATCATACGTGGCTTTTAAACCTTCAATTACTTGATGTGTTGAACTGTAGATGTAAAATTTCAGGTAAAAATCAATAACTACTTTTTATTTATATAAGAAAAATTGTGCTTTTGCTATAAAGCTGATTTGTGCTTTTGGAAGCTGCACGAAGAGGGAAAAAGGGATGTGAATTATATGAAAAGCAATGCTTGAACATTGTGTTAGTTTTGCTACATGACTTAAAAACAGCACATGGATGATTATTTTCAAGTATTTAATAAGAAAGCACAGTAAATATTTTATCACTGTCTTTTTTTATCCCTTGGAACTGTATTTAGTAAAAACTTTACTGATATGAAATACTTGAATTCAAGTCATTCAGTAGACCATATTCCTCTTTCCATCTTGCACAATATTATTCAAAGGCTGAGCTATGTCTTCTTGATATGTTTTTTAATGTCTTCAGGTAGACATCCATATTTATCCATCATAAATGGTGGTCTATCAGGTTGTTTTCTTTCATTATCTTTTACTGTTTAATTCCAGGGTAACATAGTGGCTATTGAGTTGGAAGAATAGGTCTTTATTCTTGTAAAGAACGTGCCTCGGGCAATTCATGTCATACCATGCAAACTTATCCTAGAATTCCTTGTTGGTGTCTGGACAAATCAAGAATATAAATCACAGTGCAAGACTACTTCTGTCAAATCAATTGGCATCTCTTTCCATTTCCTTCTCTCTCTCAGCTGTGCAGTGGACAGCTCATTCCTATGGCTGGCTGAGAACTGAATATCATAGATTTTGAATCCAATCTTTCCAAACCCACAGTTGTAAAAATGAAGAGTAATAATAACAACAATAGCAACAACAGTAAATGTTACACAGACCAGCCTATATTACTATCTTTTCCTCTGCCTCCCCACCCATCCCCCAAGAAACAAGCCCTAAAACATCAACTAAACTAGATCACCCAATATTGCTTCTAGAAACTGTGTTTTCATCTTCAATTCCAAGACATGCATTTGGGATCTTAAGCTGAATTGGCCCACATAGTTTTTTCCCCTCAAATATGACTTGTTCAATATGGGATGCAGAACAACGGGATCTCTTCTTTCTGAGTCATCAGGAGTAATAAATAAGTGTACATCACCTTTTATCTTTCAGGTCACCACAGCTAGCCAGCTCTAAAATGCTCAAAACTGTATTGAGTTTTAACATTTCCTTTTCATTTCATTGCAGCTGATTTGGGGGTCACCTTGTCTTCAAAAAACAATCCAAACTGAGAGGTTTTTTTTATTTATTTACTCTTTCTTTTCAGTGATATTTCTCAGTTTGTCTGGAAGCTTTCCAAGTTAAGATTTTCTCTTCTTGTCTGGTAATCTCTCAGTTACACCAAGACTTCTAGAAGTTACTTTCATGCCATTGTGGAGTCTCCAAGTCTTCTTTTGATTCCGTTTACCTAGCAGAGAGTTGTATCAGCACTACCACAATTGTTTCCAGCTTGTTTAAAGGGAAATGTTAACTCACGGTGTCTTTCTTTTCACTCTTGGAAAATGGATCTGAGTTACTACTTCCTTTCAAGCCTGGAGACGAGTACAAAATAGAGACGTCTTGAGATGCTATAATTACAAGGAAGGGTTAATGAAGAAATTTATTTTTTCCCAATACAATCTGTCTTATTTAAAATGTGTGTAGAGTAGGCTTCATTTTCCTGAAAACAAAAGTAGTGGTCAGTTGGGTATTTGCAGCTCAGCACACCTTTCAGCAAACAGCCCCCCACTCCACCTAAATTCCAACTGAAAAGATATTTAGGGGTCCAAGAAGCCACAAATAGTGAATCAGTTAACCTTATCTTCCAGGATTTAGTAGTAAAGGTGACTATATCATACGTTTGCCAGTTAAGTTCCTGCTTACCTACTTTAAGTTACCCATACATTATCAAAAGTTCCAATTTTGTTCAGGTAGGACAGAGTTTCTTGCCTAGTGCTCAGTTGCACTAATTTAGGTGGAGAGCTCAAATTACATCAGAATTGGCTGGCGGTAGCAACAATAACCATTGCTGTTCACTGCTTGCGATGCTTATGGCATGCAGTCAAGCAATCTGTGATTTGCTTTCTAACATCTATTCAACTGGACAGAGACTGAATTTATAGAATATGAAAGTAAAAAAGATTTCCTGGGAAAGGGAATCAAGCCCAAATTTCTCATTAACATTTTTAGAAATACTGCCTTCTGTAAGATCTGTACAACGGGGTTAAAAGAAAATTTTTCGTAATTTCCTCCAGTTTCTTTTAAAACACCCAGAATGTTATCAGTGCTCCTCGTCAGAACTAAAAATTTTAAATCTTGAGTCAAAACTACATGGCTACAAGAAATGGAGAGTCAAATCTTAGTTTTCGGTGAACTCACTGGAGCTACCCAGGATGTAAATACCTGCATATGTCAGTGGGTTAATGGCACCCTGACTATCGCAGTCTTATGTTCACAGAAAATAAACAGTTTAACCATTACTTATTTGCATGTATGAACAAATAAGTATAACCAGTGCTAGAGGGAAGCGTAGCATTTAATAATCATTTTAATATTCTACATACAAAATAATTAGCTTTAGTGTCATGGTTTAAACCCAGCCGGCAACTAAGCACCACACAGCCGTTTGCTTGTTCCCCCCCTGGTGGGATGAGGGAGAGAATTGGAAGGGTAGAAGTGAGAGAATTTGTGGGTTGAGATAAAGACAGTTTAATAGGTAAAGCAAAAGCCGTGTGTACAAGCAAAGCAAAGCAAAGAATTCATTCACTACTTCCCATTGGCAGGCAGGTGTTCAGTCATCTCCAGGAAAGCAGGGCTCCATCACACTTAATGGTTACTTGGGAACACAAACACCATCACTCCAAATGTCCCTGCCTCTTTTGCCTTCTTCCCCCAGCTTTATATGCCAAGCATGATGTCATATGGTATGGAATATCCCTTTGGTCAGTTGGAGTCAGCTGTCCCGGCTGTGTCCCCTCCCAACTTCTTGTGCATCTCCAGCCTACTTGCTGGTGGGGTGGTGTGAGAAGCAGAAAAGGCCTTGACTCTGTGTAAGCACTGCTCAGCAGTAACTAAAACATGCCTGTATTATCAACACTGTTTCCAGCACAAATCTAAAACATAGCCCCATACTAGCTAGTATGAAGAAAATTAACTCTATCCCAGCCAAAACCAGCACAATTGGTTTACTAGACTTTGGAATTATTTTAATGCATTTTCATTCTTCCAATTTATGGTTCATGTCCAGGTTAGGACAGTGAGTTAGGCAAAGGAAGAACTGCAGACCTGCTATGGGTTAGAACCTCTGCCATATGGTTGTGTGGGTATTGCAGTAGACAGGCAGTCTGATTATAATGAGACATCAATTTAAAACATTAACATACTCATTTTCAAACATATTTATGGGAATGTAGCTAAGTCCTAGAGTTATTTATAGCAATATTCATGCACACTGTTTAAAAGCATTATGGTCTAGTGCCCAGGGTAATCACACTTTATTGCCATGAAAAGGGAATGAATGGTATAAAAGTTTAAAATATTGTCTTCCAACTGGTAACAAATAAAACATCACAAACTAAGTTCATAAACACTCAAACGATCAACAAAGTTAAGTGCAATATATCACTTTTACAGAAAGACTTTTAAATTCAGTACTCTCCAATTTCTGTACTAAGCAGGGTAAAGCATTTATCATTAATCCAGTGAGAATAAATGCCTGTTTTAGGATAAGAAATGGAATTCAGTAGTATATGTTCAACTCTTTATTTTCAAGATGAAATTGGACATCATGAAAATAATGTTTTCTGTTATTATTGTGTAATTATTTTCTCTAAATTTTAGGGCATTTGGGGAAAGCAATGTCACAAGGAAACTCAGCAAAAACACAGAGCTGGATTATGTGAGTTTTTCTTTCCTTTTCCTTGCTCTTTTAATCCATCCATGGATGGTAACAATTAGAGCATTATGAAAGATGTTCTTTTGGTATCCCTTCTACTACTCTGAACACAACCTATCTAATATACAATGCTTCATTTATTGCATGTTACTGTGTTGATGAACATGCAGGTATCATAACGAAATGCAAATCTTCCTGAAACTCTAAATTCATGAGATGAGATTTAACAGTTAGAAAAATTCCTCATTACTTTATTCTTTCTCATCTGACATGTAAGACCAGCCTTTTCAAGTCTGTATTTATATGCATATATCTTTCCTTATATGTGAGTGGTAATGAATTCAAAGGCTAATATTGCTACTTTCATCAACTCATTTCTCCAGCAGGACAAATAGGAGAACAAGCAAAAAATTATATACCTTTTTCTACTTCACACTTGTTAGCATACTAATGATGTGAAGCTGTCAGAGCTACCAGCATCTCAACTTGTTAATGATTTCTTGTACCTGAGCTTGGACGAAAGGGATAAGCAGACAAGCTGAAACTCCAGTTTCCAAGGAGACAACCTTAGAAACATGTAAGAAATATTTAAGTAGGTATGACACGTCTCCAAGAACTGGAGATTTTTTTTGTCTTGCACAGTAACATATATAAGCTATGTTGAAGAGGATTCTGTGCCTTCCAGACTCCATTCTGAAGAGTCTTGTGAGTTACTGTGGCTTGCAAGTCACAAGGCTTGGATGGGGGAATAACAAGTTCCCTGGATTCTGGTGTTATGTTTCAGATGGTTATCAGTCACAGGCACTGAGCAGAACTATGTTCTGTGCATACTTATCTATCTGTCTAGCTCTCTGTCTAGCTATCTATGTATTCATTTTGCTGTTTTTATTTATGGCAACAAGAAAGCATGTTTTCTTCGCTTAAATTAACCTATGTGAAACATTCTGTGCTAAGCTATACTGTGCATGAAAATAGAACCAAACTGTAGAGGGATGATGGAAAAACATTTGATGATGCTTGAGGAAAACAGCAGGTCCCTTAGGATTCTCTTTCCTCAACTCAAGATGTTGCATATAAGGAGTTTTTTTTAGAGTACTGGATCCTGCCTTTCAATTCCCATGTTGTCATGAGCATCTGTTGTTTCCTGCTAGCCTACTTTACAACTGATGTTGCGAAATACATAATCTGAAATGAAAACTTTCTGACCTATTCATCCATACAAATGCTTTTCCAACTTCTTCTGTGCTCAAGGGAGACATAAAGAGGGGGACAGGGAGTTTTCTTATTCAGTGAAAACAAAAAATAAATGGTGAAGGACTGATATGCTTAATTCACTTTTAAGCACCTGCATTTGTATCAGTGAGTTAGGCACCTTTGCGGATCAGATCTTCGTTTTCAGAGATCTTAGTTCATATCAGCAATTCTACTGTAGTTTCTTTTCCAATATGTAAATATTCCAAGAAGTAAATAGATGAAGCCTGTCTCTACTAGGCTTTTCCAGAAATTTTTTTCATTTTTGATCTTGGATACAGAAAACTACCAGAAAGCTCTGACAATACCCCAAAAAAGCTAAATAGAAAATGTCACTCATCACAGAAAATCTTAATGCAGAAACAGGAAAAAAGACTGTGTATTGTTTAAGACTGTTCATTTCACAGAGCAAAACTCACAATGCAAACACCTACTTCTTAATTACTACCACTGTATGAGAGGAAGTATCTGCTTTTTCAGCAGATATTTTATTTGAAAGATTCATTACAGCAATTGAAACAGCATTTAATTTTAATACCTTCAGAATGTAAGGGCAAATGGGACAGCATTCAAAGAACATTCTGATTAAGAGGTGTAAGAGAGTCAAATTCAGTAAAAGACAGAATTAAATAGGTCTACATTAGGCACTTGGTTGGACATGCTTGTTAGAGTTGCCTAGGAAATGGAAGATTAGTTCCACATAGAAAGCAAACAAGAAAAAGAAGACCCAAAAATTGGGCGTTGCTGGAGCTCAACTACTCATGAATAAGAGTTCTAACAGTAAAATCATAGCTAGAATATCTGTGATTTCTCACCAGAGAAAAGTACTAACTTTTCTTAAACATCTCTTTGTATCACGCAAGACTTATAAAAAAGGTTTATCAGGGTTTATAATGAGGAAATGTTGCACGATATTTTATCTAGCGAGCATAAATCTTTCTTAGCACTTTTAAACATAATAAATCAATACGGAAAATACTACCCTAATTATAGGGTCACTGATGGTGAAATTCAGTTTGCAATTGAGTCATCTAAACTTAGGTGACTACCCTTGGGTGTCCATATATGGGGTAGGTAGACTTTTCTGTGTTCCCTATGGTCAATGGAGATCAAAGGCTTAATTTAGCTGCTCGCTTACAGGCTCTTTACTGCAGTTTGAGAGGCCTTTCCCTTCAGCTGCTGCTCCAGAAGGGCAGATGTCTCCCAGAGGTTGTGTCCTAACTGCCAATGCCATAGAAATGTCTCATATAGCCTTTAGGTAACCCTAGATCTTGAAGGCATGGAGTCTAGAGAGCTATTCAGCTGAGCAGCCACTTGGGAACAGGATTCAGTTGTTTAAGCATAGCTAAAATTTTAAATGCCCTACAATACATCATAGGTTTGCACAGGGCTGACATTTGTGATACACGATACATGACCTATAGAAAAATACTTTCTTTCTGGACCAGCCGTGAGAGGCCAAACTGAACAGCGTGAGTTTTCTAAAATGGTATTTAAACAGTTGAATTCTTCTCAAGGTTAGGTGAATAGATCTCCTCTCTCCCTTAACTGCTTTGCTTGTGTCTCATTTGACGATGGTGAGAACTTAGACAACAGCTCAAATGTAGCTACCTAAGTTTAGGTGTTTTGATTTGAAACGGAATCCCTCCTTCAGTGCTGAATCTCACTTTAAGACATACAGCAAGAGTTAAACGTCAACCTAAAAATGGTCTTGTTGCTTAGATACTAATGGTCATTCTTTAGCTTGTATTACTTTGCAAGAAGACTTTGGTACTGACCAAAATTATTTGTCTGTCTCTCTATCTATTTATTTTTAAAGACATTTAAAGAGTTTAAAGAAAGGAAAAAAAATTTTTCTAAAGCCTAAAATAAATATAACTGATTGGGAACATCAGTTTAAAGTAGAAAATTTCAAATAAAAGGTAGGATTTGTTCATGGACTCCAAAAACACAATTCCAAAACACTAAGAAACTTATGCTGAGTAGTGGCCAAAAGCTTATAGGAAAGCAATAATAATAATGATGATGATGATGATGATGAGAATAATAATAATATTGTACCAAAACTTAAGGAAATGGCAAACGCTGGAAGTTACAATTTAAGATGTATATGACTGATGAGGGAAGCTAAAAGAGCCAAGAAGTATCAGTAGTGAATAGGGTTAAGGCTCTAAGTAATTTAAAACATGAATATTGTAGTCAGGTAGAGGGCTATAGCTAAATGCTGATGAAAAAAGTTGCTAAAGGTGACTAAACTAAGTGTAAAGGTTTGACAGATAGTTCTCCATATTTAGAAGAATGTAGGAAGACAGACTCACTCCATCTGATCAGGACAGAATTTACCAATTTCGACAAAGGAGGATGTGAGGGAAAATATGTTAAAAATAAACATTTTCAGATAATTGAGCACAAAGTACTTCCAAATCAGAGCATTAAATGAACTAGTTGCACTAGCCACACCAAGAACTGTGTTAATGTTTGGCAAACCTTGGAAAAAAAACTAAAGGACTGGAAGGGTAAAATGGAAACAAAGAATGACACAAAAAGAAGTCATCCAATAGTGATGAAATAATTACTCTTGAGTTCTATAAATAAAGAAGCAGAAGAACTCTACAGCATAGTTTCATGGAAGTTTGGTCCTGTTTGATACAATACTTTTCTTCCTTTTCATGAGATTACATGTTTGAATAATAAAGATGCACATGCTGGCATTGCACTTGGATATCTCCAAGACATTTGCCACAGGGACATGCAGCATACATTTTTAAGTAGACTATTTTAGCTGGGCAATAAAGTGATGATTTAAGTGTTTTCTGGTTAAGCTTGCATATTTCAAAGGCTGATTTTTTTATAAAGATGAAGGCAAGATATTATTATAAAGTGATCAAAATTACCTTGCTAAATGGTCTCAATGCACTAAAATGTGTTTTCATACATTCAGAGGCAAGGAAATAGTTCAGAGCTTCAATGATAAGGATGGTATCAGCAGGAGGGAAATTCAGTCTTTGAAAGTAAAGATCTGAGGAAAACCTGATATCAACATTTATGACTAGCAGAAGATAAACTCTGTCATGTCAAAAATATTTCTATGATCCTTTTGTATAGAAGAGGGTAGCAGAATAGGCAGATCTTGGATCTACATATCATTAGTAAAATATACCTACTATGCCTACTTCAAACACAGATATAGGAGAACAAATTCCAAGGAAAACTAACAAATGATCCAGTAGGTATAAAAAAAAGTAAAAAAAAAAATATCACATTCAAATAGAAGGTTGGGAGATTACTTGATCTCTGTGCTTTGAAAGGTACTTAAACATGGAAGAGACACAAATTACTAAAAGGCTTTTCAGTCTTGTTTACAAATGTATAGAATGAAAAAAAATGGCTAGAGAGTGAAGTTAAATATGTGCAGTTTTAAAAACAGATGCAGTTTCCTGGCAGTGACGGCAATTACCGTGGGGACAGGGAAAGAATTATCCACCTTAAAGTGATTGCCTTTAACGTGAGGTCTGGTATTGGTTAACAAAGATCTGCTTTAACATAGTTTCACAAAGGAATGTTGGTGCCCCTGTGTGTGTGGTTTGAGTGGTATAAACATGGAGATGGCGGCAAAACTAAAAATTTGTGAGTTTTGCAAACTTTCTGTTTCTTTCCTCCTCAGGTCATGAGAAGAAGAAAATTTCCTGTATTGTCCTCCATACACTAACGATCCTTGAATTTCCTAATTAGGGCATTGGCTGTAAGTGAACCTCATCTTTCAGGACCTCAGCTGATCAGTTTTAATAATGGAGTAGAATTCTTTTCCCGCGTGCACAGCTGATTACACATGCTACTGTTCCTTTGGTTTTTTATTTTCTATTGAGCATCAAAAATAATTTGGCCTTAGCTGGTGATGATACATGAAACAGTGATGCCAGGTATGTGTCCTGACCACATGCTTGAGGGTTTAGGAGGTGTCACATTCAGGATTGGAAAATATTTTCCTACAGAGTAGGCTTACTTTTTTTTCTTCCCACCCATTCACCTATTGAATAGGATATAGTTCATCCCCCAGGATTATCAAAGCAGTTCTTTATCATTGCGGGAATTAAGACAGTGACTTCTTAGTCACTCCTGTTCCTGCCAAACTGCAGTTAGGTCACCTGAGGACTGGTACAGTTTGCTCTAAGTACAATCATGTGCTTTGCCATGAGGTGATCTCTGTGAAATTTAAGATCCTGTGAAAAATTCAGAACAAATGATCTAATCAACATTTGTGGCCTTCACTTTGGTTAAAAAAAAAAAAAGATAGAGGTGTAAAAATTGAAATATTTGATATAAGGATTATTTATGTGTAGGATGATTATTATTTGTTTGTTTTGCAACACTGCTTAAATAACTGTGATAGGCACTTTCCAGTATTACTGTTTATGGCTGTTCCTATACATAGAAAAGTTGTGTAGCACCAAAACATTTTTCATTATTGCTAATAACAAAGGCATAACAAGATCCAGTGACTGGAAGTTAAAGTAGTGTGTCATTTTCAATCTTGAAATTAACATGGAGTTCCTAGCAGTGAGGTTAATTAAACATTGAACTAATTTACCAAGAGAGGTAGTAGACTCAGCAACATTTGCTATTTTTTTTTAAAATGAGATTAGATGTGTTCCTAAATGACATGGTTTTTGATACGGTCTGCTGGGGATAGTCTGTCGTCAGGGATTGTCTCCTCTGTCCCTGATGTCTGCGAGGTTTTTGCATTGCCTCATTCATTTTCCTCCTTCAAAGGCAGGTGAAGGCAGAGAAGAGGGTAGAACAACTGATGCTATTGTCAACCCTTTCTCTGTCTGTGACGAGACGAGTACATTGAGAATGTGTTTATGACTGGTTACTGGTATGATATTAAGATCCCACTGTGCCAGGTATCACAGTTATACAGTAGGACCTTCTCCTGCAGAGCTTGGAATTTAAATGGACAGGCAAAGGCTTGGAAAAAGAGTTACAGCTTAGTAAAGTGAAGGGCTGAAAGTGCCATTTTAAAGCCATGAATTATTGTTTGAGAGTCTTGATATTTCACTTAGAAATTATGTAGTGAGGGGATTTGCTAAGGCAGGAAAACGAAATATTGGGCATGATCACAGAAATAAAAAAGAGGGTGAGGATGTGAAGAGGGAGCTAGACCAAAGAAATATGGAAGACTTTTCTAAGTGAATGCTGCAGAAGGTGGAGTGGGGGCAGACTTGCAAGGTCCAGTGTCTCTGGTTTTGTTGGCTTAAGCTTCCATCTGCCTGCATTAAACAGGTTCCCTTCTGAGCTCATACAGGCAGTACTGATTAGGCCTTGAACCCCTGAAGCGGATAAAACTCTGCAGTGTGAGGAAGGATGGTGTGCCTCACCAACTCCCTGCTTACTTTCTCCAGCCACAGGATAGGCTTGCTAATAGCTCTCCCTACTCTTTGAATTGGAAAAATTGCTAAGTTCTGCAGACATATAGCTTGCTACAGCTAGTGACTTGGCGTATTCAGTACCATGAACTGTGTTCAACACTTTTTACTTTTGTTTGTAGCAAAGTCTCTGGAAACTGTGTTGCCATGGAAATGTGATTTGCTAGTCTCTTACAAGAGTGTGTGCTTGGGGAGAGCTAGTGAGCTGCAACTTTCTTTATGATTAACAAATAGGCTTCCAAACAGTATAGATGAAGCTACCAAAAAGTCCATAATTATTTCTATGAAATCAGTATGATTGAGGTAAGTGATTGAAGTCATGATGGCCAGTTTCCAGACCATGGCTGGACTATGATGCTAAGGCAAAGCTATAAAATGGGTTCTATATAATCTTTGCAAACTCTTCCAAAAACTCTTCAGTCTGTTATCGGTGATGCAAACCTTCATGTTGCAGGAGAATTATTTTCATTTATTCAGCTAACTACTCCGTAGTGGTTGCAAAATTTATTTTGTGGAGTGCAATATAGCTAGTTACCAGGGCTGTTAGTGCCTGTAGACAGATGAGTTTGTGTTTGGAGCTTCTTTCCTTGACTTTTGATTCCTCTACAATCTCTTATTTTAAATTCTTGACCTTTTCAGTTTGCAAGAATTCATCTTTTTTAGCTTTTGAGCCTTTTTTCTGTGATATGAGATGAACATTACAGTACACTTCCTTACTGGGAATTTCTCAGACACTTTCTGAAAGGCTGAATTTAAATTACTACTTTTGTCTCCCTCATAGCATTTGGGAGTTTTCCTTGGCAGCCATAAAATGCAGCATGATGCACAGCCATGTAAAATAAAAATCCATACGTTTTCCATAACACTTTGTATTTTCCTCATGTTTGCCTTGCTTCTTAAATTGATTTTGACTTCTATTACAAAACTCAATTGTTACATGTCATGCTGGCTTATGAATACCTTTGTATAATAAAAAAAGATGCAAAACCATTTTCTTCAGTTTGCAGTACTTCACTTTCGTTTTTCTTTTTAACAGAAAGAACACTTTTTTTCAAAAACTGTTATTAATGTTATTGTCATCATCTCACATACATCTCCTCGTTAAGACTACAGAATGTTACGCAGCTGCTGAGCGGCTGACTTTTACAAATTCAGGGATCTAAGCCTCATGCTTACAGAAACTGTCAAGCAACGCACTCAGCTGTCCATGTATTCTGTAGACTGTAGACCTCACAGTCTAGTTTTACTTGGAAAAGTGACAGTAAAAATTTGTCTGCGAATCTCCATGTTCGTTGTATTTTTCTTCTACCCGTAAGTTCTGCAGACTATACCGGAGTTCTCCACATTCCTGATCAATAGTGCATGCACCATATGGCCACTGCACTTGCAGTGATCAAGGGGAGCCCTCTCTGTTGTGTGAGGTATGTGCATCGACATACACTCCTCCTCATTTCTCCCATCTTGGCTGATGGTAGGGCCGAAAGTTTATCTGAACCGGGAGATGCAAATGAGCAGTTAATGTGACTGTAGACATTGAGCCTACAATAAGCCATGCTCCCAGGCATGAGCGGAAAAATGAAACAATGGTGGGAATTCAGTAATAATTTTTTTCTCCCTCTTCTGTAAGAGAAAAGTGACATCTTGAATGTGCCATATATAAGAGACAGGACATGGATTAGAAGTACTTTTCACTTAGAAGCATTTCTATACTCTGTACCTAAAGGCATGGCAAAAACGGAGTTAGCAAACTGTTTTTTTCTCAGCTGCTGAGGTTACAGATTGGGAAAACTGTTTGCTGAAGTAAGGTATTACCTAGAACTCTTCTTGGACAGTTTTAAGGAGCAGTTCGGATTTTTAGCAAAGCAGTGCTGTGTAACTATCCCTAGACCTCTGAGTGAAGAAGAGAGAGACCATGCCCCAACAATTATGCATTTTATTTGTTAGTACGTTTGCAAAATCAATGTATACGACAAAGTTATATTCTATAATCTCCATGAAATTATTGTGGATCTGCAAGCACTGAGGAACCATCATAGCAGGTGTTCATAAACAAGGTGGGTTTTCATCCCAGTAATTTTTCACTGCCAAATGGTTCAGACAAAGAGTGTGCATAGGAGGTTCAGTAAGAAATACCAGTGGAAGGAGTAGATTTAGTTCCTGCTGTGTGTCTCAAAGAACCAACAGAAACTCCAGGGAAGCACACGGAGTAATAAAGCCAAGAAAGTGTAACCTTAGTCATCAAGATAACCTTAAAAAAAACACACACACACAAAAAACCCCCACAAAACTCCTACCTACAAATAAAACTTTTGTCCAAATCATTCACTAGGCAGAGGCTTTAATTATAAGCCAGGAACTTTCTTCTGACTGTAGATTTCTCCTGATCTTGAGGAAACTAGACTTGTGAACAAACTGCATTTTATGAAGGAAATGTCTGATTTTTTTGCTCCTGAAAGAAACAGCCTGCAAGACATCCTCCTTGAAGTCATCCCAATTACTGAGATCCAAAGCTCTGGTTGCTTGAGTGAAAGCCTGCACCAGTTCTATGCCAAATTCGAAGGAATTATAAAGATTCAGAGTTTCAGAAATGTCGGTGAACTTGCCCACGTTACCCTGTCAGAGAACCTGATTCGCTCAGTCAAACACAGGCAGTGCCTTAAGAGAATGGTAAGAATGAATTCAGAACATAGACCAATGTTGCTTATTCAATTTTATTTGATTTTTTTCCCCTTTTTCTGAGGCTCGAACATCAAGTTTCATCACTTCTGCTTCTTGAGGGAAAAGATGAACTTTCACTTAAAGACAGTGAGGAAGTTCTAACAGAAAATACTTTAAGGTGACAGCTGTAGCTTCCCAAGTGGAGTAGCTGATAGCACATTATTCTACTATGGAGCAGAGGTAATTCTGGCACGGGTCCTAGCATTCCTATTCCCAAGGCTGCCAGCTTGTGCTGCTACATTACTTAGCAACCATATGAAATGACAAGGATGTAAAAGAGCAAACCATGTTGACTCAAAATGATTGGGAGGGTGAGAAAATTCCTCGCTCAGCTCCAAGGCACTCCAAAGGCCAACAGGAAGGATGCAAGAGGAATATGAAACATGACTTGCATTCTAGGGCTTCCCCAGCATGCAAAAAGCAGATTATAGCTGACATTTCTACACTTTTCTCCAAGACCATTTACAATAAATATTTAAAAGCAAGAAAAAAAATTAAAAAAACAAACCCTGAAGGAAAGAGATGGATTCATAATTCATCATAGGACTATATCTTGCACACAGAAGATGTGTGTCCTGAATGTGAATTGACATATCTTGCCAAGTACAATGCACAATTGTACAAGGGTGATACTGAAAAACGCTTTGTGCTGAGTTTAGAAGGAAAGCTTTGTTTCTTTTAATAGCAAGTAAAATTCACTTTGTTTCTTTACTTTTCTCCTTTTTTTTCTTCCTAGGTGCACACCTTTTTTTTCCTCTCTCTTGTCAAAGACATCAGAATGTTCTTAAACTAATCTGAGTAGCCTGTCCTATTGAAAATGAATTAAAAAGAAACAAGTACAACATGTGATTAAAACAATACTTCTTCAAATAGTTGTTAATTCACAAGCTAGTTTCTCTTCCACTTTCTGGAGCATTTATTTCTTTCTAGATACTCAGAAAGAAGATTTTTGTTTTCTTACTGCAGGGATTGTGCTTTGCACTATGGCAATGAATTACTGTCAGATACCAATTTTCAAATTAGAACTAATTTCCATGACTAGACAACTTTTGAGTGGCTTTTTCCTTTGGTAAGTAGAGAATCTAATGCAATCTGTAATCTAATCTAAACCATCAAGATCAACAAGAGCAAAAAGGTCCTGAGATAGTCTTTGGAGCCATGCACAATGATCATAATACACTCAGAGAGCACAACACCACTTCAGAGGAGATAAATAAAGTTTTTGTATCAGTGTTCAGTGTAGAAAAATCTGGGGAGATTCCCATGCTAGAATGTTTTGGGGAGTTAGTAGATGGGGATCAATGAAGGATGAACCTGAAATTGAAGTAGCAGTACCAGTGGAAGATGATCATGGTAAGTAGAAGCAGAATAAATCTAACAAATGGCCAATGTTGGATGGTATTCACCCACAAGTCCCAGCAATACTCAAGGATGAAATAATAAAACAACAACAGATGTACCATGCATCTCATCTAACTCAGTATCTGAAGACTTGAGAATGGCAAATGTGGTGACAATCCTTGAAAAGAAATATTTCAGGGAGACCTAGGGAAGCACTAACCTGTAAACCTGCAGTCAAATTAATAAAGAGTGTTTTGACACTGAATTAGCTGAGATCTGAATAAACGGAAGCTACCTGAGAAGAATCAATATGATTTCCACAAAGGGAAGTCCTATCTTACAAACCTCTTTGAGTTCTTTTAAGAGTTCAAAACACTTGTGGATAAAGATAATACACTTGGCATACTCTGTTTGGATTTTCAAAAGGCTTTTCGTAAGGTCTCATGCAAAACACCCGTGGGGAAACTAAACAACAGAAAAGGCAGGTCCTAACATGGGTAAATAAATGGTTAAAACATAAGAAAGAAGGTAGAAACAAATCATTAAATCTCACATACAGGAAAGTTGCCAGTGGTATTCCACGGAGACTGGAACTTGTAATGTTCAACATACTCATAAGTGACCTGGAAAAGGTAGTGAGCAGTGAGGTGACCATGTTTGCGCACAATAAAGGAATTCAGCGGTCAAGGCAGTAAGTGCGAGGGCTGACTGTGAAGAATTGCAGCCTGACCTCAAAAAATGACTGAGTAATAACACAGCATATGAAATTAAAAAAAATAAAACAAACCTAGCTTCACACATAAAATGATAGGGTCCGTGCTGCCTGTTGCCACTGGAATAAGTCTTTGTGTTTGTGACAGATGAAAATATCAGCTCAGTGCTTGCTAGGAGTGGAAAAATGAATCATATATTTGACGTTACAAGGAAAGGAATTGAGAAATAAAAAAGAGCATCATTATGCCATTGTACAAAATCACAGTTCATGCACACCCCAGTTAATGTGTGCAGTTCTCCTCAAAAATGACATGAAAAAGCTGGCAAAGCTTCACAGAAGGCCAACAATTATGATATGGAATAACTTCCTTAGAAGGACTAAGAAATTACTTTGGAGGAAATGAGACAAAAATCATGTCTGATGTACGGACTGTGGGTAGGGATTGACTGCTCGCTGTTTCTTCTAATACAAGAACTAGGTGCCGTCAGAGTAAGACAACAGAAGCCAGGCTCAGAATGAGCAAAAGGTGCTTCTTCGCACTGTGGGTGGCAGACCTGTGGGACAGTTTGCCAAGAGAATCTTGGAGACAGAATATTTATATATGTTCAGAGTAGACTGGACAAGCATTTTGACAGGAGATACAGTAAATGTTACTAAGTAGACATACTGCATCAGACTCAGAAAGTCCTCTGAGCTGAAAGTATGCAGAAGCTAGGAGAGTATTAAGGGGAAAGTATCATATATGTTCTTAACCTGCCATCTGCTTACAGGCACTGTAGAAAACAGAATATTGTCTCCTACAGAATACAGATGCTCTGAACTGTACGACCGCACATGTTCACACATGCTGCTAATATGGAGCCATAGGAGATAATTTAGATGGGGGCAAGGTTAGACACATCTTGCACCTATCGGCATAACAGTATCATATCTTTGTCTCTCAAGTTGTACTGGGTTTCCTTGGCAAGGTTTTGGTAGTGGGGTGACTACAGGGGGGGCTTCAGTGAGAAGTTACTAGAAGCTTCCCCTATGTCCAATAGAGCCAATGCCAGATGGCTCCAAAGCGGACCTGCCACTGGCCAAGGCTGAGTCCATCAGTGATGGTGGCAGCGGCTCTGTGACAACATATTTAAGAAGGGGAAAAAAACCCCTGTGCATCTGCAGCTGGAGAGAGGAGTGAGAATAGGTGAGAGGAACAACTCTGCAGACACCAAGGGCAGTGAAGAAGGAGGGGGAGGAGGTGCTCCAGGCACCGGAGCAGAGATTCCCCTGCAGCCCGTGGTGAAGACCATGGTGAGGCAGGCTGTCCCCCTGCAGCCCATGGAGGTCCACGGTAGAGCAGACATCCACCTGCAGCCCATGGAGGACCTCACACCAGAGCAGGTGGATGTCCGAAGGAGGCTGTGACCCCATGGGAAGCCTGCACTGCAGCAGGGTCCTGGCAGGACCTGTTGACCCGTGGAGAGAGGAGCCCACGCTGGAGCAGGTTTGCTGGTAGGACTTGTGAGCCTGCAGGGGACCCATGCTGAAGCAGTCTGTTCCTGAAGGACTGCACCCCATAGAAGGACCCACATTGGAGAAGCTCATGGAGGACTCTCTCCCATGGGAGGGACATGACACTGGAGCAGAGGAAGAGTGAGAGGAGTCCTCCCCCTGAGGAGGAAGGAGCAGCAGAGACAACATATGATGAACTGACTGCAACCCCCATTCTGCATCCCCTGTGCTGCTTGGCGGGAGGAGGTAGAGAACCTGGGGGTGAAGTTAAGCCTAGGAAGAAGGGAGGGGTGGGGAGAAGGTGTTTTAAGATTTACTTTTTATTTTCTCATTACCTGACTCTGATTTGATTGATAATAAATTCATTTCCCTAAGTTGAGTCTGTTTTGCCCATGACGGTAATTGGTGAATGATCTCTCCCTGTGCTTATCTCGACCCACGAACCTTTTGTTATATTTTCTCTCCCTGTCCAGCTAAGGAGGGGAGTGATAGAGTGGCCTTGGGTGGGCACTTGATGTCCAGCCAGGGTCAACCCACCACACAAGTCAAAAGAAATTGTTGACGTGCTTTGGATAATGGTTTATGTACCTGACTGTAATAACATTTGATTGGAAACATTAGATAGTTTTGGAAGCCCTCATTCTTATATAGTTTCACAGCTCCACTTTGCTGAATGCATTCAATTATGACAGGCTGAACTCACCTCACCTATCTGTAGCAATCTGGAAGTGTTTATTCTGAACTGTCACCCAGATTCTCAGGGTGAGAAATGGGAACTCCAGAGCGTGAGTCATTCCATCTTAAAATAGATGTTGAAGAACTCATAAGAAAGGGAAAGTCTTGTTAAGTTAAAAAAAACCAACACAACAAGTACCCTAAACAAACTACATTTCTATACTCCTCTGGCTATTGATAATTCTGATTAGAGAATTCAGTCAGGTATACTGCGTAAAGTCAGGTAATCAGCGTAGATCATCTGAAGGAAACAATGAAATCAAAAGATTTTCTGGCTGCTAAGAATTTGGCCATCTGGCTTGAAAAGTGCTCTATGTCTCTGTATGTATATCAGGCACCTAAAAGCCACAGGAAAGCTGTTCTTGATGTATGTAGCTAACAATAGCTAGCCAATAGTGAAGTTCTATTGCATTGTTTTCTACAAATGTTCACAATCACTACAAAGATCTTAAAATCGAAACTTGATTTTCAATACATTTGAAAATGAGATTTAAGTAAGTGAACAAAGTATTTCTGCATGCTTTTAAGTCCCAGTGAACCTGAACGGAATATGCAAGCAAAATGTATTGCTGACTTGTGGCTTAAGACTTCAGGGACATAACACAAGGTGAGAATGTAAACTCAGCATTCCCAGTCATTTTATTGCTCACAAATAGAGAGTAATAACATTTATAGTGCACTGCATTTATACGAGAATATTGATGCCACAGTAGCTAAATATTTATAATGTCTTCATTTACATAATGAACACTCTTTTTGAGGGGTTACAATCCATTTCTGAAGTTTCAACCCAGTTTAAAGACTAACAGCCAATGATTTAGCAGAGAAGACAAGTGCTTGTAAATACTTCTTACCTTTTCATTTATTTGTAAGCCTTAAGCATAGTATCAATTTAAGAGCATATGATTTCCTTGGATACATTAGTTTAGCAGGGAAAATGAACAGATGCTTACAGTGAAGAGAAGATAATTGCTCAGGTATGTTTAAAGCCTTTTTAGTGAAACTTCTCTGCACTTACAGTTTGTGATTACTAGTCTTTCACCAAATAATTGACTAAATGTTTCACCATCACATGTAAAAGTTCCGGTACAGCTGGTACTAAAGCTCTGCAGTACTATTGCATTTCTCACTGGTGAGGTTGTAAGTTTATTTAGATAAGGGCTAGAATGTGATAACAATAATAGCCACAGCAGTGGCTATTAGTAGCAGGAATGAATACATTATTATTTTACCACTGCTATAAGAGGAACTGAAACAGTGATATAAGAGGCTAGACCGTTTTTTTTAATTATTATTTTTACACAAATCACAATGATCTTTTTACCTCTGCAATTAGATTTCTCCATGTTAATTCCTTTTATAAACACCAGTTACTTTTGTTAGCTATGAATTGTCAAACAATCACCTTCAAACACATGCAGGAGAAACAACGTTGCTTTTGCTTTGGATGGGGGCTATGACTGGGCTAATATTGTTTCTTGAAAGAAAGAAACAGAAACTATGCAATTGATGCAGTTTCATGTGCCTTGATATGAATGGCTTGTTTTTTCTATGATTTTTTTTTGTTTTCAGAAGCTGTTTTTAGATGGGAAGATTTCTGTCTTAAGCACAGTTCCTGTTATTATAGGTAGAATTCCAGCAGTAGCTGTCTTGGTAGAATATCATTAGAAGTTGGCTATAAGCTTAAAGATCTAGAGGATGATTCAGATGTCTAAACATAGACATAATAAGGCATTAGATGCCTTGCAGTACCCCACTTAGATTCCAGGTACAAATTTAGGATGCCAGTATCTCACAAGATGTGTGCTGTCACTGTTGCAGATGTCTGCTACAGCCTAAAATAATCTTATACCACACTACATGCCCAGGTAACCATGCAAGCTGTTTCCAGGCATTTGGTGAAATATGTTGTAGTGGCATGAGGTATACACACAAAACCCTTTGCTGAGCCAGTGAACAACAATTACTTGGCAAGTTACTGCTGTCTTATTTTCAGGTAGGCAATCCAGAAGCAAAGGTAATGGTCAAAAAAGCAAAAGTTTCACAGTAGCTGCCTGACTCATCTGCAAGTCAATTAAGAGAAGTGTGTAGAAACTTTAATATGGCTTTTTCTGAGGAAGAGGTAACTTTTTTTCTAATTTAGTTCAGACACAGAATGAAATTCAGTGTTCAGTCCCAAAAGAGTCAATAGGCCAAGAAGAGACCTGAGTCAAAAATAGATTTTTTTGCATTTCAATCTCAAGCAGCTTCTCTTGACTTTGTGGATTTCTAGGCTCTTAGCAATCAATGCTTGCATAGATTTTTATCAGATATTAGCACAGATATCACAGATAACAGAACAAATCAATCGAGAATGGAAAGTAATCATCAAAACACTAATGAAAAATTCTCTAGTCCTGTTTATGTAAGACTTAATTCTGAATATTTATGCAAGCAGCATCAAATACAAATTGAAAGAGAGTAAGTCCCACAGATGCAAAGCTGACTGTAAAGGCCCGTAGCATCCAGCTCTGCTGAGCAGGTACATTCTGCTTTTAAAAAGTCAGCAACTAAACCTGACACATGGAAAATCCATGTGACTCAACATTTGCTCAGAAAAGAGAACCACACATGGCAGTTAGTTTCCCGGGCAACTCTGAATCTCCGGGAATATATCCTAAAGAATGATTTTTCTCAAAGTCTTTTTCAGGAGCAAACTATTTTTATGTAATGGTAAGATACAGAATGCTTTTCTGTTTGAGCTAAATTAGACAATTTCTGCAGTCTCTTCCCACATGCTTCCCAGACACTTCCCAAACGAATCAGGTGGGAATGAGTTCCTTATGGGTTTCACAGATTCTTCTGGCTTTTCCAAAATTCTTAGTAGGTTTTTATATCAGTTTGTCTAGTTTTGATAGGATAAGATTGCTCTTCTCCCATCCTTTCTGCCCTTTGTATTTATGATTAGAAAAGACTGTTTTCTAGGGGTCTTTTTTCCTTCTCCAGAAAACGTCTTGCAGAAGTCTCTCATGGTGGCGACACGGAGTTAGTCATACTTCTGTTAGAATCTTGTTTAGAAGGTCCTCTGAGAATATTTTGTCTCACAGCTCCAGCGTGACCATATTTTTCCCAAAGGAAAATATATGAATATGCACTAAAAAAAACCCAACAAACCAACCTGAAAGAAACAGTTATTGCTGCTTAAGCACAAGGAGGAAGGTGCTCTGACAGATGAGAATATGTGCTTTTTAAGTTTACTTTTCTTGGCAAAATTTTGCTTGAAGACTCTCCTCTTGTTGACAAACAGCATTGGCTATAAGCCAGTTCTTGTTGAAAACTTTAGGTAAAGGTAGTGGTATACACATACACACACACACACATACACACTATACCTACTATGTAGTTCATGTGCAGTGAATCTGACTTGTCCCCAAAAGACCTGATCAGCAACATCCTATGTTCTCTGATCTGTCCGGTATATCTGGGAACACTCATCCTAGACAAGAATTTAAGTGGAAATGGGATTTAAGTTATTTGTCCAGAACAAGAAAAAGTGTCTGATGAAAACATTGATGTTGTGGGTTAACTCCGCTGGGCAGATAAACACCACACAGTTGCCTGAGTGGGATGAGGGAAGAGGAAAGGACGAATAAAAACAAGAACACTTGGGGGTCATTATAAAACTAACAGACAAAAAAAAATTAATATTTGTTTAATAAGGGAAAGATAAATGGAAGAGAAGAGAAGAGAAGAGAAGAGAAGAGAAGAGAAGAGAAGAGAAGAGAAGAGAAGAGAAGAGAAGAGAAGAGAAGAGAAGAGAAGAGAAGAGAAGAGAAGAGAAGAGAAGAGAAGAGAAGAGAAGAGAAACGAGAAAGAAACGAAAAGAAAAGAAACGAAAAGAAACGAAAAGAAAAGAAACGAAAAGAAACGAAACGAAACGAAACGAAACGAAAAGAAAAGAAAAGAAAAGAAAAGAAAAGAAAAGAAAAGAAAAGAAAAGAAAACAAAAGAAAAGAAAAGAAAAGAAAAGAAAAGAAAAGAAAAGAAAAGAAAAGAAAAGAAAAGAAAAGAAAAGAAAAGAAAAGAAAAGAAAAAAGAAGTGATGCAACGGCAATAACTCACCACCTCCATGGGTAGGAAGTTCCTGAGCAAAAGATAGGTAACCCCCTAAAACCCCCTCTTTTCCCTTTTGTTGCTGAGCATGACATTATACGGTACGGAATATTTCTTTCGTTAGTTCGGATCATTTGCCCAGTTGGGTCCTCTCATCGCCTCTTGCACACTCCCTAATCTATTCACCGGGGAGGCAGAGTGAGGGTCTTGATGCTGTGCAAACACTGTTCAGCAAAAGCTAGAACATTAGCGTGTTATCAGCACTGTTTTGAGCAAAAATCTAAAACACAGCACCATATGAGCTGCTATGAAGAAAACTATGTAGTAGTAAAGACTAAGTAGTAGCAAACTAAGAAGTAGCCAGACCCACTACAACTGAATAGATTATTGATGGGTAGAAGGCTTGTTTAAGTAAAAAATCATAGCATATATCTCACTGCCAGGATGTCTGTTCCTGTAAAGTCACATGAGCTATTCTGCATTTGAGTGGTTCATAAGCAACTGGATCTTTTTTCCCCAGGTACAGGTTTGCAGGACATATAGGTATTTTTAAATGTTGGGCATTCCAGATTTTTGCCTTAGCATTTTACAGGCAAGCCCCCTACAAGGGTGACTGGAAAGAATGTTCATAGAAAATTTGATTAAGTACATCTTAGTTCAGTAAAAAATAGGTTATTTTTCCATTACTGAAAATTGCTTTTATTTTTGAGATTTCTTCAGTCAAAGGCACAGAAGTTAATAAAAAAGTTACAATTTTGAGTAGTCAAAATAAATGCTTGCAAGCTAGCAATGGGACAATAATTCCTTTCATGAACCATTTGTAGAAATAGCTGTAAAGAATTCATACAGCTGAAAAATGAAAAGAAACAGCAATTTTTTGTGTTTTTTTGTGAGGAATAAATTAACATTTTTATGGTGGTATATATCTTGTACATAGAATTCTCTCAAGGCTACCAGTGCAAGTCTCTTGGTACAGTAAAATTAAAGGATAGTTGCTTTCTTTTCCTTTAAAAGAAAACAAAAGAAATAAATGAAAAAGATGTTTTATTTTCTGCTTAAATGCATTCTCATTTTACCATAGCCTATCCAGATTGATTACTCCATAAGAAGCATCATGTTTGTAAAGATTGAATCGTGGCTACTTGTTCTTCAATATATCTAACCTGATAATACACTGAGGCAATCTTTTCCTTTATATGAAATAGCTTAATGTTTGCTGTGTCAATAAAGATATGTCTGAATAGTAGATACTTACATGGGTTTTCTTCAAGAAAATGCATTTCCGAACTACATCTATAAATTTTACAGTACTCCTTTTACCTTTGTTTTTTAATTTTTCATAAAATGTTCGGTAGTCTTCTTGTCATTAAAATAGCAATTCTTCCATTCAGGTTGCTATATTCTTCAGACAAACAGTGTTAAAGTGCCCAGAAATTAAATATGGCAGAAGTAACTGGACCTAGATGTTCCCTGGCACCCATCTAACCACACAGAAGAACTAGACCACAGGCAATGGTTGCTGCTGTTAAAGTGGATTAAGGTGCTGCTGTCCCATATATTTCTCACAAGTTTTCTGTTGACAGTCACAGCTGACACTAGCTGAGACTGGCATGCTTTGTATGTGTCTTTCATCTAGTTCACTCAGCTTAATCTGGATTTTCTACAAAGGTTATTTCAGATTTCCAAAAGAGGGACAGCAGTAAACAGCTGAATCCCACTAATATCTTGAACTGACTCTGGTGTTTATACAGCAGTTGCCTGATGATGTCATTTCACTTCTCTTACTCCTGACCAGTGAGTTCAAGACACAGGGTTTATATCTCCATCGACACCAAAGAATCAAGGTTGCAGTATAAATTGCAGTATTCACTGATGGGATGTGTAGATATTAAATTAATTCCTAGCAAGGTCAAGGGAAACAATTTCCCCACTGACCTCCATCAAGCCAGGAAAGAACAAGGTCATGCTTCTTGAAACCTTTTCCCTTGCCTTGCCTTGCCTCGCTTTGCCTTGCCTTGCCTTGCCTTGCCTTCCCTCCCCTCCTCTCCCTTCCCCTCCTCTCCCCGCCTCTCTCCTCCCCTTCCCTCCTCTCCCCTTCCCCTTATTCTGTTTATTTTTTATATTTTTCTTTTTAGTCAAAAAAAAGATGAGATTAAAGCATGAACATTCTCAGGATTAAGAATAAATTATTCACAGTTTTTTTGAGAAAAAGGAAACTATCGTATAGCACCACTATTTCCTAACAAAACTATCTTTGGTTTTCCAGGTAGAACTGGATTTCTATTTTGTTTTTTATCTCCTATGGAGAATGGAATATAATGCATTTTCATATACAAAGAGAATTCTTTGAGTCCATGTTTCAGATTTGTTGATCTTTGCTTCTACTTTTTCAATAGAGTTGGGGGTTTTTGGTCATTTACCAAGAAGTAAAGCAAAGTTTATGTCTAGTTTACCACTAGAATTTTTATTTATGTACTTTCACTTCTCCTGTGGTGCTTACAATGGTGACAGCATGGGAACACAGACACAGGAAGAGGCACACTGGTGATTACAAAACAGCCTTATCATGTCATCCCAGCTGTATATAGATCAAGTTTTGCTTCAATAACTAGTTAGGTTGCTTATATCCACTCCTTTGATCAGAGGACCATTTCAGAATCTTTCTGCTTTGATCTTTACATATTTTCTTTTAATTTCCAGTATAAATTAATCTACAGACAGCTAGATGCCCATTTTTTTTCTCTGTATGCAAGTTGTCTTTCATTTTAAATGGTGTTACTATAACATTTGTCTTCCTCATCTTTTAGAGTAAATGCTAGCTTTAATTTTGTTACACAAGACAAATCAAACTTGGATTTAAGGGCATATGTACACCTGTGACTTCTGTGGATATAATAAACCCTGAAGCTGAATATGTGGGCAGCAAGGTCTCCAGAAAGCCACATGGACACCAATCAAATCAGTTCTGGAGGCTGTGTGTCTCTGTTTTCACAGCACTATATCAGAGCTAATATCCCTGCACTTTGGTGCAGGGATACCATTAGACTAGTACCTGTTTCTGAGCATACACTGGTAAATGTTAAGCCATTCTGTATGGGCTTATCTCTGAAATCTCTACCAGCTTGAAAAATTCAACAGTACATTAATTTTCTTCATGTAGACATCTTAAAATTCTTCTTGCAGAATAGTTTCTCCACTTCTCATATCACTGTCATAATCCTTTTCAGCATCTAATCTAATTTGGATTCACCTTTCCCAAATTTCAGTGATGGCAGAGGACACTGTATGCCATTTAAGGACTTGTTACTGTAACATTCCGTTTAAGTAAGGAGTTTTCTATTCTTTTTAATATTGTATTTCTGAGAAAAGGGGGTAGCTGTATGAAATAGCATAACTTTGAAAGCTTAATTTACTACATAACTGTGGTAGATGAGCCATGTTTCATAAAAGTAGAGATATTGCAATGACATTTGAAGAAAAAATTATGGTGGGTGGTAAATGAGGGTTTTTTTATATTTTATTTTGGCCTTCTCTGATGAGCACATAAAAAGTCTGTCAGACTTCAAATATTAAGTGCAATGAGATTACAGAATTGCATTACAAGTTTTTATACCCTAGCTGTCTGATATATGAAACAAACAAACAAAAAAGTTTTAGTTTCTTTTGAAAAAAATGGGTTTAATTTCTTTTTTCAGGGATATAAAGTCCTTTTTGGCAGGCATTTTTTATATTTCAGCTCTTCTCAAGGATAGTGTATTTTTTCCATAGATATGTACTGTGCTTTAGTGACTTAAAAGGAAAAGTAATGTTTGGTAGACAGATCTGAGATGCAAGAATAAAAGATCATATTTCAAAAACCTACTTGTTTAAAGGTTGATTGCTTATGAAATAGACAGAAAATTATTAATAAACACAATCACACTTTCCTGAAATGCAAATCATCACTGAACTTTAACACAAACTGAATGCGATGGCAACTTAATAATTGTAAGATGTTCAAATATTACATCAATGATACATTTCTAAATAGTTATGTAATTAATGTGTAAGATAAGGTCAAAAGCTGTTTAAATACGTGGTTCATTATTAGAGTCAAACAGATGAGTTGGTTGATCTTAAACATAGCTTTCAAGCCATAGTCAGATTTCAAGCCACAGTAAGATTAGGGAGTACACGTTTTCTCTGTAAAATCTTCGTAACATCAGCTATAAAAACTAATTAGTAAGTAATAAACAAATGTATAAGATAGCTTTTCATGTATTCAGTAAACTGCTCATGTGCATTATTCTATTTTCAATTTACTTGTTTAAATCATCTAAACGCAGTGTAGTCCAATGGACTCAGGTTACATATATTTCACAGGGACAGGGCACGTATGCGATTGTTGGAAGACAAGTCTGCTTTGAGGTAACTGCCTAAAAGCATAGGAGCTGGAATTTCTTGCTTAAATAGATCAGATCTCTTCAGCTCTCCTTTGCTTTACAGTAATGTTGCAGTGTTACTAGCTTTCGGTATAGAAAAAATATATAAGATGGCAATAGATTTAAGTCCTCCTAGGTTTGTTCTTTCAACATGTAAATATGAAGAAGCGCAAACACAATAAAGCCAAATGTGCCTGATAGTCTGCATTAAGCGTGATACCTCTGCCTTCTGTTA
The DNA here is from genome assembly GCF_047370975.1 of Nipponia nippon. Classification (NCBI taxonomy): domain Eukaryota; kingdom Metazoa; phylum Chordata; class Aves; order Pelecaniformes; family Threskiornithidae; genus Nipponia; species Nipponia nippon. Next base: position 28,368,014 of record NW_028262380.1, read on the forward strand.
AGTTGCTATTTCTTTTTCCAGTGACATTGCTTATGCTGAAACAAAGTCATTTAGTACAACCATTGCTCTGGTGAGGCCCTGGCTACTCCAGCTCTTCTGCTTACACAAACTTATAAACTTCCCATCAAGCACAGAGGTCTTTAATAATCCCTAAGACATTGTGATCACATATAGTCTTTAGTCTATACACATATAGTCTATAGTCCTGGGGGCCATCACGAGTCAAATGAAGCACGTGATTGGGAAAAGCCAACACGGCTTCACCAAGGGCAGATTGTGCCTGACAAATCTGGTGGCCTTCTATGACAAAGTGACCTGCTTGGTTGACATGGGGCGAGCGATCGACGTTGTCTACTTGGACTTCTCCAAGGCCTTTGATACAGTTCCCCAAGGCCTCCTCCTGGAGAAACTGATACGTTATGGCCTGGACAAGTGGTCTGTGCAGTGGGTGAGGAACTGGCTGATGGGCCGCACCCAAAGGGTGGTGGTAAATACCTCTTTTTCAAACTGGCAACCCGTCACAAGTGGGGTCCCCCAGGGATCGTTATTGGGCCCAACGCTATTCAATATCTTCATAAGTGATCTGGATGGTGGGATCACGTGTACACTGATGAATTTTGCTGATGACACCAAATTGAGTGGGGAAGTAGACACTCTGGAAGGGAGAGCCACCCTGCAGGAAGATCTGGATAGGCTGGAAGAGTGGACTAACAAGAACCTTATGAAGTTTAACAAGGAGAAGTGTAAGGTCTTGCACCTGGGAAAACATAATCCAGGAGTGCAGCTCAGACTGGGATCCACCTGGCTAGAGAGCAGCTCCGTAGAGAGGGACCTGGGGGTCCTGGTGGACAGGAAGCTCAATATGAGTGAACAGTGTGCTGCTGCAGTCAAGAAGGCCAATAGGATGCTGGGTTGCATCAAAAAGGGCATCACCAGCAGAGATAAAGAAGTCATTATCCCACTCTACTCGGCGCTTGTCAGACCATACTTGGAATACTGTATACAGTTCTGGTCCCTCTTACACAAAAAAGATGTGGACAGGCTGGAGGGGGTCCAGAGAAGGGCCACCAAGATGATCAAGGGTTTGGGAAGCCTGCCATATGAGGATAGGCTGAGAGAGCTGGGTTTCTTCAGCCTTGAGAAAAGGAGGCTTAGAGGTGATCTCATCACCTTGTACCAGTACTTAAAGGGGAGCTACAAAGAAGATGGAGACTCCCTTTTTACAAGGAGTCACATGGTGAGGACAAGGGGTAACAGATACAAGTTACTCCCAGGGACATTCCGATTGGACACGAGAGGTAAATTTTTCACAATGAGAACAGTCAATCATTGGAATAATCTCCCCAGGGAAGTGGTTGACTCTGCTGCGCTGAACATGTTTAAGACTCAGCTGGACATGGTGCTGGGCCATCTTGTCTAGATTGTGCTAGAAAGGTTGGACCAGATGATCCTTGAGGTCCCTTCCAACGTGGTATTCTATGATTCTATGATTCTTTCTGGAAGAGTCATTCTCTGGGCTATGATTTTGTTACCAGTAAAGAATCAAGGCTCTTACAATCAGATGGCTGGCATAATGCTCTGCAGTAAGAGTTGCTATCAGATGTACAGATAGGCTTTTCAACACAAAATACTCTTTGATCTCATGTCCAAGAAAGATAAAATAATCGCTAATTCAGCTATGACATTTTAAGGTGCTCAGCAAAACTCACTATATTCTAACTTTGCAATAGAGGTTTTTCTGTGCAAATAAGCATAAAGAAAAAGAAAAATACAGAATTTATTGTTATTATTTTTATCTAACAGGTAACAGTTATGCTTAAAAACTGAAACTGGCATCAAGACTTATATGTATGTTCTCAGCTAATGAAGGTTAACCACTCAACTTTCATGATGTATATTAATTTCATTCTGAAGAAAACATCAACATTATTGTTTATCATTTACACAGTTACCGCTGACTAATGAAAGCATACTGCATCTTTTGAAAACATTTTCTTCAATTAGCTAGCACCAGGAATAGTTTAGAAGAACCCATAATAGAGGTGTCATTGCCTGCATGTAAATGAACACATGCTAGAAATGATCAAATAGTTCCCATAAAAGGTATATGACTTTACAGCTTAGATTTACTAAATGTCAAAAGTAAAGGAAATAGTTAGACCACCCCACCATTTATTTTAAAAATATCAAAGAGCTACTGCTAAAACAAATATGGCATGCACTAGAGACACAGTAATCACAAAAAAAAAAATCTAGTATAAAATAAAAATCCAGAAAGATACTGCTGAGAGATAAATTTGCAAAATATGCCATTTATCCTTCAAAAGTGATCTCACTTGTGACACATTAGTAACATGCAGTGACTGTTGTGTGTTATGGGAACGGTCCCCTAATTAGTTTTGTCATTAAAATTCATTTAAAACCATTTTGTTCTTGATATTTCTTAATTATTCCAGTGGCATATTCAGATGCCTCCAGATGGCTTGAAGCAGGATAAATAGCACTGAGAAACTTCCCTAATAGCATCCTACTCTGATTGCTATTATCATTCATGCAATATCCAGTTTCTCTATATTAATTTCAACGTAATTAAGTAACAAAAGGCAAGAAATTCTTTTGGTCATGTTTTGGTTTTGGAAGAAGTATCTTCAACTGTAAAGATATGTAGTCAGAAAAATCAGCAATATCAAAGTCTGAATAGGGAATGAAATTTTTACAGGAAGATTTTGAAATGGGCTTCAAATACATGCAGATGGCTTGATTACTTATTGCCATATTCACATTGAAAATTTAAAACTGATATGATAATATTTTTCTTTCAAAAAAAGGTATTCAACTAACTTGCCCAATGACAATTGTATTGACATGTTGAGCCAGATTCTGTCAGGCCCATTAGTGTCAAGCACTTCTCAACACTTACCTTAAGAAACTTGCATCTTCATTTCAATAAAATGAAAAATACAGATGAAAATGTTCAGGATAATACGGCTGAGACACTGCATGTTTCCATAAGGAAAAAACCACTGCTATTTTTATGATAATAGAATCAAGTGTTTGACCAGTCTCCTACTGGGAGAGTATTCCATATTTCTCTCTTCACATCTGAAAGTATTTTAGTTTAACTGTGACTGTATTTGGAGAATTTCTATATGATTGGGAATCTATTGAAAATCTAAGCCTCTACTAGGCAGACACATTGATCTGGTCATTAGTCTTTGACACGCACACAGATACTTTGAGGAAACCAGTGTAAGGTGGATTTAAACTGGTACATGCTTTGTTAACTGAACTGCATTATATCAGCCTCTCTCCCAAATCCTTCCACTTCTATCATCATGTTTATACTCACTTTACCCCAAGGTTGTCTGTGAGACAGGAACTTTCTCTGAGTATGGAGAAATGCACTAACTTACTTGTTCTTGAAAAAGCTACAAGAGAGGTTGAGCTACAATTTTCTTATCCGTTTCCCAGCTGCTCCAAGAAATGAGTCATCTGTATGATGACCTGCTTTTTTGTCTTCCTCAAAGGATCAAAACAGGGACCTCCAAATCTGAAAACATATCATTGTATTTTAAAGCTTTCTAGCTGGGTACTTTCAATAGACCAGCACCATTTGTTACCTGCGCACAGAAGAGGACTTGTGAAGACAGGTGAAGAGGACTTCTAAGCACCTCATAAAATGATGTGTTTGGGAGGAGCTTCTAAGAAATTACAGCTTGAGGAAAAAGAAGCAGTGGAAGGAAACGTACACAAAAAAACCCAAAAGACTGATGATACCTTTTCTGATCTCATTTCTAACTTAACTAGCACTTTGTATTAAGACCTGTCCTGCGCATTATCTAACTTCCATTACATATTCAACAACTTCCCAGGAGCTCAAGCACCTCATGCCTGGAAAAGTCCCTTTTACTACTGGTATTAATACACACCTAACCCTCAGTTTTTTATACAGACAGCGTTCATCTGACATCCTTGAGCAACCTCCTTCTCAGCTTGAACAAGTGCCTAATACCTTGTGAGCACATGGTTCTGCATCCCATTTTTCAAGTGTTTTTCCTCTCTCTTCTTAATACATACATTGAAATTTGAGTTTAGATGCACAGTTACAAATTAGGTCATTGAAGAATATGCCTAAGTGTTGCATGTGGAATGGCACAAAACTCAGGGGCTGTATCCAAGGAATCTGATTTTCATGAGTCATATATATAACTTCAAGCATGAAAGGAATCCCTCAGATGCCTGAGAAGGATCACAGCATGTGGCAAGCATGGTGGAGAAAGAAAGACTCTAACTGAATTTTAGGAAATTACAAGAGGGAAAGGAAAAACAGAGAAGTAGGCACATACACAGTTTCATTACAAATCTCCTACTAAAGTTCAATGTGGTTTTATATTATCCTTGTAAAAATGTCCTATTCTCTCTTTTTGTGGTTTAAAAAGTTATGAACACACACACACACAGAAGTGTGCACAGAAATTGCATAAGAGTTATTTGATTGTGAAAAGAGGTTAAAAGCATAAAGTTATAAGCAGGCATAGTTTAAATATACTGAAAGAAAAGGTAAGAGTTATACAAAAGCTAATTTACATAAATAGCAGTAGAAATAAAGGAAATTCTAAATACTAAGTTCAGTGAAAAATGCCAATGACTGGTAGACAGTATAATAAAAGTGGTATATCAGCTCTGGGTCAAATACATTATAAATATGATATTGTCAATATTGTCACAGTTATTTTGAACAGAACAAACATTTCATTTTCTACATATTATTTAGCTGTTTAGGGCACAGACCCATTTTTGACATTTCTTTCAAGAATTTAATAAATAAATAGACAAATAAAATAAAAATACAATAAAAGTCTTTTGAAAAAAATAGAAGAATAGGGATAGAAATGACAGTTCTCGGTAATTTTAATGACCAGATGAAATAAAGCTGCTGATATGGAACAAGAGCCATATAAAACAGCAAAAAAAAGAAAGAGAAAAGGAAATTCCATTATTTATGGCTCTGAATTTTTCTCTTTTTTATGAAATGCAGTTTATTTACAGCCTATGGGGCCAGAGCTACATTTTCAGAATTTCGGAATAATAGTAACATCTGTTTCAGCTAAAAAGAAAAAAGAGGGCAAAAATTAATCAGTGGAGGAAGGCACAGAACATAGTGCGCATACAGTTAAGACCTGTCTGATTGCCTACACATTTGAGGTCATTCTGACTGTCTCTAAACCCAAAGCAGAATTATGCTGTGCTCTTCTCTGGTGGGTCAGGAAGCCCCAGAGGAATCTGCAGGCAAAGAGCTTTCTTTTCTATATTCTCTGCTTCCAAACATTCAGCATTTCATCTGAGACCTACCAGATAGATAGGGAGAGAGGTATTAAGTCAAAGCATGAATCAGCAGTAGATGGTATTCCTCTAAGAATTTTTAGATAATGACTTTTCACAGAAAGCTTTAGAATAAAACGACTGGACTTTTCAAATGGGGTTTTGTTTTTATTAGTTGATATTCAGGCTTCAGGATGTGATGTCTTTTCTACCACACAAAGCATGGATCTTATACACAAACCTCAAGCTCTGATACGCAGCTACTTATTCTGCTATCTCAACTGGATTTTTTTTTTTTTAACAAAGACTGTCTATTGATATTCTTTTTTCAGCAAGGGCTGCTGAGACATAAACATTTCCTCAGGATTATTGGCAAGATAGAAGAAGCACTTGAATTCTGGAGCATGTTGTGTCTTACAAGATATTGATGTCAGCAAAGCAACGCTGACAAATTTACTCTATTCAAGTATAATTTAACATCCTGCTAGCCTTTCTCCAGCCATCTAGAATCACAGCAAACAGAAGATTTGCTGAGACAGTGGGTAATAAAAAATGGCCTCTCACCTGTCTGAAACAGAACATTACATGTGGGAAAGAAGGTCAACAGGGTAACAGGTGCTTGAACTAAACATGCAGCAACCCATTCAACCTTTTCAAAACTGAGCATCTTTTCTCAGAAATACACTGTCAGCCTCCTGACTTCTAAATATATCAAGCCTGCTGCAAAGCAGAAGAGCTAGAGCCAACTGAAAAGTCTAGAAATTTCTAAAGAGGATAAATTACAATTTTTGAGAAAAAAGGGGGGAAAATGCATAGAAAATTATCTGGGCTTTTTTGCAGTTAGTTCTTTTGAAAACTAAATATGTTACCTGAATCTAATTTTTTTTTGTTTGTTTTTGTGAGAGATTCTGGTTCAGGTGGTATGGCAGGGTACTAATAGAGAATTAATGAGGCCTATTTAACCAACTAAACCATGCCAATCATTCCTCAGCTTCTAAAATGCTCAGCATAAACAACAACGATAAGAAAGGACACCTAATTAGTCAAAGATAATTCTGACAGTCAGTTGCTAATGTAACTATGCAGACCAAGGTTTGTTAACCAGTTTGTCTCCCAAAAACATATTATGCCAGAAAAGGAAATCAAAGAGGACAAATACCTTTGTTTTTTATGCCTGTTTTTCCCTTCAGTTGTTTTAAACTTGTAAATACCGCAGACTTCAAGAGCTCTACTTAAACAGGCCTGGTGGGGAGAGGATCACAAACAAAATAACAGCAAGCTCAGGGTTATTTTTAAGGCAGCTTTTGGAAACCCTTACCTTGTGTTTGCTGCTCTGACATGTGTTTCCATGGAAGCAGGACTAGACATGGACACAGCCACTAGCAGATGAGGCAATTTCAGCTGCCAGTTTCTGGTTCTGAGCTCTGTTTCCATGACAACCAGTGCTGGAGCCCTGAAAAGGAGGTGAGGTATTTAAAACACTGCAGTACTCTTAATAAATATCTGCTTGCTATGCATACACAACATAGACCTCTTACATCTCCAATTACAAAAATGCTGCTCAAAGCAGCAGTGAAAATACATCTTGATATCAACTACTACTATATCCCCGGTCTGGTTTCAAGAGAAAGAATGGATTGTTTCTCAGAGCTGGTCTGAGAGGGGGAGGGAGGATTGTTCTCTTCTTTCAAAATGAAGATGGGGATAGACAAAGATACTGTGGTAAATATACACTATTGTTTCTCAAGGAAAACATAATCTCTTTCTATATTTGGTGTCATTTTGCTAGAAAAAATGAATCAAAGCCCTCTTGAAAGAGTGACAGCGTGGCAGAGAGGAGACTGAACTACTGAGGAAGATGGTACTCAGTGCACAGAAATGTTGGGACAGCAACTGACCTTTTCCTGGGTTAAATCTCTCACGCTTTTTGACCAGCTACATACATATTTGGTCTTGTGAATAGATAGGTGTAGACAAGGCCCATCCTCCTCTATCTGCAGACTGGGGGAAGGGTACAGAGGCATCAGTTCCCATGCCAGGAGGTACATGGAAAAATAGACAGCTGTAGACCAGCAGTCAGCTCATCCTAATTCAGACTGTGGTTTGAGTCTGTTCCCCTCCCTTATACAAAGCACTTGAGCTAGACAGAATCCAAAAAGGAGGGGGAAAAGTCAAATCTGTTTATCTTGTTAAGATGAGAAGCTTTAATATGACACCTCTGGGAATAACGGGTGTGTGTGTGTGTTTCTGTGTGTATATTGCTATACAAAAGCAGTAATACATCTTGTGCAGAGGTTGTGCTGTCCTGTCTCAGAAAACTGAAAACCCAAAGAGTACATACCATTCCTGGTGCAACTTGCTGGAAAAGGAAAAAGAAGGGCTGACATGTTGAATAAATGTCACCAAGTCTACAATAATGTAGAAACAACATGATCTCTACTATGTACTGCATATGTCAAGACAAAATGCTAGAGGCTTGGTCTCAGTGAGGAAGCACAGAATAAGCAGACAACTAATAAAATTGGAATAAAAAGCCTAAAAGCAAATATTAAAGCCAGATTATCAAAAGGCAGCACAAAATTTGGTACTAGAGTTCAGAGCAAAGCAGTGCTTATGCTCCTCTGTCTTCCAGAGGTGCCTAATTATTATAATACAAGGATGACACAGGCTAAGGGAATTGAGTTTGTCCACAGTGTTTCACATTGTGAAAACTTCAGTTTCAACCTTCCATGATATAAATCAAACCTACTAGTGAGTCTTGCATGATGAAAGATGATCAGATAGGTCCACAACTTAATGAATTCATGAAGTCTTTCATTCAACCTATTATAGATATGCACAAAATATTCAATAGTTTTTTAAGAAACTCATTACATTTTAACCAAGGAGTTTTTTAAGACAATTGTGTGTTCAGTTAAGTTAATAAAAGTTTGCTTTGTTAAGAAAGTATAAACAATTAGAAATACATACATAAAATATTATTCAAAGAAATTGACATGTACAAGCAAAATTGAGGTTAAGAATGGACTTCCTTATTCCTGCTTGAAAATTGCTGTTAATGCAATTATAGCTGTCTGGCTTGAGTCACTAAAGAAGAGACTGGTAAACCTGCAAAGAAGAGGCAACTGTTGCACCTACCACAGAAGATCAGGACTTTAATAGTGGTAAGAAAACCTACCAAGGTTTCTCAAAACCTACCAACCCAAAAACATCAAAGTATTGAAAAAAATATCAATGTTAAGAATGTATTATTTGATTTGTCCAAGAAATAACAATTCACTGGTTGTGTTTTAACACATCTATATAAAGGACAATCCTGCCCCTTGCCAGTCAGTGCTGCATCTTTTAGTAGCCATCATTCAGTCTGACTCCCCATGGAGACTGCCATATCCTTGAAATATTCCAGCATAAATAGAATAAGGATACAGAAAAACAGACATGATTTTTTTTTTCTTTATGGTATTTTTAACTCAGGAGAAATAATTTTTAAGATCATCAGCCCAAGCTGCAACAGCTTTCCATCATAGGGAGTGAAATTTTGTGATAGCTAAATAAGAATTATGCAGAGAGAAAAAGTAGGATCAAAACACTACTTTTTCAGAGAACGAAAAAATTACAGGTTAGGACCAAGGTCCTTGAGTATGACAAGACTGCAAAGAAGCCATAATTACATTGAATAGCACTCTATCAGAGTGGTAGAAACTGCACTAACACAAAGCCTGAGAGTCCTTGCATTTGCCCATAGAACACTGGCATCTGCAGGAGGGGAATACATCCATGTAGAAAAGGTCAACGCCCACATCCTTGCAATGACGTTCCTAGGCTTGCCTTCAGGCACAGGCAGGCTAAAAACAAGCCTTAGAGCACACTGTGAGGAAGCCATTGCTGAGTATACCAAGCAAGGAAATCACATGCTATTGAGAATTCACTGGTATGGGGTGAAGACAAATTACTTAGGAATGTCATTCAGGGTTAGTAGTGTAGAGCATCACTTTACTACGGCACAGCTAGATCTGTGTAACAGGAGGCACAGTCTGTCACCATGAACAGCTTTACAGCTTTGATGGAAGGCTCCAGGAAATCCAGCAATGTACTGACCAGTTTTATGAGTGCAACTAGAAGGAACAGTTCTTACTCCAGTTTTTGCCAGGTCTCAAAACAAAACAGTCAAAAAAGGTTTCCCACATACTAAACCAGAGATAAACTGTGTATGCCAGTTAGCTAAACTGTTTACATGGGATTGGACAGAAATCTCAGAAGCCTGAAGTGCTGGCATTTGTCACAGCTGTCTACAGAGGCAGGCCCATGGAAAGCACGTGAGGAAGAGTGAAGCTTGCAGATACTGTAATAATCAGTACCTGCTCTCAGCCAGACAGAGGGGAGATTACACAAGGTCAAGAATTCCCTATTTGACTCATGGACTAGGTCAGAAAAGAACAATTTGCTTCTACTTACAGGAAGTCCTATTCACAGTAGGTTATTTCTCCTAAATATAAATATAAATATAAATATAAATATAAATATAAATATAAATATAAATATAAATATAAATATAAATATAAATATAAATATAAATATAAATATAAATATAAATATACATTTCTCCTAAATCTTCTGAAAGGTACATTGTGGGAGACAGATTCAGAGCAGTCAAAGGAATGTGGGCAAGAATTTCTCTCTGTAAAATCAAGAGAGGAAGGTGGTAATAGAGACGATGACAACTAATGCCACAGACAAATGAAATCAAACAGATAATTCTTCTGGCCATGTTGGATCACTTCAATATATTCTTCCATGTGCTAACTAGCAAGAAACACTTGCCAATGGACAGGAGAACCATGCTTCTGTTCCCTGTAACTCCTTTGCAGCCTAGTGGAGAAATGGTATAAAAGCAATTCAGAACAATCAGGTTGCCAATACTAACATAGATCTGTGACCAAATCACCAAGTAGTTACATGAGAAAATTTCAAAAGACAGAAAACCACCTGGTCACAGGTAACAGAGGATAACTGCAGGTGATTATAAGTTGCAAAATGGAGTAGAAATTCTGGGCAGATACACTTTTACACGCATTCTAAGTTAAATCTGTTCGACAATATACAATTAAGAAAGGTAGAAGTCAGATGGAAAATCAGCTGATTCTCTAAATTAAAAAAAAAAAAAAAGTGGAAGATATGAAATGTAAGGAAAAGGAATGAAAATCATACAAAATGTCCAACCGCATTTGAGTTTATCAGTTATTCACTGCAATTAGACATAAATCAAAAGTGTTTCAGTTCAGTTCTGAGTCCAAGGTCGATAGAGCTGCAATTAAAAAGCAATAGCAATATAAAACGTTATGGTCCATCTCCTATCATGTGTTTTATTGCTATGCACAAGCAAAATATTGTCCTTTTGACTCATGTTGTAAGTAAGCACTGTTTTGGGGATCAAAGAACACCATTTTTTAACAAAACTACTATTAGCTAGGGCACTGTATAAATTGGAACATTTTATTTGTCCATTATTCTTTAAATAGCATTTTAAAAATCATATACTCCAATTTTTGCATCCTCTTCACTGAATCATAAAAAGAGGAACAGTGTGTTAAAACTACAATCTTTCCCAAAAGAAATGAGACAAAGGATTTTAGAGTTTTCTCTTTGCTGTCATGACTTGAAAGCAAATGTGCAGCTGTCATCATCCCAGACAACAAGATAAAGCATAATCCCTTTATCAAGCTGGATATGTGGAATTCTATGTATTAAAATCAACAAATTCATTCAGTGGAAGAGACTATCTTTTGTTTTTGCAGTTCCTTGTCAGGAATCAGAAAGCAAGTTGCCAGGAAAGATACATTTTTGCAATGCTTTAACTTTATGTCTAAATAAAGTCTCATTTCAGTCTTTCAGGTTGTCAGTAGTTGTGGTAGTATCATGCTGAAAGGATTACTGAATGCTAGCTATCCAAAGAGAGCTTTAGGCCACTTTCCTACATTGCAATAACTACAGAAGTAAGAGCTGACTCATGTATCCATGTCTTCTTGCAAGATGATGAAGTCCTGCAACTTATGCTGAGCGTCTGTAAGCCCTAGGCAAAAGAAAGAGGCTCCTTTATAAGGAGAAACAGTGCATTTGAAAATGATTCTTTTCTGTCTTAAACAAAAGTAACATCCTAAACTGATAATGCTGAAAAGTAAAATGTTTTCCTCAAAAAAGTTTCTGTACTGTAAAAAAGTCATGTGTGTCTCCCCATGCCAAATTTTCCTTCTTTCTACAGTCGTTTCAAGTTTTAATCAGCTTAAGGACCCTTCATTATGACAGGCTGATTTGTTTGATCCAGTAAATTCAGATTTTTTAATACAAATTATTTCTCTTCAATATTGAAGCTACAGAATTATTTCTCACAAATTTTCAAGTTTAGGTATTATCAGGAAATCCAGAAATGAAAGCAAAGCCAGATTCCTAACTGTGCACCCCTGGTTATTGCAAAACAGAGTAAGAAGATGTCATATAGTCATTTCTGTGTTTGCACAAGTACTCGTAGGGTTGCTCTATACCAGAATCCACCTGTGCAAAGCAATCATCTCAGATGCTGCTATGTTTAAAGATATGAGAACTTCACTGCAACAACTTTTCCAGAAAAACTTATTTTGACTTGGAAAGGTGGATTCCTCAACACCCACATATTAATTTAATATATGTGAAATTGTTAAAAAATCAGATTAGCTATATTTAATATTTTTATTTTCTCGTTTAGAGATGATCATACTTTACTTCACATTTTCCTCTAATTTTATCATTTCTTTTAGAAACATTACTCTCAAAACCAAATTTTTTTTTTTTTACATTCTCAGTAGTTTTAAAATACTTAGATTGTTTTTATCAGTTTTCTGATTTGCTAGGAACCTTAAATTGTGGTGGGGTTTTTTTTCCATTCTTAACCATCGTGAACAAATTTATTCTTATATATAAATATATTCTTATTTATTCTGTCATCTGCCTGTAGCTTACATGGAGGAGTCGGAAAGACCTCTGTTAGCCAGTGTAGCTTTTTAAAGAGAAATTTAAGAAGCTGGCCTGAGGAAGTATCCATACATAAAATATTAAGTCCCCTAATGCTTATCATTATTCCTATTTGCCTTTGATCTTTTGCAGTCAGTTTTCTGAAGAGAACTTCTCCACCATGGTACCAGCCAAACAATCAAATGGAATTTTAGACATGCTTCTATTTTAAATTTCTGGTTTATATACATACATATCAACCTTACATTACCTAAAGTTCTGAAAAATTATGTTTGATATTTTGCAGTGCAATTCCCTTGGAAAGATTGCTTTCATTCATACATTTGGACTTCTACAGCTGACTGGGTAATACAGTCCTACGCTGTATATGCTTTCCTAATACATAAAATATTTCAAGATATCCAGAACTGATATTCATTCCATGCTAACAATGTAGAAAGATTTTTTTGTTTTAATTTTTTGTGGGATGGGGGCGGGGGGAAAGAAAGTACTCCATCCCAAAAACGCCAGTAGTTTTAAAATGTTCATGTAGCAGACACAAGATCCAATCCCTGCCATGTCCATTTCAATAGAGAAGTTTACCCGTCTTATCATAATGCCTGGCATTCCTGGCTATGTTCATTTTCCACATCCATGACTGACTGTTTTGATACAGCAGACTAGATCTAATGAGATCAGCTGCTAATAAAGATTATCCATCTGTACACTGAAAACCAAGGTTCAAATATCTCCTACACAGCCTAAGGGAAGATTTCAACCAGAATGTTACTGGTTGACAGATAAAGACCCTTTTCTCACACTGCTGGCATCTATTTTTGATTTTGCTCTATAACTCCATCCTACACTTGGGAGAGGTTCCCAGTGAAAAATTCATGAAAGCAAATATGCAGGAAAAGAAAAATTATTCCAGGAAACTGATAACCTATTTCAAAAAATAATTCTTTCCATAAGAAGATGAAGTAACAAAGGAGTTCCCTCTATGCATAACTTCTTTTGCTACAGCTTCTTTTTTTTTGATGGCCTGCATTTTTTTTCTCACTCATATTCCTTCTCAAACAAGACATGAAAAGAAGTAAGAAAAGTAGAAAAGTAAAAACCAAAAGAAATAGTTGCTTTAGTACACCTAAAGCCAAATTACTCAACATAAGGAAGTCATCTAGCTTAAGTTGCAATTAATCAGATTTGCAATATTTAGTAGCAGAAACTCATAGCAAAATGCTTCATTAATGATTGCCAGGCTATGCAACGTTCATTGTTTTTATTTTTTTAAATGGAAATACATAGTTTATTTTGATTAAATAATTTAAATATATAAAATGGATATTGTTTGTATGTGAAATGCCATATTAAGTCAATAAAATTAGGAAACAAATCTAATCAAAGATAAGAAAACTGTATGATCTTCATCATTTCATGTTTCTTTAAGCATAAGCTGAAATGTCACCAGTATTTATGACTGAATTTTGGTAGACTGCGTAAGCCAGAAGGAACAGCAGAAATGGAAAACAGTTTTGAATAAAGGTGCAGTTATTCAAAATTTTCTTGTAATGAAGGCTTCTAAAATTTATATCTGAATCATTCTTGGGAAGCTTTTTGTTTACCATCAGCACTAGTCTTTTTTTTTATATTTTTTTACTGTTTCTGAGCAAGTAAAATTTTTCAGTATTTTTGGGTTATTCTGTAGAGTTATCTATACTGAACTTCACCTTTAACACAATTGTGTGTGAAGCATCATTCTGGCAAATGCCAAAATCTTGAATTTCTACAGAGTATATTCTGTGGGGTCGGTGTCAGACTACTAGTTGTTGGGCAGTGGCCAGCATGTTTGGGGCATCTTTCATTCCACGTGATGTTCCTCATGATCATTTCTGGGGAACTAAGAATATGGCATTGCAACGAGGTGGGGTCGGTGGTGTTCTGCCACTCTTTCCTGTTATTTTTTCTTCTTGTGGCTTCCAGTACATCCTTCCTGAACATACCATGTTTTAGAGAACTCAGGAAAAGCTGTTAGATTAAACTCCAGTCATACAGATGGAAAAGATTAAAATCCCTTCCATATCCAGTCTAACAGCTTGGTCAACATTGGCAAAGAACAACAAAAGCAGTATTGTGAACGCTGGCACTGGTAGGTAAATGCTGTATCAAATTTCTCTGAGAATTTTTGAGTCCAGTCAGCCAATCTGAGACCTGACTTTGACAGTACAAGCTATTAAAGGAGGATTAGTCATATAGGCTTCATTACAAATCAAAGTTAATAGAATTCATTTTGCATCTGCTAGTCATTTTAGAGTCAGTATTTCACTTGCAAGGCAATCTTTAGAGGCACTGTAAGGTTACAACAGCCTTCTAAAATTTGGAGTAAGACATAAACTATTCTGCATTTAAATACTCTCTGAGGTGCAAGGCTTGTGAAGGGTACAAATGGCACATGCTTACAGGCTATCAGGTGTCTTAGTAAAGAAAGAAAAGCCCACCAAAATCAGTGAAAATTCTACCGTTTTATTTCACTTTGGATCAAGCTTGTAATAAAGCTATGATACCATTTAATACAATAAGTAAAATAATGGTTGTAAAAAATCTATTTCTGGCAAGATATTTATTGTAGCTTTGTGGAGGAATCAATTGATAAATGTAACAAGAAAAAGATTTATCTTTAAAGAAAATTGTTTTATCTTTTTTTCATTAACTTAAGCAGCAACGCTTGCAACACAATAAGACTATATTTCTCCTGGGAATATTTTAGAAATTTCTGTGAGACTGAAAAGGACCCAGATAAAGAAGTTTCTGGGTCATTGGCTCCAGTTCCAGCTATTATAAGTGCCTATAGATTATAATAAGCTTTATAAAGATGAAGGTTTCATCTAAGAATGAGCTACTTCTTTTATTACATCAGATTATACTTAATTGCACCATACCCTCTATGCTTTGATGACTTTCTTTTAATTTCCAACCTACATTTATCAAGGGAATTTATATCCGTTTCTTTCTGTGTTATTACTGTTTTTATCTAAAAAAATATTCCCTCTCCATGGTGCTTATCTTCCTGATGTAGTTAGTAAACACTGGGAAGCGAATCAGTATATTTTAGAATAGTCAATTCTATGGCTATAAAAATGAATGCCATATACAGTAAGACAAAACTTTAGGAGACCTTGAGTGTTTCTAAATCACTCAGTCCTGGAAAGTTCTAAGTACTCTTAACTCCTATGAAAAGCATCAGGATGAGAGAATGTCTATCCTCTTGCATAATCAAACCCTCTGAGAGTACTAAACATAGAGCTGAAATGCAATATAACATCCAGGGGAGAACTACACTGCAATGCTTCCAAGTTAATAAAATATTTGCGTATGATATTCTCAACAATACTCTGTTCTTGTTTGTATAAACAGGAGTTTATGCCTCTGTAGGAAACACAATTTTTCTTGAAAAATGTTTTTAAAGTTAAATCACAGAAGTTTATGTGGTTTTGGTGGATATTTCCAGCTCACCACAGAACCTTTTTCCAAATAAAAAGGAGATTTCTTTTAAAGCTGTATTTTGGGTATTCATAGGTATTTCTTTACCACATTAGCCACATAAGCACAGTATCTTAGAAGGTACATACTGTTGTGGTCTCATGGTTGCACATTCCAAGCCACATCAGATCTTGTACAGGAACTGCATTGCACAGGCTGTAATTCCCAGCCAAGAAGTTCTGGTGCCTGGTATTCATTCCCTACCTACATCCTTCTAGTTTTAGCTGCACTCAATTCTTTGTGATGAAGGATGATATTGGCCTGCTACAGTTGTATGGAGGGACCTATGGTATTTGTCCAAAGGTCAAGTCATAAAACCTAGCCTGAGGGAGTCAGACTTGCAGCAGTTCAGGGGGGAAGTGGAGAAGGCCAGATTGTTTCCTGAGCTACATATCAGTGAGATGCTCTGCTCTCCCAGTTGTAATGCTTTCCGCCGACCTTTGCAAATCCTGTGCTTTTGTGAAAACAGCAATGCATTGCAATGTGTGTGATGCAGGACATGGGTTTGGATCATCTGAGAAGGAAAACTGCTTTTCCAGTAGGTAGGGAACACTCAGGAAGAAGCAAACACATCAGCAATTATTTTTTTAATCCCCAAAGAAAAGGTTAACACCTTAGAAAAAAGTAATGCTGCCACTGTGAAAACAGCTCTTTATACAAAGTAGGCTGTCCACCTTAATGCTTGTTTGTCATTGTAAGTTCAGGTGCAATTGAACAGCTCTTTCCAATAGTGTCTTCTCTGCAAAGCTCATGAATCTGACATACGAGTCCCAGTTCACTTACAGAAAGTTCCCCAGCTCCTTCTCTGGCAGTCTCCAAAGGAATCATTCAAATATTGTTGTAGAAACACATTTTTCACACACCTCAACTATATTTACTGCAACAACAGTTTGTCCATATCTTTGTGATATCTTCTGCATATTCTGTGAAATGTAAGTAGCTAAGAAATTATCAGTAAAGTGCAGAGCAGTATGTTCATTAAAAGTCCCTAGTTAAAAATGCTTATATGAAACTTCTACTGACAATTATCATTCTCCTGAGAATCCAAACATGCCTCTGTGTTTTCATTTTTAAGTTTAAAAACTGAGGAGGCACTGTGCCTCTGTTTTGTTTTATCTACTTTCCAGAGAGATTTCTTTTTTAGGGAATTATTTTGTCTTTCCTTGTAAGTGGATTACAGCTATAAAAAAGATGTTTTATTCTGCAGTGTTGTCTGCTTTTGTTTTTTCAACCAAAAAAAAGCAAGATATCCTTCTTCAAAGTGTAGAGGATGCACAGCACTGAGCTAGAACACATCACATGTCCCTGCATCTCCACACAGCACATGCGGCAGAGAACCTTATATAGGCGTGTCCACTAGTTTTGGAAATGCCATGTGCTTTCTATTATGCATTCTCAATGTTTCAGAAACCTTATAAGTTTTCCAAAACAAACAAAAACCCAAAGAAAATTCTTATGGATGTCATGAATTAGATAAGCTCTGAGCCAAGCCAGTCAAAATGCAAGGGAGTTCAAAGGACATAAGCACAGGAGAAGTGTCTAGATTCTGGAGGTGATCAGAAAAAAGAGAAAAATATGTGTGTGCTCTGAAGCTGATCTGCTCAGGTGACAGTTCCCCCTCTGGGATCTATGTTAGCTAATGGGAAAGGCCACAATTTTTGAACTAGCTGGTCCACCATAGTGTGTTCTGGGGAGAGTTTCAGGGAAGTCTGTGATGGAGTGTCTCTCACTCACACACTACCCAATCTAAGACATGTACTTACATACCAGGAGATTTAAATGGGAGACAAACCCTCTTGGAGAAAGAGCAAGCAGAACTGAGTGACTATGCAATTTTAACTGATACTTTGAAAGCTTTTTTTGGAGTGACAGGCAAGGCTATATCCGTGGTTTGCATCATGCACCTCGCTTCCTATTCAGGAAAGAATTAAAATCGTACCGTATTTCCCAAGCTTTGAAGACCATTATAATGCAAATCATATCATGTAGCTAAGTTACGTCGTCTCAGAAATAAAGTCGGAAGACAATACGTAACCTGAACCATAGAAACGTCAGTACTACTGATATGGAACATCTAAAAGGAAGTGGATGGACCTTTAAGAAATATTCATAACTATTACAAATAGAATATCTGGTACATGTAGCCAATCCTAGGATATTACATAACTGTCTCTTTTTAATCTCAAATAAACAGTGTTATTAAGAAATACTTTGTAGTTTTCATATACAATAAACAATATACCATATGCGGTATATTCTGAAAACACCAATTTTTATGTTGCATTTAATCAGAAAATCTATACCTGCATAGATTTCAAGTCCAAAATGTCCCACTGTAATCATCTGCTTTCACCTTCTATGTACATAGGCTTTCAGATTTTCTCATAGTAGCTGTTCTAATCTTTAATTACACCACATTAATTATTTCCAAGGCTGAATTTGTCTAACTCCAGTATTCATTCACTGCATCTTATTATTCCTTTCCTGCAAGGTTGAAAAGCTCCTCTCTCTCAGATCTTTCTTCTAACTGTGAGCATATATAACTATCAGTCAAATCATGTCTCAGTTTTCTCTTTAATAAATCAAGTAGATTGAACTCCTTAAATTGTGAGCCTTGTTTTCTAGTCTTTGTTTTATTTTTGTGGCCTTATAAGACTGTTGATATGGATTTTAAACAGAATCAAACCAAGGATGACCTGCCAGAAGTGAGACCCACTAGAAAATATCTAGCCATTTACTATTACTTTATGAGGTCTGTCAGAGTAATTTTTCTGTTTGATGTGTACTTACTTCATTCCATAAATGCAAGTTCTCAAATCAAAATGTCATGTGATAAAGAATTGAAGTATGCACTATCAACCTAGCAGCCTTTACCAAGTGGACCTATAATTTTGTTTAAAAGGTAACACATTTGTTTGAAAAGGCCTTATTTCCATGAAACCATGGTGATTGGCATTAGCTATATTTTTAGCAACAAAGTCTTTGGTAAGTTAAGGTGCATGAAAAATAGAAGCTTAATAGAGCTGAGCAGATGATTACCTCAACGTCCTCCTCCTTTTTACAAAAATAAATGTTCTATAATGCCTCAAACACTGTATAATTCACAGGTCAGTTTTGCCAATGTTGAAAGTGTTCAACTTCATTAGAGATGGAAAGCTTGTGATAGAAAGAAAGATAGAAATAGAGAAAGCCTGCACTGATGAAGGTTAAAGATTGTCTTGCCAGGAAAGTTTCTAAAGATATGTTGTTTGAAACTGTAATGAAATGTTCAGTAATTCCATGGAACTGTAACTTAGATCCAGGAATCTATCACTCTTTCAAAATTTTCTGTGAAATTACTGTCTGCCCACACTCTGCGTTGAAGTCTTTAGCCATTCTTCATGTGAAGAATGATTGATCCTGCTCCCTGGAGGAAGTTATTTTTCCATAAAAGTCTGTAGTCTCAGTTGTCTTTATGATTCCTCTAGAAATTTCAGTAGAATAGCTACTCTGGTCAAGAAACGATGTCTTGTTCCTTTCACATTGTCTGGTACTTGAAAAAAAACTGACACCTCAGTGTTAAAAAATTTTATTATTTTGCTTAAATACACTGTATTCCTCTATTGCGACAGTTTTGTGGGCAACTTCCTTCTATGTGAAAAAAGTTGAAGGCAAAGAGAAGCAAGAAAAGCTCAGAAAAGTGTTCTCTTACTTCAATTCTTTAACTATTAGAAATTCAGACAGAGGTTGTAAAGTCAGAACAGGCATTCTTCAATTATGATTAATCAGTCTTTTTAATTTACTAGAAGTCTTAAGAAGAGACTGGCTGGTTTTAAGAAGCAAAAGTAGTTCCAGGTTTTGTTTTTAAGGCTTCAGAAAGTGAGCACTTTCTAATGCATCAGGAATGGCTTAGTCATGTTATATAGTCTCACAGTAGTCGAAATCATTCTATGAGCAGCAGGAAGGAATAAACTGGGAGTAGCATTTGGTTTAGGAACCCCACTTGTGTTCATACAGCAGTTCCCCACTCCAGCAGACCGGCTCCTCTGGTATTTCTTATCACTCTGTGATGCCAATAGCTAAAATATCACACTGAACTATTCACCACAGGTCACTACTCTGGATGAACCAACTGAAAGGAACCTGTCTGAGTTTAAAGAATCATTTTTTACATTTTTCATTCTGTTCATTAAACTGTATTTCTTACTCAGCATTCTTTCTTTAATAAATACTACTAGCAGTATAGCAGTGTAACAGTGTAGTGTATGACATCCATCCACCACTATAAATCTATAAAGCAGAGAAAGGGATAAATTAAGGAGTCCTTAATTAATTACTTACTTTTGGGGATTAATACAGAACCATGCTGTTAGGAAGAAATACGAAAAAAAGAGATGTTAAAAGCATAGAAAACCATGAATTTTCCCAAATGGAAACATATACTAGGGATAGTGGAAGCAAATTTGAATGCAGTATCACGGATAAATGATGAAATCTAAGATTGCTTTCTTGAATAATTCTTCACATTTCTCAAGTCACGACTTGCAGTGAACAATTACAGTATACGTTAGATTATCATTTTAAGGAATTCTCTTTCTGAGTGTCACAGAAAAAAGCCTTTTTTTCTGTTACATGAAAGTTCAGTAAAACTGAATAAATAAGGACATAAAGAAATTACAAACCATATACCAATGAGATTAATATCAGCACCATATTCAGAAATTTGTATCAACAATTGTTGATTTATGTAGGATATAACTAATAAATATCTCAATGATGTTATTCCACAACAACCACTTACACTAAAACAAAAAAAAGTCTCCTTTAATAATCAATGTTACAGAAGAATAATACCTGCATAACCAGACTAAATTAACTAAACTAAAGTTTAACTCAATCACAGCCCACAAGGCTTTTTTATTTGGTCTTCTGGACTGCCTCCAATATTATAACACAAAATGCAGTGTTCCTAGAAGTTTCTTGAACCTTCAGAGCATGTGTTTCCTCTCAATATCCCTCCGTGGTCCCACAAAACTTCTTCATGTACTTCATACTTTGCAATCCTATTCTAGATCTTTAGGGTTATGCTAAAACCATTAAAAATCCCATAATTTAATTAGTAAGGAACCTTCAGAGATCATCTAATCCTACCCCTTGCTCAAAACAGGTCTGACTAGATCAGGTTGCTCAAGGCCATTTCTAGTAAAGACTTGAATGTCTCCAAGGATGGAAATTTCATCACTTCTCTGGGCAACTTGTTCCAGTGTTTAACCACCAATAAAGCCATGTGAGTTTGTCAATTTATTGGATTGAAATACTGTTAGACTCTCTGATGACAATGTTCTGAAAAGTCATTTAAGAATTTTTACATGATATTGGTTCAGGTGCTGTGACCTGAAGAGATGTGTTTACTAATTGGTCTTTTAAAAATGGAATACCATATTGTTGAATAGTGTATTTATTAAATACGTAAATCCATTTGTTTGGGGTTTGTATTATGAAAAGCATCTAAGAGGAGTGTTTTCTGGAGTGTCTCTCAAGACAATATCTGTAATATCTGCCAAACATATTCTTCAAAGCAACATGAGGAAAACATATGGTTAATAAGATTTTTACCTTACCAAGGGTGCTTCCTTGATTTTATTAATACAGAACTTTTTCTACCTGTTTTCTGCTGAAGTAAACCCAGAAATAATTTTACCAATTGATTAGACTTAAACCTAAGAAATATGTGAAATGTTAGCTGTTCCCTATCTATTCTTACTCCAGTCTGATCTTCAGTAGCAGAGAAAATAACAGGAGTTAGGTCAAGCATGGCTTGATTATCACTAAGTGACCCTTTCAGAAATCAAAAAACTTTATTTATTCTCTATATCCTCTTCTCTTGCTGCACTGTTACTGGATGAGAGGCACCCATATACTTAAACCAACATAAAGATGTCACAGAATCAATCAAATAGAAACTTGTAAATTCATTTTATAGTCTCTGAAACTCACTGAAGTCAGTGGGAAGGTCAGGCCCCATGTTAGCATTTAGAAGATTAAATTGATTTAAGGGTGTAAGGTTAAAAATCAACATTGGATCTCATAGGCTTTACAATGTTCATGATACTTGACAGTAATTGATCTCCTCATTATTTTTTCCCCTTAGCCAAGAAACTTTAACTAAAATAAATTCTGTTTCTGTTCATTCCAAACTACTTTTCAACATCCATTTACTTTTTATTTTTATTTTTTCTGCTTCAGCTAGTATAGCCTCTCGTAGAAGAAATAGGTTATTTCAAAACAATTTTACTACCACCTTTTTTTCAATGCTACAACACATTTCCAGATCTATTGAAATGCCAAGTAAATCTTTTAATGGAGAAATTAATGAATGTCCTTGCTGCATAGGCAAGGCTTCACTACAGGGTATTAATTTGTTTTCCACAATTGCACATACTGCAAGTAATAT
The DNA here is from genome assembly GCF_047370975.1 of Nipponia nippon. NCBI lineage: Eukaryota > Metazoa > Chordata > Aves > Pelecaniformes > Threskiornithidae > Nipponia > Nipponia nippon. The sequence goes on from NW_028262380.1 coordinate 28,390,290, forward strand.
AGAAAGCTATTAATACAATCCTTTTAAACTGCTGGAAGTCATTTTTAGCTTTGATCACATCAAGCATTAGCGTCATAATGATCACTATATTAATACAGATTAATATATACATATATATTCCTGCTTTAATGCTCTCTATTCTATTCCTATTTGTCTAAAGAAAAAGAATATTTAATTATGCTCATACTCTTTTAAGTACTAATTTTAGACAGCCTCATATTTAAAGGCACTGAAGAACTAACCAGGATTATTTTAGTCTCTCACCACATAAATTTCCCACTCAAATAATCAGGGATAATTTATAACCAGTATATAATACTTCTTCCATCACAAAAGAAAATAGGTTTGACATTTTAAAAGGATTTAGGTTTACAGTGGTGTTGTGTATCATTAAGAGGAAAGTTGTTGTGTATCCAAATATCCGAATGATTTATCTCAAGTTGCTGTATAATCGTGGTAATTTCACTCAGGTATTGACGACTAGTCAGAAAGAGTATACCGCTTGTTTTAGGACACTGCCAGTAATGCAGGAGCTCTGATTTTATTCTGTTCTCTAGTGCTGCTCCGGTATTACTTTCTGTCCCTCCTCTATCTTGCTTGCTTCTGGCTCTAAAACCTATCTCAGATTTACAAGGACGACGCTCATAGCAAGCAGTGAATCAGGCAGCACCTGAGAGCATACCTGAACGTTCAGACTTGGTTTGTCTATACTGTTAAATTTATACCACAGTCCCAGGCTTGGTGTTCTATGTCAGGTATTTTTCCACATAATTTCTTGATGTGGCTTGAAGATTAATATGGGCCAGGGAGTTAAGAGATCCATTCACTATATGTCATTTTGAGGCAGTTCCCTTGTTTTGAAAGGGGAAATTTTTTAATATTGCCAGCTGTCCTTAGTGCTGGCAAACGGTGCTAGTAACAATACTGAAGTGTTTGTAACTGAAAGGACTTTGGTACAATTTAAGTACCTATATTGTGTGAAAAAAAAATCACCGTAATAGGTGCTGAACAACCCTAAATGCCTACAGCCCAAGCTTAGGTAACTGTCTGATGTAATAGGAAATAGTTTGCTTTTTACAATAGCTTCATGTTGATTTGAGGTCCTGCCAAGAACACAGAAGACATGGCCACATCTCCCTCAGCATAAGAATTCACTGCTTTTTGCATCTCAGAATAACCACTGACAGTTCAATAGCTTAGAGGGAGAGCCCCAGCTCTGATCAGCATGCTATCCAGGAAGGTAGAGAAATACGGGTTTGAGCTCCCTCCTGGTGAGGAAGGAATTTAGCATACCTCTTGGGTATGCTTGGTGGTGACTTGGGGGTGAGTGTGAAGGCAAGCACCATGGCCAGCTCCCCACTCAGCCTACCACAGCTGCTTCCAGCCAGGAACGCAGCTGGGACCGAAATCACAGATTCATACAGCCATTTATCACAGGTGCAAGAGATAAAGAAAGTTTGTCAGGCACTCTTGGCTGGCCTAGGCATTGCCACACACGAGCTGCTCAATCCTAGGAAATGAGGCTTTATAGATGGTGAATTTTCCCCTGTGTTGCTTAGAGAATGAAAGCAACTAGTTCAGGTTTGTGAATTCCCTTCTTGGAGCCAGTGCTACAACACTCAAAATGATAAAGCTTAAATACTTTGTAAATGTAGGCCTAAATTCTCAAGGAAGATTGGGAATCGTGAGTTATAGGAATGCCTAGGTTAGCCTATATATTAGACATGAAGAAGGCTTGTCGCTTGTGAGGTAAAAATCATGGAAACCATAATAATACCCCATAGAAAATCACTGTATCCTGGGTCTCTCAGGTGGTGCACATACTACCTAGCCATAGAACAACTCTCACTCTGTCTGTGATCAAGTCAACATGAAACACATGTAACAAATGCAACTGCAATAGCCAGAGAAAGACCTACAGCACATATCCAGTGCTTAAGGCATTCACTGAAATGATGAGACATACACGTTCGTGTCTGTTTCATAAATCAGATCTAGGAGCTTCTGTTCCCCTAACAGTGCTCTAAGATCTGGCTATTGGGTTTAAAAGAGAGGGAAGAGACAATTTTAAGCATACTCATGCTCTATGTATACCAAAATAGAAGTGTTCAGATTTAAAATGTGGGTGTCAGAACAATTTGATCTTATCAGTAGGCTTGAATGTACTCTTAAACAAAATTGTTATGTCCTTAAATAGTTGAAGTCTTTAGGCAGCTACAAGGCTAAACAGCAGGTGAACTGGGAATTACGAACATCAGTGGCACTGAATACTGGGCTTCAGAGCCAAGAGACTTTTAGGTATTATCAGTTTTGCCTCTGCTTCCTAGGACAAATTTTATTTCTGACAAGTGATTCAACAATAGGGATCTAGTCGTGTATTGTAACGTACATAACAAATTAACTTTGTCACTGTATTTGCAATTGCTACAATGGCACAAATGTCTATGCAGTTCTGATATATAGCTTTTAAATACTTTCATCCCTCAGCTACAAGAAACTACTATAATAGTTTCAGATTATGATCAATCTATATGAAATTATTGGGAAAAATATTTATGTCAATAGGATTCTTTTCCTAATTCAAACCATTTACCTACAGAATATATGATAAATAACTGAATCACTTAATCTAAAAATTTCCTAACAGTAATATTTATTTGTGGCTAAAACGTGATTTCCTCTGTGTGTGTCTATACATAAGATGTTTTATATCAGAGAATATATAGCACATAGACTGTTAATAGAAAAAGTGATACGGGTTTTAGTACAGAAATACTAAACTAACTCTTTCTCGTTTGGTCAAATCATGAACCTACAATGTGATAGATGAATGCAAATCCCGCAACACCATGGAGTCATTATGTGGACTGAAAAAACAAAAGATAGCATGAAGCCACCATGACTGAATAGTTTTCTAAACCAAACGACGGTTACTTCAACCACACTTTTCACCAACATTATCTTTTTGAAGTTTTCAGTTGAATCAGTCATGTTGTGTTGGGCGGACTCCTAACATGATAGGATGGAGGAACAAAATGACAAAAGGCATTTGCAATAGATCAGTCAGAAAATCAAAGACAAGAAAAGCATCAATAGCAAAATAATTCATGAGTGTATTGTACAGCTTGTGGATTGAGTAAAAGGCATTTTTATTCTTTATAAGTCTGCATCTTCAGTAGTATCTTACAGACAGATATCCAAAACAGAAAGGTATTTTTACAATATACTTTGTATAGAAAACATCACTTTACTAATCTGTGGGTGTTTTAATATGTAATTTATGTGCATTTTAACTGTGGTTTAAGAATGTCCACATATGCAAGCTACATTCTGGCCTACTTAAGGCAGTTTTGAGATATGCTTTTCTATGCGTTTAAATCCATTTGAAGACGTGTTTTGATCTAGAACCGAATAATATACGTGTGGGATTGTATATGTTCTTCAAACATCTAAAATTATTTTTTACTGTTTACAACAGGTTGAAAATTGGGACTTGAAAAGTAGGAATACTTTAACTTGTAGTTTAAAAGAGCTAATTAGACTCGATAGAAATTTTATAAGTGAAATTAATTGCAGTTGAAAATTAAGATAGAAAATTTAAGAAAATTTTGGCCCCTATAAGAGGAATGAATTAGATGGCTGATTGGAAAGGTAATAAAGGAATAAGACAACTTTGACTAAATGCCCATTCAGTGGCTAAGTAAAAACATCTGTTATAAAAGAAAAAGCAATATATTACTGCAAAAAAAAGGAAAATTGTAATCAACACAACTTGGGCTGTAAATGAGAAGAAATACAGAAAAAAGATGAAAAGAAACCTAAGAACATAAAGAAAAACTAATAATAATCAGAGCTAAGAACACCACAATTAGTAACAAAAAAAATACTAGAACAGCTATAGGCATGTTATTCAATAAAGACAGTAGAACTGAGAACTAATGTGGAATAAGCAGTAGTGTTGCATAAATGTGTGTCATAAAGAAAAGTTTTTCTGGGTCTATCAGTACACAGGAGAACATTAGACAATATAGTTAAAATCAGGTATATGTTCCAGAAAGTTAAAATTGTATTGATATAAACTCCAAGACTGAAAGTGTTTATTTATATTCTACCACAAATTCAGTTTAGGCAACTAATCCCAATCTTTGTGGACTAGACTTCTTTGATCTAACTTGAGCCACTGTACTTTTCTTTTGGTTTCAAATTAAGTGATGACTCTTAAAAAATAAAACCCAAAACAACTATCTCAAAGTATGTATCAGTTTTTGTCTTCTTTATGTAATTATAAAATTTTACTAAGTGCTATGTTGTTATGAATTACTTGATCATAATTATTAAGGATAACTAATATCTCCAAATGTCAAAAATTCTTTCAAAAATAATCATTGGAATGGTTTTGGGTTTTCTCTTTTGATGCTTTGGATAGGATGCATTACACATAAATACAAACTACATCTCAAACAGATTTTGACTATGTACTCTACAGAATTGTCTAAGCACTTAATAAGATATTGAACTGTCCAGTACTTACCTCAAAAGCTCCTTGACCATTTACACAGTAAAAGCACCTGTGTGCTCAGTGGTGCCTTTCCTATGGAGATAACAACCTGCTTTCCTTCCTGACTTACTTCACAGTCTTTCTTCCTTACATCTAGGTACGGAAGAGTTGAACATTGGCAAAACCACAGTGATGTTGGGTGGTAATTACCTTATTTTTCCGTAGTGGCTTCCTGGTTGTCTAAGTAGCAGAGTATCTAGTTTTTGTAACTCAGATCAAGGCATATGAATGGTTTATCAGGTAGATTGTGGTTGTTCCAGGTGACTTCACTTCCTATTCCACCACTTCTTCTCTGTATCAAGGGTAATGGGTGAGAAAAGAGGCATGCAGAGAGCCTGGCATGAGCAGCTGGGATGGCAATGGAATTCCAGAAGACTTGTGTGTCTGTGCATATTATATTAAGCTATTATCTGAATTGTTAAAAGTTATTTTGTGTTCTGGGACAAAAACAGGACATAGTCTCCTTCCCCTGTGCTATAGCCACTATGCAAAATTCAGAGTCCCTCTTACTTGGTGCCTCCCTGAACATTTGAGTCTTTCATTCATAGTGACCAATTAGCCTGATGGAACACACAGGTATCTAGGCTACCTAAAGCTCTTTCCTGGGATAAGAGAATTACAGGTTCAATGTCTTTTCCCCTCACGCTGAGGAGTGTTTGGAATCCATTTCCCTGTCTTTTTGGGTGAGTTCTCCAACAACTGAGGTGCTAGACAGAATCTGGGTATCTTCAAAGAGAACTAGGTGAACTGGAACTTAATGTAATAGGGGCATCCATTATTTCCTACTAATTCTGTATACATTCAGTGGTAGATAAGATTCATCATCATTATCTTCTACAGTTAATGAAGAAATAGAGAAGTACTTCCAGATAGTGATCCATCTCATTTCATGATTCTGTCTCACCCTCCAGAAATACTTGTTACACATATAATATACTGTATAACAGGTAGGTAGATACATAGAGAAATGAACACTATATCCCTAGTTTTGGGCAACTAAAGTTAGTGGAGATGAATTCATATCTTAACTAATGCAGACTGAGGCCCTCTGGAGAAACCTTAGTCACCTACCAGTTTACGGAAGAAAAAAGTGCCCAGATTAGGAGATTAGGACCTCCTTCTATAAAACCTCACAAAGAGAGAGCTTCAGCAGTTATCGTAGGTGGACTGGATTGCTCCTTTTCTTCCTTGCCGCACTTGTTCTCCCCTCTCCGCCCCCCAAACTGAGGCTGGGGCTAGTACCTAAGTGGATCGGAGGGTTCCTGAATTTGTATGACTAAAGGACAGAAAATTGATTCTTAGTAACAAAGGATCTGCTTCTGCTCTGCTTTTCCTGTTCAGACATAAGAACCAAAAATACCTGCCAAGAGTTATACCACAGTAAAATTCATTAAGAAACGAATAGCATCATCTAAAACAGGTTAGTGGACCATCTAAGCAGCTTACTGTATTCATATGGCTGAAAGATTTTATTATGGGCATGCAGGTCTGCACGCCCAGGGCTGGGGAGCCTGACCATCCTCTTTCTCAGGGGCAGTCTGGTCAAGAGCAATTCTGCTGAAGACAGCAAGGGAAAATGGGTATAGCTGGCATGAGTGAGGAATGGGGCCTAATATTTTTATTCTAAAATGTCTTACTATTGTGACAAGCAAATAATGACGTCATAAATGTATTAACAACATGCATTCATTTTTTAGCAAAATTTCTAAAAAGAAACTGTATTGGGTGTCCATGGCAAAGTGTTGGCAGCAGGGGGGTGGCGGCTGCAGGGGTGGTCTCTGTGAGAAGAGGCCGGGGCTGCCCCATGCCGGACACGGCCATTTCCAGCCAGCTCCAATGGACACAGTTGAGCCCCTCAGCCAAGGTAGTGGCACCTCTGGGAAAACATGTTTAAGAAAGGACAGAAAACGTCGGGGGGGGGGGGGGGTAAGAAAGAGTAAGAAACAGCAGAAGGAACACCACGTTCAGAGAAGAAGGAGGGGAAAGAGGTGCTCCAGGCTCTGGAGCAGAGATTCCTCTGCAGCCCATGAAGAGAGCAGTTAGGTGTTTCTGAAGGAACAACGGCCCATGGAAAGCCTACGCAGGAGTAGGGGAAAAGTGTGAGGAAGAGGAAGAAGCTGAAGGGTGGAACTGTTATGGACTACTGACTGTAACCCCCAGTCCTCATCCCTCCCACACTTCTCAGTGGGAGCAGAAGGTAGAGGATTCGGGAGTGAAGGATTGAAGTTGAGACTGGGAAAAGACAAGGGGAAAGGTGGTGTTTTAATTTTTTTGTCTTTGTTTCTCACTACCCAAATCTATTTTAACTGGCAATAAATTAAATTAACTTTCACCAAGTTGAGTCTCTTTCACCCATAACGGTAAATGATAAGCAATCTCCCTTTTTCTCAGCCCAAGAGCTTTTCCATCATATTTTCTACCCCATCCTGTAGAGGGGGAATGAGTGAGCAGCTGGGTGGGAGTTTAGCCCTTAGCCAAGGTCAACCCACCACAGCAATAAAGACATTCTTTGATGTTGCCTATGTGTCAAGTAGCTTTGAAAGTCACTGAAAATGCTACAACTTACTTTCTAGATTTGGTCAAAGGAATTCTTCTGAAACCTTTTTCACATTACTTTAAACCATTGTCATTACGAGTTTCCAAGAGGATGCCATAGGTATGAGGGTGAGCAGAAAAAGGGAAATCTATAAAAAGTCTGCTAAAAAAAGCCTAAGACAAACCAAGTTGTCTGCACTGTCGTGTTCTTGAAATAAAATTCCATCAGTCTAAGTTAATGGTTCTTAATAAATGTGGTTAACATCTAAAAATGGAGTAGAGTGTTCATTTCTTCAACATTATAAGCAGGCATTGCACACAGTAATAAAAATAGAAAGAATGACTTCAGGATTTTTTTCCCTTTGAATTGAGTTGTCACCCATTAACTTAACATTTAAAGCACAGTTCATTAATACACTGTCATTGATGTGTGACTCCATTATCAAAGTTCTTCAAGATGTGAATTTTCCATTGTAAGCTGCCCATCTTTCTAAAACCTGGGAAATGTACTTTGGGTCCACTGAGTATTTAACTTTATAATGCTGTCACATTAAGTGTATTTTGTTTTATATGTGTCTCTACCATTTAACTTTCAGGTTGCCAAGAGTGTATATAGATGCCCCTAGACTATAAATACTTGAATTAGAAAAACAGCAACAGCCAGGGGTCAAATTATGTAAACTTGGTATTTTCTTATCTGAGATACCTCTTGTAACTCACATCACATTTCATCTGTTAAAGTGGAAACAGAACGTCGAGAAAGAGGGGAATACAACTCAAAAAATATAAAAGGATAATGCTGAACACATCTGACAATCATTCTAGCAACTAGCAACTTCCGTGCATTGCCATCCTCTATAAACAAGCAACTCAAATGACAAGAGCTGTAAAGCATAAGTGTTTATCCTGTTACAACAAAGATATTTTTCCTCATGCTGAACTGGAATAATCCTGCCATTAGGTATGGCTGCATCACAGACTGAAGTACGTCAGAGAGCGCTGCACAGTAACTTTAAATAAGGTAGTTCTGGTAGCTGCAGTAGCCCACAGCTGCACATAAGCTAATTTTCTCTCTCGGGAAGATAAATTAGCCAATGAATTATCTTGTATTACTATAGCTAGGCTATTTCTAGTATTTGGACTATCTTGGGCCTTTGGATGATGCATTGTAGAATTCTGAGAAGCACAAGTGCTCTGCTGTAAGTTTTGAAAAGCAAGATGCTCCTTTGAAACACCTCTGAAATGCATGACACTTCAGGAAACAATCACTCATTAGATTGTTTAATACTAAAGGTGGTATTTCAGGCTCTGTTTTGGTCCATGTAAGTGCAATAAAGATGGGAGCTGAATCATCTGCTAACTTTAAAAAAGTTAAAGTTTGTATTGTTTGTGGATGGAAATATTGATGGTTTATAATTAGTAGAAATTTTCTCTGGATAACCCCTTTCTTTAATTAAATCAATTACACATTAGAGTACTAGTCATACTCTAGCTTCTAGTTGCACACATTTGTGCTACATTAAATTTTGTGCTGTGCTCACATGTCAAAAAGTTACCACTATTAATTATAGAGCAACATATTTTTTATTATTCATAGCCCCACTTACAAGGAGCAGGATTTACCAGCTTTTTCTTTTTCTCTTTATCAGCTAGTCGTCATTGCCTGCTCCACATAGGAGCTTCTACAGTTACACAGAATAGAAATCTCATAAAATATTTTGTATATGACAAAAGTGGAGTCAGGAAGGAAAAAGAATTGAAGAAAAGTGGAATTTTCCCATCTATTATGTTTTGATAGGGAAGAGAATGATCTCTCAGTTTTGTATTTGAATTTACATCAGTTTCACAGGGATGCATCGAGCCACCTAGAACACCAATGAGTCCTATATCCTGATACTGAAGAGACCATTGCTCCCACAGGTGTGGTATTAAAAGAAGCAGGTACTGGCCAGGACTCAAGTATGTGGTCAGCATGTTCCATTTTATCAGTATTTATATATACTATAATATATATTATACATTATATTATCTATTATTTATTATTATCTATTATCTATTTTATCTATTATCTATTATCTGTTATCTGTTATCTATTATATTATAGCACTGAATCAATGATCACAAACTGGAAAACAGTCTTCAAAAGGCCCTAAAAGGTTGTGAAATATTTTCTCTTAGACAGAGGGGATTTTTCCCCACAAAAGATCTTGCATTCTTGAAAATAAGGGGCACAATATGGAAGTTATAAAATGTGAAGACTTTTTAATGCCAGTCACATGTTTAAGGGACTTCAATATAGGTTAAAAATTTAACGTAGTTCAGATTTAAAGATTAAAGGATAACTAGGATGAGAAATAGAGTTAGGGAAAGTTTTGTGCAAGACTATTTCATCCAACCCACCGTTTAATTAAAATGAAAGTTTTGGGATAGAAATTTATCAGTTTCAAGGACAGTGAGATGAGAAAGGTTACTTGAGTTCAGGACAGAGATTCTATGCAAGGTGACAAAATAATTTTTTTAAAAAAGAAAAATAAAACACATTCAAAAATAGTGAGAAGAATTAGATAGTCAGCTAGGCTATGGGGGACAGATGGGATGGGGTGCTCATTCTCCCATAACAGATTTTCCCATGTGTGCATGAGTGGGATATAATATAATTCAAATTATACTATATTATATAATAAAAATAATTAAAATATTAGTAAAAGGAATGAATCCACATTTTTCACAACAGATATGAAATGTAATACATATTGTACGTGTTTATTAATTGTATGCATTAAAATGTCATCCAGCTCTTCTCTTTACCTGCATCTCCATATTTTGCCTTTGAATTTAACCTGATACTCACAATGGCATGCCCTGCTACTGTGTACCAGCAGGCGTTTGGTCCTTTGGTGACCTGGATATGCAGGAAAAAGCAAGTTTATCTGAAATGGTCATCAGAAGCACAGTGTAAGACAATATTCTAGGTTTTGGAGCATACAAAATAGAAATCAATCAGATGGTTCTGCTTTCTGTCCTTTGAATGACCCAACCCATTAAAAAAGTTTCTACTTCAAAGCAAACAGAAAGACAAAAAAACTCTAACCACCTACACATGCCTATATCCCAGGAAGTTTTTTGAATATGTATCTGAATATGTTTCTGAATATGAATCAACTTAAGATTCAAAGTGAAGAAAATTATGTATACTATAATTTAATCAGTGCAAACCCCAGGAATTTTGCACTGAATAGGAATATATGACCAGATAAGACAGCTTCATAGAGATTCTGAAGAGGCTTCAAGTTTAGCATTCGTCAATAAGAGGTCTAACCTAGTTCTCTACTCCATTTATGTAAGCCAATTTCAGAGGTGAGGGACCCATGTTCAGCTAAGTGAAAGGAATTTGTGTGAACTGCAGCTAAGACTGTGGGACATTAGGTACCCTGGAGGATTAGGGTTAAGCTAGGAGACAGAGTTAAGAAAAGCTTTACTGTGCTGTCTGCTTCAGCTTGGGGCAAGCAACTGTAAGTGAAATTAGTCTTCGTTAGGCAGTAGTCCTCTGCCTTGCCTGCCTGCTAAGTTGTCGCTCCTTACAATATGAGGAATCATCATAGACATTGCCTAAGCTGTAGCTGTTAATGATAAACAAAACTGGGTTGTTGAATGGTTTAAAAATATGCTTCTGCCTCTTGTTAGAAAATATTTGCTGTATTTGTTACCAGTGCATAACATTTTTGAGAAACATGTGTTTGCTTGCATGAGAATAAACCACAGGCAGCTGTTACCACACAGGATGAGATTCTTAGAGAGACATTCAAGGCAGGAATAATTTGCTGGTGATGTCTTTAACAACTAAAAAGATAACTGCATTACTGATGTAAAAAAAGTTAGCTAACAGTAAGTTCCTAGCTCCTGTGCGTTCTGATAAGTGGAACTACTAAGACCTACTGGTGAAAAGCCATCAGTGAAGTCCAGCAATAGCATACACATACATGAAATCTAAGGATAGAAGTAGCAGCTTTCAGTCTACGTCAGCATTTCTGAGGAGAGTAGCTTCAAGAACTGAGACTTAATAGGTAAATTTGGAGAGGGGTCATAAATCTCCACACTGAGTCCTCTGACATCTTGCTTAAGTACTTGTCTCTTGGAATCAAATATTCAGATTCTGAGCATTAGCCAGGCTTCCCAGGGGGCAGAGATATTGAGGAGCATAATACAGAAGTCTGTCAATTGAGTGGAGAACTATTATGGAGAGAAGTGGACCCCAAACACTGTTTTTTCCAGACTCGCCCCAAGAGAGAGTGTTTCCCAGCTCCAGCATCCAGACATGTTCCTTAGCTGTATTCCAATTCTGTGTTGGGGTCAGACCTGGATCACACGATCTGAATCAAGAACTCAGATCCATTTTTGAGTTGCAATGATGGAGATTCCCTGTAATCTCATTTCCACTAACAGCCATACAACCAAAGACATGTTGTTCACTCTTGCATATTTAGGCAAAGCAGGATTATTTGAAAACAGGTTCCTTTACGCACAGCTGAAACCTCAGGAATATGAACCTACATGAAATAAAAATCCATTTGGAAATAGATTTTATCCAATCACAGCATGTGTGCATTAAAGACTTCAAATTCCCTCTCACCTGCTGTTTACTTTATGTTCTTTTCTGTATGTGAATATCAATGTTTCTACTTAGGCTTACTTGTCTTACTTTCATGAACAAGCAACATGGATTTCAGGGGGGCTAATCAAGCAAACCTGTTCTGATTAAAACAAAAAAACACTGTAATTTTTCTCATATTACTGGCTAACCTGGATTCTGCCATTTTGCTTTAGCTGTTTTTTTTTTCCCAAAAAATTCACTATTGTGGGGATCAAACTATTCAAGTTGTATACAGACAAGATTTTTTTTATTTGGAGAAGCATATGGATGTGAATTGTTTACTTCAAATATTATTTAGATTTGTGCTACTTGGAATGTTTTATTTTGATCACTTATAAACCACATGCTATAGAGGGGAGCATTTGAAGAATGTAAATTTAGTGCGAACAGCATCATTTTCCATGTAATTGGAATGTAAATGTCACTATATTCTGATTGTTGAGATCAATTCACTGCGCATATACTGAGTGTATCTTGGTTGAATTTTGTAACTTACGAATTCTTTAACTCAACTATCCCTGCGTATTCAGGACCTTTCAAGATGTGAAAGTATTTCTGAGGAACAGAGGTAGACCAGGTGGAAGCTACTCCTCAATTCTAGGTGATACAAAGACATCCTTAAAAAAAGAATCATCTGGTGATTTAGAGCCTTACTTTGGGATGAGGAAAAATTAGATTCAGTTTTCAGTTTTGCTACAGACATCCTATATGACCTTGGACACTGCGCCAGAGGCACCTAGCCAATTGGAAACACAAGACTTTGAGATTTAACTGGCATTCAGATAGTCTGAATCTGGGCTTTAGCCTCTCTGTGCCTCAGGTCCCTGTCTGCAAAAAGAAGATAAATTGACTTCCCTGCTTCACAGTGATATTGGACAGACAAATTCATCTCAGACTGTGAGGTACTACTGTGAGATTTCTGTAAGTATCTTTATAAAAATGTATTTTTACTTTTTGCTTCTGTCTCCAGCATATAGTGGCAAACAGAAGAACTGGAGTTATAATGTGATTTTGTCACTTGATATAGCAAAAACTACCACCCATAAAATCCTGGTTTCTATTACCTCTTATTCTTAGCCAATAGCCAATAGATATTAAATATACATGTGTGACTTACACTGGAAATACTTGTGTATTTTATCTTATAGGGCCACATATGTTTTTATTTCTGCTGAGTTATATGCTTATGAATAAGCATTTATGCCATTTGCTAATGAAAAATGTTTTTGAAAGTTCTGCTAACACACTTACAGTCTATACACCATACACAAGTTCACAAATGTGTTTATATACACATTTATTTAGTAGGGCCTGAATGTACTGGGCTTATCCCTCCTGGTGGGTGAGACCAGAGAATGGGAGACTGAGACCAGAATGAAGTTAATTGGCATCAGCTAATTGTAAATCAAGTCTACCAACCTATAGTTTTCATTTGCCAGATACAAGGCAAAGTAGTCCTCTTACACAATTTTTTATTTAGTGGAGAAAATTCTTGAATTTCAAAAATTAAGTCATTTTTCCTGGCAGGGAACCCACTCTTCTTTCTTCAGAATTTGATATGGGAAACAGTAAAATTATAGAAATGTGCCTTTCAGTTTGTCACCTACTCTCTGTATATTAAATAGGTATTTTAAAGTAAAAAAAAAAAAGAAACAGCAGCTGTTCAAAGTTAGAGGAATATCAAACCACATTAAAATGTGAGTCAGAGACAAGTTCCATACAAGTATTATCATTAAGCCAAAACCATTCTGGTTACAGACAGATGTAATTACATATACAAATATATATTTCTGTGCATAATTATCCACATACACATATTTTGCACATATAATTTATGTGTTGAATTTTGAAAATTTGCTTCTTGATATTGTGTTTTGTATATTTGAGAGATGTATATTTTGGTTAAGGTAGCCCTAACTAAATATGTTTCATGTAAACTAAGCAAAACCTATAGCAGGTAAAGTAGCCTCCAAACTCTGCTTATCATAGTCTTACACTCTTTTTCAGACAGCTGTGGTCATTATTAAACACTGTCAATTTAAGATAATACTTGCTGGTGGTTTTTTTTAAGTGTTCAGCAGGGAAAAATAAAACTATTTGCTTCTCTTCTGTTTTCTGTTCTAAGCTCTTTAATCAGTTACCGTCTTCCGTATGGGCGTTTCAGGATGATTTTTAAATATTTCTTCTCATACACACACATCTCTAAAAGAAAAAATTCTGTACTGGGTGCAATTTTCCATCCACAGTTATCTGTAGGTCCTCCTGGTATAGTTTATTAAGACCCAATTAGCTGCCTGCCTGAAAATCATGTAGGCACAGGTTTACATTCATTGCTGTCATAGACATGGTGTAAAAACCAGACAATAAAAAAAAAAAAAAAAAAAGAAAAAGAATAAAGACAAAAAGAAATACAACTATATAATTGCTGAATGACAGGCACTTACAGAGGACTGCAGTACCTTCAGTAAGGGAATATATTACTAACCACTGAATTCTCTACTGGTTTTGGGGTGGGATAGAGTTCATTTTCTTCGTAATAGCTGGTATGGTGCTATGTTTTGGATTTGTGACCAAACCAGTGTTGATAACACACCAATGTTTTACCTGTGGCTGAACAGTGCTTATACAGCACCAAAGCCTTTTCATTTTTTCATGCTTCCCCGCCAGCGAGTGGACTGGGGGTGCACAAGAAGTTGGGAGAGCACACAGCCAGGACAGTGACCTCAAATGCCCAAAGGGATCTCCCATACCATATAACATCATGCTCAGCAATAAAAACTGGGGGGAAGAAGAAAGAAGGGTGGACACGTAAAGAAACTCTGCTTTCCTGGAAATGGCTAAACATCTGCCTGCCGATAGGAAGCAGTGAACAAATTCCTTATTTTTTCTTTGTTTGTTTGTGTGGCTTTTGCTTTACCTATCAAACTGTTGGTATCTCAATCCACAGGTTTTCTCACTTTTACTGTTCTCATTCCCTCCCCCATTGCACTGGCTGGAAGTAAGCGAGCAGCTGTGTGGGGCTGAGCTGCCTTACAGGGTTAAACCACAACAATTCTAAACAGAGTTCCATAAACTAACATTGATTTGAAATCAGTGATCTTTTGCAGAGTGCTGAAACAAGATGCTAACTCCCCTCCACATCAAATTCTGTACGAAAAACATTACTGTTTGAGAATAGTAGAATTCAATTCACTCTAACAAGGATTCTAACATTCAGAATGGAGCATGGCAAGACAACACGTATTCTCTAAGCAATGGAAGCTGCGATAATTTCTAACTTTAAAGACAATGCTGATTCTTAATTAGCTTTTTGCTCAGCTGATGGAATGCTAGATACTATTTTTTATATTGACTGCTAAGCTTAATGAGTAACTCTCAAGTTTAATTAAACTCCTTGAACTGTTTCCTAGAATTTCAGAGTTTGTTTCAGATTTACTTTACTTCATAGGTTATGGTTAGCATTTCCTCGAAGTCCAAAACACCATAATGAGAATGAAGTTCATAAATGGGAATTCTTTACTGATTCCTACAGTGCACACGCAGGGAAAACTCTCCCTTTCACCACCAATGCTCTGATTCTGGAAAATCCGTGCTTAATCCCCTCATTTTTTAGAATTATTAGCCCAGTAAGGATAAAAAAAATAAAAATAAAAATACCAATGGGATTTAACAGTAAGTGTGCATGTAAGTACATTCCAGAAAAACAAGAAAGCCCTTGCGTACTTTTAGAGTTGCGTCTCATTTCCTTACCTTAGACATAAACAGCATGCCAAAAATATTATGGTAAATGGGTCAAGTATAGCACAAAATTTCAGATTAATCTATGTACAAACTGATTCATTTGGCTGACACTAAAGCCTCCTGTCTTCAGAGGTGAACTATCCAGCTTCCTATAGGAGACCTTGGAATTACAATGAACCACATAGGACTTCACTCTACTGGTTATTAGATTACTAGTTTACCAATTTGAAAGTAATTAACAGATTTCAGTATCTCTGAATTAAAATTAACCCCTTAAACTGAATAGTTTTGCATCACTATACATAACAGACTGATGGTTTTCTACAATTGCTACAAAAATAATGGTATATAAAACCTACTGTCTATACTTACATGGCAAATACACTTCTTTCTGCTTGCTTTATTTGGCTTTGGAGCCCCAGGATATCCAGCATATGATTTCATGTCAAACTATACTTCATACTCTCAGATCACATTTTGTACGTAGATAAAAAAGGGTAGATGTCACAGAGGTAGTCTTTTAATTTGCTAAACCAGAGAGCTGGAATCAATTGCTAGGTGTACTTAGAATTTGATAATGAGGTAATCACAACATTCATTGTGTTTAAATGAAAAAACCAAAAAAGACTTGATTTCATACTAGTAGGGAAAATTAATTTTGGCATGACACTTCGATTTAGAGACACTATACAAAGCCAAGAATTTTAAATATATTCATGCCTCTATTTTTACTGCTTTGGAAAATGAATACTGCTACATGGTTGCCAAAAATACTTTTGCCTATTCATACTGTGTGGTGCAAGCTCTTTGATGTCTTCCTTCTAAGTCTACACACACATACATTTATTAATATCACAGTGATTGTTAGAAAGGGAGCATGAAAATGAGTTTGCCTAAACCCAATGAGACTATTCACACATTCAAAGTTAAATACGTATGCCTTCACAGAGCTGAGATCTAAACCAAATTTTCACTGCTCACACAGATTGAAAAACATGTTTATGGTGACTTTGGCATGAAAACTTTTTGTTTTGTAACTTTGGTGCTTTGAGATAAGGCAAAATGATAACTATGGAATATTTCTTAACTTTCCTAGGAGAACAATCCCAGAATCCTGGCTGTGCCTGATGTTTTTGATGAACTAAGGAAGTGAACCCAGGTAGTCATGTTCAATCAGAAGAGAGTTTCAGTTCATTTTTCAATCTAAATTTCTGATTTTTTTTTTTTTTTTGTGAAAATGTGGAATGGGGAATCCTGTAGTACAATCAGAGATTTTTGTGGAACAACACAAATGACTGAGATACCATGTTATTAAAGGGACAAAAGGTTTTATAAGCCTGTTGTGTATTCACTGGATGTTATTCTTAAGAATTCAATTTAAATGTATTTACCAAGCTTTTTAAATTTCTGTGAATATCATTCCATTACTTGCAGCAATACTTTTGCAAATATTGTACACACACAAGCATATTTATAACAGTCTCCAGATAAATCAGGAGGGAACTATTAAAAAAGATAAGAGAAAGAGCCCACACAAAAGATTGGAAAAATGCATATATCCAACAAACTCTCAAATGCAGTAGCCAGGTTCTCAGATGTGAATAGGAGCTTTTGCACACCTGATCAGGACAACAAAGTCATTCAGAAGGTCTGCCATGCAGAAAAATAGGGCTAAAACAATTGGCTGCTGCAGTCTTAGCCTGGGTTTGCTGCAAGTAGGTGATACTTTGATTCCCAAGAAATCACAGAGATCAACTCAAAGTCAAATCTAAATCATGATTGACTTGAGGGGGATGGCAAGCCTAAGAAATCCAACACACAACTAGGCTTTCCTTATTTGTCCAGAATCTCATAGATTTTCTTTGAAATGACCTCCAAAAGTATTACATTCCATGGACAGAAGCCAGTTTAGTGGTACTATGTATTATTATTCTTCATGATTGACACAGGGAAACCCATTACCAATGCAGCTAATTGGATTGGCTTGGCAAAATTGATGGAGACAACCATGAAGTGAATGGACCACAAACTGTCATATCAATTGGAAGAAGAGGTATGGGCTTGCCACTCAAAATGCAGTGTTCTTAGGATGCTGTGAAAAGTCTTGTAAGCAGTACCACCCTTATAATAAAGGGAAGAATGTTAATATTTTAGCCTATCTAGCCTTTATAACTTGCCCATATGTTTAAACCATATAGTGCTTCTCATCAATTTTTCTGATAATTTAAGTCTTCCAGTAACTTTAGGTTAATCATTGTCATTTGCCTGGTTTTGGTGTATTTTTTTTAAACAGCCACAGAGCACTGAATTAACATTTAGAAAACTATACATGGTGATCCATGCATCCCTTTCTTGTACATAATAACTGATAAAGAGCCCATCATTGTTCATGTACAGTTTCAATTCTTTTACATGCATAGTTTGAGTACTTTCAGATCATATTTTAAAGGACTGTCAGCTATTAAAATGCGAAGTTGATTTTCTCATTTTAAACAGCTCTCTAATTTCAGTATACACCCAAAGTTATTTTAAAGGAATATTTACACAAGCATCATCTGATAGCGTTCATGTACCTTTTATTGTTGAACAGTATTAACTATTACAGGTTATTCCTTTCTAAGAACCCTTGCAGAGGCCTTTGGCAAAATAATAGTTAATAAATTAATAGCACTACTTGATCAACTTATTATCACGGTGAGATCCGTACTTAAACTGCGTCATGGTTAACAGAACTCAAGGTATCATTCAGGAGAGTTTGGGAGAAATTCTTATTTTGCTTTCAGGACTTCCTCATTTGAAGAATTTAAGGAAAAAACTGTTCTGATGTTGAATTACGTATTTTTCTTATTCTCACGTGGCAATTTCCTAGAATGTTTTTGTTAGATCTTCTCCCAGAAAAAAACTATCCTAATCTGAAGTCCTTATACTGCACTGTTTTTTGTAGTATCCAAACACCTGTAGGTATTATTAAACATTGCAACTAATATTCATTACATTTTTTGTTCCCCACAGATTTTTTCAATGGAAGATAGGAACAAAATGCATGTAAGTTAGCACCATACTAGACACTCCAATCATAAAAGATCAAAAAGTAAGCCTTTTCTTTGAATTAACACTTCACCATATCTGACATCTCAGGAGCATGCACTGTCTACTGTTTTTCTGCTTTGACCAGTGCTGAAATGTTTTGACCAAGTGTGGAAGAATAACAGAAATGGTCCAGTACTATTAGAAAAGACAAAGGCCATAAAGGCTGGATGTTTCCTAATCTACTGTTCAAAGAAAAAGAGCAGCTGAGAGGGTGCATAACAGATCCTTCCACTTATTGTCACTGTGGCACATAAGCACCTACTGTTGAATCACTTAACAAGGGGCAGCAATAAGGGAGCATCTTATAAACCAATCTTAGAAAATCTTACTATCTAAGCATGCATACACTATTGTATTCTGGAAGGTAGGGTAGATCACGTGATAAAGGAGAAGCTATAACATTTGTCTCCTTTCAAGGAAAAGTTCCTTCTGAGAGAACCCATTTGAAAAGGGATCCACACTGTATACTGCACAGCATGAGGACACCTTTCTAATTTTGTTCAGTAGGCACACCCTAAATCAGGAGATGAGCTGCTGGCTTTTTCTGTAAACGTGTGACAAGCCAGGACTGTGGCTGCAGAGCAGAAACCAAAAGCACAAGTTTCACTCATCAGTTGTACAGGACTTGACGGCCCTCAACCTATACTAAACATACAAGCACAGAGCAGGAATTATAGAATCATTTAGCTAATTTAGAACTCTGAATTCACATTACTTCAAAATAATGTTAAATTGCTATAGTCACTATTGTTAAATAACAGAACAAAAATGTAACAATTAATCACTGATACAAAAAATAGGCAGCAAGTCCTTCTTTTACTTTTCCATATCTGATTTGGAACAAATAACATCAAGAAGTCATGTCAAAAAGCTACAACTTTCAAAAACAAATAAACACTGTAGAAGAGACTATGGTAAGTTTCAGAAAATAATGCAAATAATTTGTGAAATTGTCACAGTATACACAGACAGGCAGAAAGGAGATACATCATACTTGAGTTGGAGAAAAGCTAATTTAAGTATTGTGAAGCTAATGTCAGAAAAATTAATTCCTGACATTTTCTTGAGTGTGAGTAAGGAAGATCATAAGTAAAAATGTTTCAAAGTCAGTAATGTTAACAAAACATCCCGCAACTGATGAACCTTTTCATAACTTAAAATTCCCTAAAAATGAACTGAAGGTGCATCAATAAGCTGTTAGAACACCATCAAAAACATTCCATGATGTCCTACATCACATACTAAAAAGAAGTGAAATATAAATTTAAATCTAATTTTCCTCAAAAACCAAAAAGATAGTCCTTTCCAACAGTGAAGATAAAGATGATGAAAAACAAAGAAGAAAAAATGAGAAGAGTCCTTGCATTTGTTCTAAGTCATTATAAAAAAATACTATTTTAATTAAAGGTAGAAAGAATCGAAAATACAAGGTGAAACTGCTGGGATGAATTGGATATATGAAGACCTATATTTCTGTGATGATTGCCATCTGAAACACCTCCATCTGAAAAGTGCAAGCTTTATGATGAGAAAAGTTAGTGTCTGAAACTGATAAAAGATAGGTTGAGTCAGCATGAGCAGATCAGTTTTTATCTTCATGGAATATCAGGTATCAAGAGGTATTGTGCCAGCCCTATTCCTGAATCATGCAAAGCTTCAGAAAACCATGAAGTTTTCTTCTTCACAGTTGACTTGAAATTTGGAACTGAGAACTTATGACTTCAACTGTCTACCTGTGTGCCCATCATCCAGTTCAAATAGCTCTTTCTTCCCTATTTAAAAACAAAACCCCACCATTTTGAAATAAAACAAAACAAACTTTCCTAAAAATTTTCCAGTCAGTTCTGCTTATCTTAACATTAATAAAGCATTTTTTCTGTCTTTCTACATGGCAATTCGACGAAGAGTGTTAAAACAAAAATGAGAATATCAGAATATGCTTTCATGCCACCCTCCCTTTTATGAGAGAAAGCACAACTTTGACGTACAATATGCTGCCAATTAATTACATAATTTCATGTATGTCATCTAATATCTCTTGTACTTTATCTCAATTTAAGTTGTCCAGATTTTGAGCAACATAAATTGAACATTTTTCTTTTTCCCACACAGAGTACAACCTTAATGTTATTTTCATCGATTTTCTGCCATTTTTTTTTGCATGAAGGAAAATAATTTAAATTTGGCACAGTTTGAGTTTTGTTGTACCTGAAGTGTACAAATCTAGAAAGCAGCTCATAGACAATGGCAAATGACAGTTCATCTTGCTTCCCTGTAAAATGTCTCTGAATGCTGCAGCAGTGCTTATCTGCAGAGTTACTGGTATCTACAAAAGAAACTGTGTAATAATCATACAATTTGATTAACATCTGATGCAAAGACATGGATTCTGGGAAAACGGTCTTTAATTACAAGAACAACTTTGATCTCACAAAAAACAAAAGTACCTTATGAGTGTTTTTAAGGGTGAAAAACTTTTAGTAATACTCTTTTAACCTTCATTTTCCCTCGGTTCTTTGTCTGTAAAGATTTCATGGTACTTGAAGAAATGACACTGCTGAAATAATTGCTGTTAGTTCAGTATGCTGTTAAAACAACAGATCTTACAATTCCCATTCAATTGTTGCTTAACACAAGCAGTGACTGTGGTCTGTGGATGCCTGGGATTTTGGCCTGGAAAGGTTTCTAGACCTGAAAAATCTGTGTCAGCTCAGTCATGACGGTTGTGAGAAGCTGCTATCTATCTAACACATTGACTTCATTGCCAACAGGATATCTGCAATGTCCTGGTGACGTTGCCTGGTAGACTAATAAGTATTTTGAAAGCAAATCTGAAAGACTGGACTCTACATAACCAAGCAACAAGGACCTTATAATTACAAAAAATGGCCAGAAGTCCTTATTGCTTCCCTTATGAAACCTGGCAAGTTTGGCTGGAGACAGAAGATATTTCCCACATTCATTTCACTGATTCGGGATGTGACTGTGTGCCTGAGAAGACAGCTACCTCTGCTGAGTTTCAAAACCCAGTCCACTTTCTGTAGGCAGCCACCATGACCTCAATGCACCCTTCCCAATCCTTCTTCCCTTTAACTTGCTCAGCAAAGAAACCAGGATGGGCATATCTCTCTGTTCCTGTGTATTTCAAGGTAGTGGGTTCCACTTCTGTTGTGCAGTCTGGGAACAGCAGCTTATTCGCCTACCTGAAATGTATAAGAGCTGTGAAGAAAACACATATTCCAGTGGATTTTCTCCACCCTGTCTGGAACCTGAATGCACACAAGGGATACCATTTCATGATTCTCACATTCACTTCTTCCACTGTACTAAGCTTCTTCGTAGGAAACTGTGCATGTCCAGTGTACTGGTACCCTGGCAGCTGATAATGTAGTCATTTGTATAGTGCTAAAGTCTGTGACATTAGAAGAGCATCGAAAATTTGGCCAGAGCCTCAGCCAGTTTGTGCTGGATTGGGCTATTGCCCTTGACATAGCTCAGTTATTGCATTTCATTCCCTGGTGTTAAAGCTGCTACTCCTTGTAAACATTAATCAGTCTGGAAAATGGACACGTGCAAGTTTAACTCACCAGCTTTTGGTTTGAGCATTCACCTGGGGGAGAGGTGATCTGAATTTCTCCCATATTCTGCTGAGTGTTCAGTGGATCAAGTGAGTGGTAGCGAGATCCCCCTGGCACGTGAGAACCTAAGCAAGCTCACACTCAGTCCAGTACAGTAAAGACAATTGGCAATTTTTATTACACAAGGATAACAAATAATGTAAGACACATACTTACTACTTGGCAAACACTAAAATAAAAAGGACATGCAGCCTTTCTACAAATCATAAATAATAGACTACTAAGTGATATAACATCACATAAAGACCAAATCCGATTAAATCAATATTGTAACTGAAACTTTAAAAAGGTGAAATGGATTAATTGTTTATGAGAATAGTGTATATTCCTTTGTGCACCATTCTGTTAACGTCTCTTCCTTTTCAGAGCCAGTCCACCTTCCTCTACCCTAGTTTGTTCTGGGAAAAAAAAGAAGAAACACAGCACTTTGGCTTAGACTGAAGTAAAGATTCATTCCAGAAATGAAAGATGCAAGGACAAGATCTCGTAGAATTTCTTAGACGTCTGCAATATCATTTCTTTGACCTGTTGCAGATCCTTTACAGTCCTGTGTACAGTTAGGAATGAGTCAAGGGAGAAAAACCTATCCCAAAGTGTTTCATGTGAAAGATCTAAAAATCGAGGTACTCATGTACAAAACAGACCTGAAAATACTGGAGGAAGGTACAGAGCAGGTGATCTAGTGACGTGCACAACTTTTATAAAAAGAGCTTCCCTGCAATGATTTAAAAATTCCTCCTAGTAATTAATTTTACCTTTCTCATCATAGATTCATGAATTCTGTGGCCAGAAGCATCACTACAATAATCTGTGAACCAGGATCAGAACACAGCTTTATTCTTCTTTCCAAAACACAGACCTATTGTACAAAGGCTAAAGAACACTTGCACATGAGAAACCATGCCACACTATCCTTCCGTAAAAAAAAAGGGGGGAAAAGAAAAAAAAAAAAGGACTGAAACTTCATATGTAGTCCAACCAATCCATGGAGAAATCAACAGCAGCCAAAAGCAGCAAGAGATCAATGGGCTTAGAGAACAAGAACTAGATTAGAGGTTGGGTTTAAGGCTCATTGGCTTGTTTGTTTGGAAATTTTCTTGTTAGACTGCAGCATCAGCTCAAGAAATGGACCCTTCCTTATAGGACAGGGAATTCAGGTAGGTTAAAGAGGGGCTGAATTATTTGCTATGTTTGTGCAGTATTTCAGATACCGGCCATGAAAAAGTTGTCCACAGTATTTCCAGGACATGATAAGGGCAAGAGCAATAAATGTATCACACTGTTTGATGATTACTACACGATAAAAAGTAGCCAGTTATGCAAATATAGGCAAGTCACCTCACAGAGCCTCACACGGGCAATGTGCGCAAATAATGAAGAATCCCTGCTCAATAATTTGGGAGCTTATGTTAAAAAAGACCATCCAGATCTTATAGTCATGTCACCTTCCCACATGCATGCAATTTAATTAATGATGTAGCCAATTCCAGTCTCTGCTAGCATGTCACACACCGGTGCAAAACACCTTTGATCTCCTCATACAAGTTGTCTTCTGGAATCAGGCTACTCAATAAGCTAGTGAAAACCATGTTCTGATGATAATATAATCACCCTCATAGCTGCTTGCTCATACCTCTTGCCCCCAATGGGATGAGGGAAGAAAATAGGAAGAGCAAAAGCAAGAAAACCCATGTGTCAAGATAAAGACAATTTAACAAGTGACGGAAACAGGAAAAGAAACAAGTGATGCAAAGGCAGTTGCTCACCAGCATCCATAAACAGACTGATGCGCAGCCAGTCTCTGAACAACAGCCATTTCAGAAGACAAAACCCCACCAGTTTTCCATTGCTGAGCTTGATGCCATACAGTATGGAGTACCCCTTTGGCCAGTTTGGGTCAGCTGTCTCAACTGTGTCCCGTCCCAGTTTCTTGTCCACCCCCAGCCTACTTTCTGAGGGACAGTGGGATGAAAGAGAAGGCCCTGATGCTATGCAAGTGCTGCTCAGGAATAGCCAAAAGACTGGTATGTTTTCAACAATGTTTTCATCATAAATAAAACACAGCACCATATGGGGTGCTATGAAGAAAGTGAACTCTATCCCAGCCAGATCCAGTAAAGCAATCAACAGGCATGTCTATTTTATGGTCTCGATATACAGGCTTGATTCAGTTCAGTGTCACATTGTTGTGGCAGACAATTTTAGACTTAAATGTGTATCTTGTTCTACTAGGAAAAACAGAGCTCCCCTGAATATTAAAAGAAGGGACAACTCTTTGAAATTTGGTCTTCAGTTGTTCTTTTGCTCTCCATAGTGTTTATGAGGACAGACAAGTTCAATTCTTGAAAACAAAGTCAGGGTCTATCTCAGTCATTCCCAGAAAACCTGCACTATAATCAGGTTAGACCTTCTGCTGACTATAACCTACACAGCTTTACTTAAAAGGCACAAAATGGAGGAGAATTATTAATTTAAACAATGCCTTACATTTGTTTGCAACCTATTTATATTTATAAATATTACTGAAGCTTGCACTGGTGCTTCTGGACATGAAAATTGCGGCATCAAAGTTAGCATCTTCATCTGAGTAAAAATGCAGTTCACAGTGTTTGCAACATGGTTAATAATACATGATTCTGAACTATAAAAAATTTAACAGCATAGAATCAACACTGATCATACAAACCAAATACCATTCAAACACAATTAATTAGACCAACTTTTTTTTTACAGTAGAACACAATTCAATTTACTTATTTTAGTCACATAAAAGCTCCGATCATAATTAAAATTTAGTCCTTTTTAAAATTAACTTACAGCTAAATATGCAGAGTGGAGTCAACAAGAAACAAAACCACTTACTGAATCCCAAGAAAGCAATGTAAAGGTTTGGGTTTATTCATTTATTTGCTTCTTTTTATAATAACATGATCAAAGTTGAACTCTATAAAACTGATTCTATAGAAACAATTTTCTGAAGTTTGATTTTTACAGTGACTCAGTGACTTAAAAATCAAATTCATAACATTTTCCTTTAATTAATCCCCTCTTAGGTCTCTTCCTTCTCCATTCAGGAATTCAGTCAGGAATTCACTCATGCCAATGTAGGCAAATACTTAGCACACTCTTTGTTTTAAGCATATGCTTTTAAAAGGCAGTCTCAGCACTTCCTTCTTATACACTTTCACAAGTGATAGAAATGCCTGCCAATCCAAATGTTTGCCTTTCCTCTGCATTCTATTGTCTGTCACACCAGCACAGCCTCGAGGGAGAAGGTGAACTATCTCTGAACTTGTAGAGATGTAAGAGAGACCTGAAATGAAATTGAATATTCATAGTGAGGTGACAATAGAAGACAATTTTTAGAATATGGAGGTTTAACTGAGAATGGGTTTAACAAAGCATCTGGGAGATTTTTGGTGTCTATGCTATTGCACAGGGCCAGTTTTCAGTCACCAGTTCTTCAGACCCCATCTGTAAAGCAGAGATAAAGGTTCCCTCCTAGAAACTGAGGCAGTAAATACTGTTATTCAGCTATTTGTGAAGAGTCAGGGACCCAAGACAGACAGCCCTCAAAGGACAGAGCTATCAGACAAGGCTATGCATAAATATTTAGATGTCAACAAATAACAGGGTTAAGCAAAACTGAGGTAACTTTAAATGGGATGAGGTGACAGAAGGGTCAGCAAATGTTCAGAAGTGTAGGTACCAGACTACTGTACTGCTAATAAATTTTACTGTCTAAATGTTCTTAGTACATTAATTATTAGATCAAGAAAATGAATAGAAACCAACTACACTGAGAATGAAAAGCAACATTTTCTTAAATTACATATCTACCAAAACACAGATTGAAATTGTTCAACTAAAAAAGAATTTAATGCAGGTAATCAGTTACACAGTGAATTATGTAGCCAGAGAACTGTCACAGTAATAAGACAACAGATAGCAAGAAAGATGAGATGTACCAGATATAGTTAAGGAGTAAGTTAAAAGTATTTAAGCAATCCTCTTTGGGAAGGCCAAAAAAGAGGAAGATCCTGGCAGATCTATCAAGGCTTCTTAGGTAAAATGTAGAGCTATCCAAAGTAACACAGTTATTTTTGAATTTTCCCTACGTATTCAAAAGGTGGTTCACATATTTTCTGAAACATTAGAATCTCACTTAACACAGATCATTAAGTAATTTCTAGATACTCACTGGACATTTATATAGCAACCTAGCAGGCAGAGCTTTCTCCAGTGAAGACCTGTACTTTTTACCTTCTTAAACCTGAGAGGACACAGAGCCCCACCATTCATTTCCAAAGCAAGACCTCTAACCACTCAGATTAAACTATAGTTTGATAGAAGCATCCGTCCTATGGAAACAATACAAAAAAACACCACACACAAAACTCAGAGTATCAGAAAGATGTCAAGTGAAAGGAAGTACAACAGCTGGATAGAGGCAAGCGTGCAGCTTTGACTCCAGGGCTGCATTAATCAGCTATTAGACAAGAAACAAGTAATTCTGAGCAGCTGGAAGGCCACGCCACTCCTCATGACATTTATGAGGGACCAAGTGCCTGCCAGTTCAACTCTGAAGACTACACAATACTGAATTCTGAATGTGCAACGTGACTGGAAAAAGAGGGTGTTCAGTGAATGTGGACACTTCCAGATCAAGCACTTCTGACTAGACGTTGTAAATCATACTGGTTGGATTGTATCCCAGAAATCTAAGTTGCCTTTTAGGAACACGGACCTAGTGTAGCTATGCATAATTTTCCATGTACAGTCTATCTCAGCAGCATTAAAAATGCACTATTTTCTTCTCTGTTGCGAAGTAACTAGTAAAACTTATGAGTTCAGAAGATTCAGGAATCTTTTGTTTGCCTCTGTGTACTGCATCAAAGTTCTACTGACCCATATTCTTTGCTTTTTCTCTCAATAGTGTCTCTTCCACCATATCTGGAATGGCTTGTAATCCATTTATTTTTTGTCTCTCTGAAGCTGCTGTCTTCTGTCCTTCATCTCCAGACTTTTCAGTAGTGGCTCCCACTGGCCTGTGTTTCTGTTTATCTGTACTGCCCTGAAGGGTTTCATCCCTAGATACCCACTCCCACTTCATTCTTGTTCTTCTTTAGTCTTTGCAGGCAACTGTTGCAACAGACTGCAGACCTCACACACCTTTTCCTTCAATATAAGCAGCAGCAAGCGAAGAAACAGGAGAGAAGAATAAAAAAGCCCCTCTGTTTCCCTAAGAGCTGCAACTCAGAAATGACAATCTGCATTCTGTATGCACTACAGTAACCAGCAAAAGAGTATTTCTTTTCAAAGCTGCCACAGAGGTCTGGATTTTGGTTCTCCCCACCCCATTCCCCCCACTTTGCCTTTTTTTTTTTTTTTCCCAATAGTGTGCAGAACCAAAATCAAGAAAGGTTAATTCTTACAAAAAAGTTAAGTGCTACCAATCTTCTTTTGGCTGGAAAATGTTGTGAGCGTTCATACACTGCAGCAGCTTTCTTGGCAGAAATAATGAGAATATCTGGCACTTACTAAATGTTAAGAATAGGTCAACTTCCTTCTTGAAATGAAACGCATTGACCCTAAAAACATTGCAAGTACCTTGGGTCTGATGGACAGCCTGGAAACCATTACATTCTTTTTATTTCATCTCTCTCTCTAAGCACAAGTGGATATAGTACATTACATTCATACACTTCGTATAGGATTTAGATCACAAGACTTGCAGATTGCCTCTGGAGAGTATGACAGAACTCTTGACTACCCACACTGACTGACTCCTGCTCACTTATTACGCATTACAAGTGCTTACCTTGTGAGAATGATAACTAAGTTCTTTAAAGGCAGCAGTTAAAAAGGTATGTTTAAAGGTATTTATAGCAGGTACACACACCAATTACCCATGTTGTCAGTAGCAGCTCATTTTAGTAGCTCAAAAGAGCATTAAAAAATGGGAACAAAAAAGTTACTGTTTAAATGAAAATGTGTTCTAGATTTTTTTTTAAATCCCATTTTCAAATAATAAAATAAAGCTTCAATATTCAGAATTACAGGTCGGTATTCTTTTTGAAAGGGCAGATTTTTCAGCTGGAATTTTTCTATTAACTTGAATTTCATCAGAGCAGAACAGCTCCCCATCCCCCCTCTCCTTCCCTCCCACCTCCAGTTCCACTTTTTTCCTGTAAGGAACTTTCTGCCTGGTACATGGCATTCTGCATGTATGCCTTTTATTTCTTTTAATAAAACAAAAATCACATTTCTGAGATAAGAATAAAGCAACTTTAATCCATGTGCTACCAGTTAAAGTAGGAATTGGCAAAAACTGGGTAATGAACATCAAATCCTATCTAATGATTAAATAATACTGAACAGTCTATGGTCTAAAATGATGTTCATATAAACAATTTAGTGCCATGTTTATTCACACAGAAATTTCCTATCAAGGATTTAACTCGAACACACCTCAGGAGACTTATCAGGAAAAAAAGGTGCAAAGAAAGGCTTGTACTTTTTAGTGTCTGGGTTTTTTTGCATGGATTTCTCCACGAGTCTTATGGCTTCCATGCCTGGCTGAGAAACTCTTTTTGTCAATGTTGAAAACTGCTCAAAATGATCTTTTTCTAATAGTCTTGATGAGGAGGAGATGACATGGTTTAGTGGTTGACTTAGTGCTAGCTTAATGGTTGGACTTGATGATCTTAAAGGTCTTTTCCAACATAAACAATCCTATGATTCCATAATTCTATGATTTTTCTGTACTAAACCTACTAATGCTAACTTTTTGCATCATTCACAACTCCCTTTTATAAAACCTTCTTATGCCTGGCCGTTAGTCAATACACCATAATGTTCTTGCCAATGTTACTAGGTACTCAGAAATATAGATGATTCACATGCCCTTAGTCCCCAGGGTCTACTACTTTAAACCCTTTAGTGGTCTCCTCTCATCGTCTTCTGCAGATGTCAAGGTAGTGCCTGAGCTGATGTGCACAATGGGTCCAGATCCCACCTAACAGATGTTACCAGTAGCTCCCTCTCAGCACTCTTCTCCTCCACCCTTTCATGCTCATTCCTCCCTCTTCTCCTTGAAGTCTTTGAATTTTACTTCCTTTCCTATTTCAGTGCTTTGCCTCTTTGTCATTTTGTTTATCAGGAAGATTTTTATCTCCTCTAGAGTACGGACTTTAGAACCTTACATGAACACAGGAGCAGCTTTATTTTCTCTGCTGTTTAGTTAGTTGCTTCTGATTTCACTCATTACTTCAGGCATCCTCAATGATTTTTATAGGCCTTATATTTCAGATTTATAGTATTTCTATTATTCTGTAGCCTGTTTTTGTACTCTTGGCCTGAAAAGCAGCACTGCATTCATAGAGACCATGATCAGGCAGCACCTAGTTGACAGGTGTGAAGCTCTGCACTAACGCAGCAGTCCTTTCATTTGGTTATACAGTATAGGAGTAGGATGAGGAACTTCTGATCACAATTCAGGATTTACTGTTGCTAATCACGCTGATGTAATCAATGTGTAAGGTCATGTGTGCTGACAGCTCCTGGTGATAATCTAGCAGCAAAATAAAACTGCAAGTAACTTAATTCTATTCATGAAATAAGTTATGGTTATAAATACACTGTTTCTAATAAAAAAAAAAGGCAGCTTTTACGTGAAAACATTTATTGATACAACTATGCCAAATAAAAGAAAAAAATCACACCATTAACTGGCATTTATCCTAATAGAACTGTTTTGGCATAGATCAGGATTTTGATTGTTTTGTATCAGTTTTGTGGAGTTTTAACCACCCTTTTGTATTTTAGATTACATCATTTTTCCTTATTAACACAAATATTGAAAATATGTCATTCTTCTTTGTCTGCAGTATTATCTTTTCCTTTTTATCTCTTACTGCCACCTGAAACTAGCATTTCTACACCCTTTTTATATCGCACAACTTCCGGAGGGCTGTTTTTCACAATATATGAATCAAATATAGCATGCAGATGTATTTTTGTAAAAGGATGGCATCAACATTTCTTGGAGATATTACGTTACCTTTCTGTATCTTTTGTTCTGCTCTCTTTCTTTGTTCAGCTTTCTCCTATGTGTGTATGCCTGACTGTGCCTTTCTTTTTTGTGCGTAGTGAACTCCAGCAGCATCCCTGAAAGAATATTCAGAATCCTGAATGCTACTTCAAGTTAGCTTTTAGTGGAGTTGGTCTTCTGTATTGTCCTTCAAACTGACAGCTGAAAATGTATTATGAAACCACCAATTACCTTTTCCCTCTCCTATTATAGACTTAAAACTACTTACGGCAGCATCAGTGTTGTGCAAAGCCAGTGGGATACTCTTTGTGGAATCAAAGCTAAGACAAGCAGTTGGGTAAGCTTTAGAAACAATCACCATACCGTGCTGATGTTCTTGAAGACAATATGTTTGTCACAATTTGTATTCCCTCACTGTTTGATACATCAATGAAAGTACACAGAACATTCATTTCAGTAACATAAACATTCTAAAGTAAAGAAAAACACTAATTGGGCCACTTCAACCTTTCTGGTGTAACTTCAGGTATAGGTTTGTCAACATAACCAGTATTGTTATTTGGTATTTATATTCAGGATGTTCTTAAAATGTCCAGGCAGGATCCATGAGAGTCTTGCTGTACTGTAAGCATTCTACCAGGATTCAGAATATTAGTCCTAGCAAGGAAGACTATAATTTGATAAGTAAGACTTGCAAGCAATAACAGAGAGGAAAATACAAACAATGATCAGATCTCATATTTTCTCATTTCCCCACACTATATTGACCCAGTAAATGTGTTAATTTTCTTACACATAAAAATTCTATTTTACTGACATGTATGTAAATTGCTTGTTGAATTCCCCAAAACCAGTTAAAGACCAACAATGAAGATACTAGAAATTAATCCCAAGGAAACAAAGCACTCATAAAGGCACACTATAAATAACTTCATCTACAGTTTCTCATGTAGTCATGTGTTACAACAAGTAGATAAGAACAATATATAAAGAAATCACATATTATTGCAATATAAAGTTTCCGCTTTCTTTTGGGGGAGAAAAAAGAGCAGAAGTTATACCATCTCAATCCACAGTTCTTACTATCATTATTTTATCCATTTTACAGAAGTATTTGTATGAGGCAGTTGTTTCTGGTCAAGCCTGTTGTAAAACTTTACAAATAAAAATTCCCAGTTCTGCATACTTTTGAAATTTCTTGTCCATGGTGCTTTCTTGCTATTGTATTAAACTCAGACTGACGAACATCAAGTAATCTTGCACTGTCTGTATGTCACTTGCTCATGTTCTTCTAAACTCCTGTACCTCAGATTTCTAACATTATATTAGTTACTCTACTAAGATCCACTAAGATTAAGACCATATAGTAGATTTTCATGTTAATTAGCAGCAAACTCACATTCATTTCACTTCATCCGCTGCCATTTCAATAAAAAAACAGGCCTTATCTCTACTAGTGCTGAATGTTAACACTTCTAATGTATATAACAGCTATGGACAAGCCACCTGTAACCTCCCTGCCCTCCTCCCTGTTCTAGCATTTACGCTGAGCTGTTAAAACAGTTTAAGATTATATGTTTTCTTGAAATAGGTAAGTTGCGAACAGTAGAGTGTAACCTCATGTTTAAAACTTCTCTGCTGTCTGAAAACTGTTGCAAACGTGTCAACAATCTTTTAAAAGGACTCTGAGGGATCCAAGGAACTACAGACCTCTAAACCTGATGATATTAAAAAAGTTAACAGAGACTACATTAAAGGACAGAATTAGTGAACTAGATAAATGCCAGTTTCTTTGCAAGAGCTGGTGAGAGTTCTGCAAAGGAAAGTCCTGTTCTACCAACCTATTGGCCTTCTTTGAAGCTGTCAGCAAACATGCGGGCAATCTGCTTGGTAGAGCCTACCAGGGCTCTTGAGGAAACTAGTAGATAGTAAGCAGGATAAAAAGCGGTCCTAGTATGAATGAAAAATTTTAAAAGAGAGGAATAAGAGGGTGGAAGGAAATAGTCAGGTGTAGTGGGTGGAGTACTTCTTAAAAAAGGAAGTCAAGAGTGGAGCTGCACAAGAGTGCACGCTGAGTCCTGTGTTGTTCAAAGCATTCAAAACTGGTCTGGAAAAAAGTAAGGAGTGAGCCACCAAAGTGTGCTGGTGACGCAAAAGTTATTAATATTAAAATATATATAGTTATATTAGTGTTATTATAACAGTATAAAAGTTATAGCAGAGGCAAGGACTGACTGCAGAATTACAGAAGGCCCTTATGAGACAAAGTGTGGGCAATAAGCTGGCAGATGAAATTCAAAACTAGAAAAGTGGTGCACATGAGGAAAAATAACACTAACCTCACACATCATGATGGCGTCTGAAGTCACCTTTCATGAGTAATCTTGAAGCTGTGACAGTAGCATGGTCACACAGTAGCTCAGTGTTTGGTAGCAGTAACAAAGGAAGTAAAACGTTAGGAATTAGGGAGAGACTGAAAAAGCACTTTGAAAACAGAAATACTGAGAACTACTAACTGCACAAACCACCTCTGGGTATTTCTGTGTTCTTGTATACAGTTTTCTGCTAGGCAATTTACAAAAGTGGCCTCAGAAAAGATGGTAACTATCCAATGTCATTAACCAAATATTTCAATGTAATTTATACTGTCTTCAGTGGACACCTTTGTTTTTCCTTTGCCAGGCAATAACTAAAACTCCATATTTTTTCTGGAAGAATTTATTTCAGAGAAAATCTGTGACAGGAGTTTGTGTATTATATATTAAGAGTACTTTTTTTTCTTTTCTTTTAATGCAGTTTTCTTCAGTTTATACATTCCAGCCAATCCTGATAAACAGGTCAAATAGCACATAGGAAAACCCATTCCCTTTTTTCCACCAAGGTCAATGAAATGCTAGCACCTGAGTATTCCCAAGGAACTCTGGCACTAGAATTAATTTTAATCAAAGATAAGAGCAAGCTTACCTGCTACATATATGGTTGGCTCTCTGCAGAGGCCAAAGTAACAATGACATATATCTTCTTAAAATATGAATATGTGCATGCATCATTAGAAAAAAGAACCTGAAGGATTATGTGTCCTCCTTCTACTTGCAACACCACCCATACAAATCCTAATGGTGTTGTGCAATTTTTAAATTCTATTTCGCATGCTCCAAAGAAACAGATGTAATGGGGCAAGACCCACAGGATAGCAATTTATTTGCTTTTGCAAGAAGGGTCAGGAAGCTGTGACCATCCCTGAGATCTCAAAAACCAAAACAGTTAAAACAGCCTTGTACTTTCTTGTATCTTCTGTATTCTCTTGGTGGGATTTTTTACCACAGTCTGATTATTCTTTAAAAAGTAGATTCCAGCTTTAAAATAAGTCTTAAAGATATCTTTTAGCAATTCCATTTCATTGATTAAAACTATCAAGAAAACAAGGAAATGCCAAAGTGGGCGAAACACTTGTATCCTAAGCTACATGATAAATTCTAGTACGAACAAACATACCATTCGGACCGCCTCCTACATTATTTAGCTAGTTTAACAAATGTAAATTAAGTACTTGAAGTCAGCAAAATTAACTATAATAGATGAGGCTTACAAATGAGTAATTCTGTACAGCTGCCATTTGCTCAATATTATAAAAGCACTCTTAATTTGATTTAACACATCTGTGAAGTGACTTCATTCTATAGATTTATTATCCGAATTTGCATTTTTTTCTGCTTATGAGAGGGAAAAAAGAGCCAATTTCACTTGGAGATTCTCATTTATTAGGCTGTTATATAAATCTCTTCTACAGTGCTTTGTGATGTAAGTATCAGCAACACCAGTGAACAGGGTTCTATGGTAATTAGGGAGAAATTAATAGATCTGAGTGACAAACCACTAAGGTTTTTGTTTTGCTTTGTTACTCCCCCTCTCTCCCCCAATATACCCCCGGTTATTTTTCTACTGTCAATTTTGAAAACCTAGGCAGGTACACATGCTTGTATGATTTATTAATCACATTAGAGAGAGACCTTCAAGAAATGCTACCTTGTTTCAGTGATTTAGCACTCTTCTGTTATTTTGGGTGTAAGCCCTCCATCCATTTAACAAATAACGCAATCACCCATGATTATCTTTCCTGGTGTAATAGTTCTGTTTCTTACCTGGTATAAGTAGAAACAATTTCACTGGCTTCAATGAGGTTAATGCAGAGCATTCGTAACTCTACCATGCTATGATCAACATTATTCTGGCCACAG
Source organism: Nipponia nippon (assembly GCF_047370975.1). Lineage (NCBI taxonomy): Eukaryota > Metazoa > Chordata > Aves > Pelecaniformes > Threskiornithidae > Nipponia > Nipponia nippon. The sequence goes on from NW_028262380.1 coordinate 28,424,794, forward strand.
AGCACCTTTCCAATCTTAAAAAAAAGCTTAGTTCTAGCTAAAGAGATCATAAAAAATAATAAATAGAGGAAAAGTTACCTTTTTATATCATCCATGAAATTGTGAGCTTAATGCCAGGAAGGACAAAGGTCTGTAAACATATTAATGTTACTGACAGATTGTAACAGGTCACAAGGGTTTTCATAAACCTGTGGTATGCATAGTGTACATCTGAGGAATGAAAGGCTTCAAAGTGTATTCACACACAAACTCTCCAATTCAGTACAGTCATATTTACTTGATTTCAATTCTTTAAAAGTCATACTGCATTCATTATCTATTTTAATACGTAATGACAGACTCAGAAAAGGAGTTCGACAACTATGTGTCACCTAAATTTTCTCACTGCAGTGAGGCAGTTGATGCATGATGTTGGAGGCATTTAGTACCTGTCTACATGGACGGTAAATCAATTACCAAATTACAGTATATTCAGAGTAGATCTCACAATACCCTTTCCAATAAGCCATTTGTCATTCTATGGAATAATTCACTGACCACATGGCAAGAGACAGAAGGAGAAAGCATGGCAATAAAATCAGTGGTTATTTCACTCATCTTAGCAAAAAATGGGTTAGGTCTGAGCCCTGTCTCCAGTGCAATACAGATACTTGCATTATTTTATTATTAATTGTTAAAATGGAATCTGGTCTTTTCCTTTCCCATATACTAGGTTCCCCTAGATACTGGGCAGAAAACCTTCTCCATCTCTCACTTATTACAGGCCCCCAAATCATTAAGGCATTTTTATTCTGTTTGCCTAGCTCCATTATAAGACTCAGAGGAAAATTATCTTTAAACCTACGAGAAACTTTAGACACTTAGCATCATGAGCTAAAGTTTTTTCCCTACTTTTACTGTAGCGATGGAGCAAAGTTCCAAGTTAATCTCAGTAAACTTCTGTGGATGCTAATGACATAGTCACACATTCTTGTCTTATATGGTAGTTACACAACTTTTCATTTCAGAGATTAGCTCCTGCAATCAGAGAGAACATTTCTTTAAGACTAATCTAAGTGAAAAAAAAACCCTAAAGATGAATCTATGAAACCCAAATAAACTGAAGGTGATTCTAAACAGTTAAAGGTCTTTTTGTTCTAGTCATTCTGAAAAGCTGCTGCCCACGTTTGAATGTGTGGAAATTTGTGTCACATTCAGTGCAAGACGGGCACATATTTCAAATGAAAATACATTTACCAAAATACTCTTGCAACTTCTATAAGACTGTTCTGCCTTTTGCTTATACCACTTTACTATGAAAATATATAAAGATACTTAGGTCCTCTAGATTTTTCCTAAAAATCTATGATAAGGCCATAATGCTAACTCTAACTAACTAACTCTATAGAACATGGTGATGATCTGTTACTTATTCTCATCTGAGAAGTGGTCATGTTGTATGGCACATAGATACCCACAGTCATATTTCTGAACAAATACATTATTATGGAGGAAAAGCCAGGTCTAAACAGCAACCTCTCCACTTAAACAGTGGACAAAATATTATCCAATTTTTCCTAGTGTTCTGCAGCCTGTATACATTTAGTAGTTATTTAGATTTTGATCTATACTCTTCTTTTACTGTGCTACTGGAAAATGGAAGACAAAGTCGTATTTGTTATCATCAGTTGGACATGTCTATATACAGAAACAGAGGGATAAAAATAGACGATAGTTGTGTTCGGACACAAGGCTCTGCCATACAAACCATCACCTTCATTCATGATCAAACAAATGTTTCACAAAAGACCTACTGAAGTGGGAAGATTTATGGTTATTTCCTTAATATTATGTACTTTTCTGTGCAGTCAATTTCAGCGTAATAAGTAAGAATGAAGTTTCTTAATGTTGCTTGAATATTTTTGCACATGATTAATAAGACCCTTTTATAGTCTGGAAACAGTGATAATTATATTTCGTACACTCTGCACTGAATCTCTAATTCTCATTAGACATACAAGCTCTTCCAGAGTATTTCAGGTAATGAAGAATAACCAGGGCTGTGCTGCATTAAGAGGCTCATTTTTCCATGAAGCAATAAACCATACAACATTTGTATTAGTGACTCTCTGAAACTGCACACAGTAGACATAATAGCAGTAACAACCATCCGTCTTATGAATGACAGTGACGGGTGTTGCCCAGAGCTCTAAGTAACATGAACATCAAAAAGCACTCAGTCTCTTAAAAACCAGTCAGAAATCATGCAATGGGATCCTGAAATAATCAATCATTCACATGTATTTCTTCTACATGCTGAAGAAAGTTATTGAGAGAGCATAAAGTATATTTGCTTTGAAGCAGAAATTTGATGTAGCTGAATAGATAATAAAAGGCAGCCGAAAAAGTCAGCAACACCAGAATGTTTGCACAAGCTAAAATCTCATTAGGAATGGGAATACAGGCACTTATACCATTGAAATTAGTATGTTGTGCTTGATTGTTATGAATTGTGGGAAATCTCTGAAGGACTGGGAGAAAAACATACTTTTTTTTTTCTTGTTTAGAATATTTTCTTTTTCTGACTGAGACAGGCATCTGTCCTGGTTTCAGCTGGGATAGAGTTAGTTTTCTTCTTAGTAGCTGGTAGAGCGCTGTGTTTTGGATTTAGGATGAGAATAATGTTGATAACGCACTGATGTTTTGGTTCTTGCTGAGCAGAGTTTACACTAGTCAAGGACTTTTCAGCTTCTTGTGCTCTGCCAGGTGCACAAGAAGCTGGGAGGGAGCATAGCTAGGACAGCTGACCCAGACTGGCCAAAGGGCTATTCCATACCATATGACGTCATGCTCAGTATATAAGCTGGGGGAAGAAGAAGGAAGGGGGGGACGTTCGACGTGATGGCGTTTGTCTTCCCAAGTAACCGTTACGCGTGATGGAGCCCTGCTTTCCTGAGGATGGCTGAACACCTGCCTGCCGATGGGAAGTAGTGAATGAATTCCTTGCTTTGCTTTGCTTGCGCGCGCGGCTTTTGCTTTACCCATTAAACTGTCTTTATCTCAACCCATGAGTTTACTCACTTTTACTCTTCCGATTCTCTCCCCCATCCCACCGCGGGGGAGTGAGCGAGCGGCTGTGTGGTGCTTAGTTGCTGGCTGGGGTTAAACCACGACAGCATCCAAGTTTGTTTACATACTTAATGGGATGATATAACATTCTTCCTTTTCTACCCCCTACCACTTATATTTTGCTGAATTATACAGTTGTGGGGATTAGATTCCTTGTATCCACATCTGCTCACTGATGTGCAACTTATAACTACTGTGTAAGTTCAGTGTCCTGCAAGGTCTTACATAGCAAAGAGGAAAATTTATGCTCTCAACATCTAAAAAATATTTTTAAAAAAGAAAGAAAAAAGAAAAAAAGCAGCCTGTACAATATTTTTATATTTTCTAAGCAAGTCTTCTGTTCCTGACCTCTAATGTGGATTTTCTTCCAACTTAAGGAACATAAAACATGTTTTACAACGTACCTAATTGTCTGCAAGTATTCAGATAAACTCTTCCTAACCGTTTATGCCATTAGAGCTATGTACGTTTATGTGATTTAGTCATGCGCCTGAGCCGTACTGTTCTATGCAATGTATCCATACTAATTTTTTAATGAAGATAAACTGCCCAGGGATATTTCCTTCTAACAGCAAGTATTTAATAAAATTTTTTAAAAAGACCAAACTAATATAGCCATATCTTTCTGCACAGCATATGCAGCGTTAGAAGTGTGGCCTGCCTGCATAGTTTAATGTTTACCAATTTTTCTTCGGTGTTTTTTTAGGTATTATACAGAGAACAAAACTTCAAAACTAAAACAAGAACTGCATGACTATATTGTACAACACCTGCCCAAACTTGCTATCACAATATACATACTTCTTCTTTCAAGTAAGGTGGTTCATAAGGAAACCCACTTAGACTGGCAATATTTTTTCTCAAAATTTTAGCCCAATATTAAAGGGGGATATCTACACTATTACTGATTCCCATTTAGTATTTTATATGCCTGACAGAACTTTTGAGTACAGATCAAAACTAAGTCAACTTTACAACAGCCTGGCAGTGATATGAAGCCTGAAAATGAATATAAATGTGAGGTGTCCACTTTATGCTGTCAGAGAGATATAAAGTGGTCTCAGCATAAATGAGAAACCCTACAGAGTTTGAGCATTTCAGTAGATGTCAGTAGTTAAGTATTTCTCTGCATATCAAACCACTTATAAAACAAGTACCATTACTAGGGAAAATGTGGGCCCTCTCTGGAAGGAAACAGAAGACCTGGTTACCTGGGATATGGAGATGGCTGAGGTACTCAACAACTTTTTGCCTCAGTCTTCACCATCAAGTGCTCAGGTCATACTGCCCAAGTTGCAGAAGGCAAAGGCAGGGACTGCGAGAATGAAGAACTGCCCACTGTAGAAGATCAGGTTCAAGACCATCTAAGGAACCTGAAGGTGCACAAGTCCATGGTACCTGATGATATGCATCCGTGGATCTGGAGAGAACTGGCAGGTGAAGTTGCTAAGCCACTATCCATTGTATTTAAGAAGTCGCGGCAGTGTGGTGAAGTTCCCACGGACTGAAAAAGGGAAAGAATAACCCCAATTTTTAAAAAGGGAAAAAGGAAGACCCGGAGAACTACAGGCCAGTCAGTCTCACCTCTGTGCCCAGCAAGATCATGGAGAAGATCCTCCTGGAAACTATGCTAAGGGACATGGAAAATAAGGAGGGTTGCTAAGGGCAAATCATGCCTGACAAATTTGGTGGCCTTCTACGATGGGGTTACAGTGTTGGTGGATAAGGGAAGAGCAACTGACATCATCTACGTGGACTTATGCAAAGCATTTGACACTGTCCTGCACAACATCCTTGTCTCTAAATTGGAGAGACATGGGTTTGACGGATGAACCACTTGGTGGATAAGGAATTGGCTGGATGGTGGCACTCAGAGAGTTGTGGTCAACGGCTCGATGTCCAATGGAGACCAGTCACAAGTGCCGTTCCTCAGGGGTTGGTATTGGGATCAGTGCTGTTTAACATCTTTGTCAGCAATATGGACAGTGGGGTTGAGTTGCACCCTCAGTAAGTTTGCTGACAAGCTGTGTGGTGCAGTCAACACACTGGAGGGAAGGGATGCCATCCAGAGGGACCTTGACAGGCTGGAGACGTGGGCCCATGTGAACCTCATGAAGTTCAACAAGGCCAAGTGCAAGGTCCTGTACATGGGTCAGGGCAATCTCAAGCACAAATACAGGCTGGGTGGAGAATGAATTGAGAGCAGCCCTGAGGAGAAGGACTTGGGGGTTTTGGTTGATGAGAAGCTCAACATGACATGGCAATGTGCTCTCATAGCCAAGAAAGCCAACCATATCCTGGGCTGCATCAAAAGAGGTGTGGCCAGCAGGTCAAGGGAGGTGATTCTGCCCCTCTGCGCTGCTCTCATGAGGCCCCACCTGAAGTACTGCATTCATCTCTGGGACCCCCAACATAAGAAGGACATGGACCTGTTGGAATGAGTCCAGAGGAGGGCCACAAAGATGATCAGAGGACTGGAGCACCTCTCCTGTGAAGACAGGCTGAGAGAGCTGGAGTTGTTCAGCCTGGAGAAGAGAAGGCTCCGGAGAGACCTTATAGCAGCCTTCCAGTACCTGAAGGGGGCCTAAAATATATCTGGAGAGGGACTTTTTACAAGGGCATGCAGTGATAGGACAAGGGGTAATGGCTTTAAACTGAAAGAGGATAGATTTAGATTAGATATAAGGAAGAAATTCTTCACTATGAAGGTTTTGAGGCACTGGAACAGGTTGCCCAGAGAAACTGTGGATGCCCCATGCCTGGAAGTGTTCAAGGCCAGGTTGGATGGGGCTTTGAGCAACCTGGTCTAGTGCAAGGTGTCCCTGCCCATGGCAGTGGGATTGGAACTAGATGATCTTTTAAGGTCCCTTCCAACCCAAACCATTCTATGATTCTATGATTATAATACAAAAAAACTGTAGTGTTTGAGCAAGAGCTTATGATGAGTAGGGCTTAACAACCCACAGCGAGTCTGAAGGACAGGTACTAATTTTTTTCTTTTAGTGACTGCTAGATAAAGACAGAACATTTGAGTATGTATTGTAATGAGTTTTGTCACTTCAAACAGTAAAAAAATTAATAAAATTGGTAGACAATATACTGTATCCTTCATGATATAAAAACAAGCCATATGTCAAACAGTTTTTCTTACAAAAATCTATTAATTTCTTACAAACTAGAACTTGAGTTTTTATGATGCATGCAACAAATCTGTCTTGGCAACAACAAAATTCCTCAGAGATCTCATTCAGAGAGAAACCACTCTAACTCCTCAATATGCTATTTATAATCATCTCAATCACCAGTTCATTATAATGCATTTGAATGATCACATTTTATTTACAGTTATTGTACTCTCATTACAGTAAACTTATGCACTTTCATAGAAATTGTTTTCGCACAGTATTGTCTCAGAATCACAAAATGACTGAGGTTGGAAGGGATCTCTGGAGGTCATCTGGTCCAACCCTCTTGCTCAAGCAGGGTCACTTAGAGCCGATTGCCCAGGACCATGTCCAGAGGGCTTTCAAGGATCTCCAAGGGAGACTCCACAGCTTCCTGGGCAACCTGTACAAGTGCTCAGTCACACTCACAGTAAAAAAGTGTTTCCTGATGTTCAGGGGGAACCTCCGGTGTTTCAGCTTGTGCCCATTGACTCTTGTGCTGTCACTGAGCACCAGTGAAAAGAGCTTGGCTTTGTACCCTTTGCACCCTCCCTTGAGGTATTTATGTATATTAATAAGGTCCCTCTGAGCCTTTTCTTCTCCAGGCTAAAGTCCCAGCTCTCTCAGCCTTTCCTCATAGGAGAGATGCTCCAGTCCCTTCATCATCTTTGTGGCCCTTAGTTGAACTCTCTCTAGTATCTCCATGTCTCTCTTGTACTGAGGAGCCCAGAACTGGACACAGGACTCCAGGTGTGGCCTCACCAGTCCTCAGTAGAGGAGAAGGATCAGCACTCTCAACCTGCTGGCAACACTTCTTCTAGTTCAGCCCAGGATACCATTCACCTTCTTTGTGACAATGGCACGTTGCTGACTGATGTGCGGCTTGGTGTCCACCAGGACTCCAAGATCGTTTTCTGCCAAGCTGCTTTCCAGCTGAGTGGCCTCCAGCATATATTGGTACATGGGGTTGTTCCTCCCAACATGCAGGACTTTGCATTTCTTGTTGAATTTCATGAGGTTCATGTCAGCCCATATCTCCAGCCTGTTGAGATCCCTCTGGATGGCAGCATGACCCTCTGGTGCATCAGCCACTCCTCCCAGTTTGATATGATATCATCAGAAAACTTGCTGAGGGTACGCTCTACCCCATCATCCAGGTTATTAATGAAGATGTTGAACAGGATTGGACCCAGCATTGACCCCTGGGGTACACCACTAGTCACTGGCTTCCAACTAGTCTTTGTGCTGCTGATCACCACCCTCTGGGCCCAGCCAGACGGTTTTCAATCCACCTCACTGCCTCCTCATCTATCTCATACTTCAACAGCTTGTCTATGAGGATCTTATGGGAGACAGTGTCAAAGGCCTTACTGAAGTCCAGGTAGACAATATCCATTTCTCTCCCCTCATATAACAGACCAGTCATTTAATTGTAGTTTATCGAGTTGCAACACTCCAGTCAGGAGAGTCATCCCACCATACCTCTGTGATCTCAACAGAACTGTAGCACTGCAGCGACACATAGATCTCTAACTCAGCATCTTTATTTCCCATACTGACTGCATTAGTGTACAGGCACTTTAGAGAGGCACCCCAGCATGTTTAGTTCCTGGGGATGGTTTGGGGAATTTCTCCATAATGGTGCCTTGTAGGCACTTCCTTGCTTACATGCAAGTGCTGGAAGAGACACCTCCTTTTGTTTACAATGCTAGTGTGAAGAAAAAATACCTCTAATCAGAAACCTGTGTGTAAGGTTTAGATACCACAATCTTAGGAAGCATTGAGTTAGATCATTGCTGAGTCAAAGCAGATCCCCAGAACTGCTGTTGTACCACAGATGAAGGCTAAACATTTTTCTACCATTATTTTGTGGGGGCAAATTACAGGTGTCTCCACACTTAGTGAGAGATTAACAGTATTGATGTCTTTGAAGTCTCTGTGCCATATATGCTGTGGCAGTTGGCAGGTTTTCTAACTGACTCGGACAAGACGAGGCCTATTTAGCAAACATGTCAAATTTTCACAGCTTTCACCCTTCGGCTATTCCAGCATAGCTTTGCCAAATTTCTCTGCTGTTTCTGTAGTGTTCCTTGCTTCAACAGAGCACAAAGTTATTCTCCCACATGCACTGCTGAATAGCAGCCCAAGGTGATGACATCCTTAGGAGAGCATGAATACATACGAAGGCTGGTAAGAGCTCTCAGAGACCAGCTGGCAACACCCCTGCAGCCCCATTGCCCTTGGGGCAACTATCTCAGTTAATTACCTTATATCATCTGTAGTCTACTAAAAATCATTCCAGGTTTTAATGACCATTGTCTCGGCCTTCATTTTCATCTGATTTTCGCTACTGACTTATTTCCAGAGGATGTTTCAGTGGTGATTTGTTACCAGCCCAGCTCCTTGCATTGCTGCATGTGACTCTATAGGAAGTTTTCTGTTGGATCTATTGCAATCAGCAGGCAACAATGAAATTAAAATTAGCATAGAATTTCTGGACAGCTGTGATATGACAGCACAGAATAAAGCATGTCATGAAGGGATTGAGTGACCTAAACTATTTCCCAGAGTTATAATGAAAGGAACTAAAAGAATTGAACATGCTAGCCAGAGAAAGGATGTGTTGACTTTATGAAGTCTTGCAGTAGGGATCTTCTCTGAGCCAACTCTTGTCACAGAATCTGCCGGTCACAATTTTAAAGATATGAAAATTACTTAAGAGAATGGCATTATGTATATGTGCATATAGCAGTTATTACCAGATAAATCGTGATTTTAAAAAAGGTTGCTACAGGTGTTTTGTTTTGTTTTTAAGGTTATAGATCTGTACGTCTGAAAATGACAGGTCTGGCAAAAATTGAAAGACTACCACGAATCAAACTAACTGTTTTTACTTCAAACTGTATACCTGTGATTCTAGCCTTTCTCTGTGAAAGAAAAAAAAAACAAAACAAAACACACAATGTAGTCTCCAGATTAAGACTACTCTGTTGAAAAGATGGCTGCCAGTTATGTCCAAGTGCTAAACTATATAAGTTGGTAGCTTTCCAGAGGATGTGCATTAATGTCCATTGAAAATAAAACTGAAAACATTCAGTGGATTCTACTGAAGAAATGAGTTAAGGCTTGAACTCTCATGATAGAATCACCCTGCTGTGGTGAAAGAAGAAAGGAGGAATGACTTGAATAATTCAGCTACCATACTTTCATATGTTGCACTATTTACTGCTGCATCAGTTAATTTGAAATGGATTGTCTGCTTGACTCCCACGCCAACAAAGACTTTATTACATGAAAATAGTAATGAGAAAAGAACACCTTGATGAATTAAGAGGCTGTCAGTCTAATCCTAATTCCTGTGCTGTTCATTCCTTTTGGCCTTAGTGGGTAGCGAAGTCCCCTAATAAAGTTTGCCCTAAAAAATACTGAACAAATACTGCAGAGTTTCTGCTTTATGCCAGCTGCACATTTTTAAGAAAACTACCCATACAATCTGTCTTTCTTCCTCTCTCATAAATAAAGTGCTATTTGCCTTCTTTAAGTAATCATTGGAAGCAAGAGTCAGTGATCTGTTCTTGGTAATATTTGTAATAATTCACTAGTTTAACCAGTTTTGCATTCAACTTTATCCAAAAGAAAATCTAACATTTTCAATTAATTTACCTTACAGTCCACCATACCAGTTCCTGAGCTATGGCCATTCCTGCTTCATGAGTTTAAGGGTAAGGACCAGGACGCTGTACCATGATGTATTTTTTTATATATATCTATACTTCCAGCAGTATAGCAGACATCAAAAAAGCAGATTCAGGTCTTTGTCTAATTGATATAATCAAGTGTGTGCTATAATGGTGCTATAAGAGGAAGACAACTTTTTTCATGCAATAGACAAGTAAAACTAGCTGTAGCCAAACTATGCAGGAAGTAAACCATCTACACTTATCTTGATTTTTAGGATACAATGGTGAATTCAAGACTTTTTGCACTTGGAATTAAAATGGAACAAACAGTTAAGGTATAGCATAAATATGTTGGTTAGTATAATGTACAGATTATTGACTAGAGAAATTTGTTCATTACAGTGATTCGCACACCCCCCCCCCCCCCGCAATTCAGTATATAGGAATGAAAGAATAACAGCTGAACACTCAGTACTGCATGACTGATTTCCCCACTGTAATCTCTCTTGCCTTCCATCATCCATTCCTCTACCACATTCTGTGGTCAGTCTTTCCTTATGTTAAAGAAACAATAAATTAATTCTTCTCAAGGAAAGCAGCCCCATCTTATCCTCCATCTAAATTTTTAAAAGTTATCCCCACCATCATATTTGACCTCTATTCAATGTGATATTTCTCCCTCATGCAGGTAGTTCACACTGACAACATCTGACCCAGAGGCAACATTTGGAAGATCTTGTTACTGGAAACTGCTGTGTCAGAACGAGCTAGCTCTGTATTCAGACAGAGGATTGAGACAGTACCTCTAAGCTATTTCTCATTAAATCTTCCATAAAGAGTAATATATATGGTGATATTTTTTTCTCCAAGTCTGGAGATCCTAATGCTCACCAGACCTTAGGAGGGCATTTGTGGTGCTCATGCCATTTGAATTGTCTGTAAACTGAGATTTTTACTGTACCAGTCTTTCTCCCCACTCCTTTAAGAATAAGTGTATTTGCTCCAGTGACTTAGTTAAAATCCCATTCACCATTGCTATCCATGAAGGTATCAATTTTAATTCCTTAACTGAGGAGTTAAAAGCATCAGACTAACTCTGGCACATTCTGCTTCAATTCCAGTCAAAACTTGAGTTGTTTGTCATTTTTTAAGTAAATGTACTGGTGGAAAATAAACATCCTCTAGACTCTGCTGGAAATTTCTGAGATATAGCACTACGTAAAAAAGAGCTTTGTAGACACTGGACTGTAATTTCTTAATCATTCTCTCTACTATTTTCTTAATTTCTCTCAACCTTCTGTCTCAGGCATGACAGCTGCCCTTGAGCACTCATGTCTCTATTGTTTACTTCAAACTATTCTTCACTGCATAGAAGAGCCATATGGAACTCTTTTTTTTGTTATTATTTTAAATAAAATCACCAATCCTTCCACTCCTGTATTGCAGAAGCCATTCAAACTAGACAATGAATCTGGAGCATTCAATCTGGAAAGCTCAAACACATCACATTTTTTTGACAAAGACATGAAAGATTTTTGACAATCAATCAGCTTTTTTTTTTTTTAACCTTGTTCAAGACTGGGTAATTGCAATAAAAAATTAGGTGAGGTGATTCAAGTATGATCTCAATGAGAGAGAGAAGGATAGTTCTTCAGTTAGCAACAATCAATTAATTTCAAAGGAACAATTCAGATGCACCCTAAGAATTTGATCCAAAAAGAACTTGGATCAAGCTTTCCTGCCTGATAATCTTGGAAATATGCTATTGGCTGTTGGAAACTGGTGGAGTATTTAAATATAAACCTGTCTTCTGAATAGAAAGTATTAATGAAAATGACACTAAGAAATATAGACCAATAATTAAGGTTCAATTTGGAGACTGGGCTGAGATGTATCTAAACTATCTTTACCTTTCTGGTATTGTACCTAGCATTTGAGCTCGCTCTAGTTTCCACTCTTAAAGACTGTGCTACACAAACATGCAGTGTTAACAGTCCCTGATCAGAAACAAATGACACAAACACCCCATGAGCTCCAGTTTTGATTTGTGCTCTAGAGTCCCCAGTGTTTTCACAAGTCAAGGAAGAGCGGTATCCTGATGGCTTCCCATGGTCTTCCCCTTACTGCTCTGGTCTCGCTCCCCTTCCAGTTTGGGTGCATCCTAACTGCCTTCTGCTTGCTCTTCAGCAGGGTCTGGGAAAGCTGACCTCCAGCAGAGGTTAGACACTCAGTGCAAAGTTTCTGAGGGAGGTCATACAGCCGGCATACATTCGCATAGCAGAAAGGTAAATTTCCAGGTGTCTTTACCACTGTTACCTTTTATACTAGTAGTGGCTGTTGTAAAAACATACATATTTAGATTAGAAAACCAACTTGCATTAGAAAAAAAGGGAGTCTTATTGGCTGAAATATAAGTTGAGATAAGATTAATACCATATACTGAGTACGAAAAGTGAGTATGAAGTATTTTGAGCTATCAGATTTTTTAATACAGATGCACTGTGTTGTCTGTGTATCTTTGACAGAAAAAAAGCAGTGGAAAGGAGACTGTTCAGAAACAGATATAGATTTTTTTGACAATGGACAAGGCTTTTTTTATAGTTTTATTTAAAATAATCCTTTCAGTTTGTTTTCTCCTTTTTTTGTGCAGTTGTATTGTACAGCTGTTTCCTGATGCTTTGAGAAATTATTGATCTTACCTCTCAACTGCAAAATCTGCCATAAGCGAATTTGATTCTGCTATTGAGAATGCATCACTTGAAATGATGCATCATTAGTGGGGGAAAAAAATTTCTAATGATACAGTGTGACTGCCATCACTAGAAAAGAAATATTTTCAGTGTTTGTTGAACATGTTCTTATCTCTGTGTTGGATTTTACAAGATCAAAGAAGCAACAGCAACATCAAACACACTTATTTACAAAATGGTACAGGCATGAGACAGATATGGCATATGTGTTAGTGCTTCAGAAGCTTGTTATGAGTTAGCTAGTCCTCTCTTGTGTTGCATGGAATAGGTTTTTCATATTGTTAAAAAAAGGAAAGGATCCACTAGATCTCCAGAGTCTATGGCTCTGTGCATGTGGTACACTTCAAAGATTTAATTTTTGTTTTCCCAGTAATTTTATACTTTAAATTTTTAGCAATATTTTAGGCAGGCTTATTTTAAATAGCCCATAGAATTCAGTGAATAATATCCAATCATAGTGACTTTATCTATGCTAATCCATTTTAAGGTTTTATCTAATGTATTAAAAACAACAAAAAAAAGGTTCCTATTGAGAATAAAAAAAGCAAAGATCTAATCAGAACAATAGCCTGCGTCTTCAAGGGTCATGAACCCTTTTCAATTATCAAACCTAGTTAAGGAAGGATCTGATCATGTATGCTTCAATTTGCAGTTAAGTATTTTTCTTGGAAAGGCTGACAGAGATCACTGAAGTGGGAAGATAGAGAAAGCACAGTGGTGATTGCAGTGGGCTTGGTGGGGGGAAAGCGTGTAGATACACACAAAAGGAAAGAACCTTTCTTGCTAGAGAAATAGCTCTGGAAGATGTTGATGTGGTACTATCCCTTCCTGGATTCGGAAGGCAGGATGGTAACATAAACAAACAATCTAAAACCCAAACAAAACAAATAAGCATGCCAACACCCACAGAGGACCCAAAATATATCAACTGCAGAGAGGGATATTTAGTGATCAAACTACAAAATGTTTCATTTTACTCTATTAGGAGAAGAGGAGTAAGATTCAAAAGCAAATATTGAAGAGTACTGAAGAGAACATGAGAGAAAAAGGTATTGCTTATCCTAAGATGTTTTGCAGGCAGCGTAACAGTTTGTTAGTTATTATCATAATGCAACAAAAGCTATGAAATAACCTTGTCAACCTTGTCGTTTCAATTTTCTATGCATTGGCTTTCTTTTCCTGGATATGTCAGTGAATTCTCTCCATAACATATTACCATAGGCTAAAAGTGCATAAAAGAGCTCTGTCACAGAAGCGTCACATGTAATAACATTATACCATAAACAGCACTGGCCATAGTTACTTCTGGAGGTCTACATTTCAAAGGTATTGCAGCACCTGAAATATTTCAGCCTCAGCTGGAAGTACATGGTGTTCCCACCTTAAGTCCTTTAGTGAAAAGCGGTGTATAGAAAATGTCCTCACAAGGTCTAGCTAACCGATTCAAACTAGACTGGTAGAAAGGTGAAAGGAAGGAAAAAAAAGACCTGCTGTCCATTCCTGTCCACTCAGGGATTTGTTCTTGGCCTCCAGGTTTTATAGGGGCCACCGCTCCTTGACAAATACAGGTAGTCAATGTTGAGACCAGCCCAACATTGCAGCTGGGAGGACTACAAGCAGCTAAAGCAGATCCCAAAATATCTTTTGGAAGGCGTTCAAGACTTCCAGCAGTTTGGGTGGCGTTGCCTCTGCCTCAGTGCAACTAGTTGCTCTTCTCAATGTTCCCTTACAATTGCCTTTCTTCAGGTTCTTTGCACATCTGACCATCTTACATCCTCCTCCTCTGCCCTGTTCAACCCTTCAGTTTATCTTCTGTTAAAAAAACTCACCAAAATTAAACTGGTATTTGCTGAAGAACCACGTTCATTCTGCTTTTGTATTAGATACCCTTCTCTTTAGGAAAGAAATTTCCATTTAGCTTTAAATGTTAGGACCCAGCTAAGACTGCGTGTTTCTGAAGCCTCACACAAAAGAAGTATACAAACAGCTTGCTTGAATGTTAATTCCAGTATGTCATACATACACACTGACATCATTTGGAGAGTAAAGAACATTTTCAATTTTATTAAAGCTTCAGTTTTAAGAATGTAAATAAGTTAAGGAGGAAGGATTTCTAACCAGTATAACAACTAAGGGAAGATTGTCTCAAAATAACTTTAAAAGCTTCACCAAAACTGCCAAAGAAAAAAAGCGGGGCGGGGGGGGGGGGGGGGGGGGAGATGGAGGAGAAAAAAGGTAAAATGAAATCAACTTTTCACAGCATCAGTGGAATGAGGAAGTTCCAGTTCATTGGAACTTCATGTTCTTCATGCTTCAAGGGCTTCTGGAATAACAAAAAATTGTGCATGCTTTCTTTGCCAAAGCGAGTTGAAAAGACAGATGTTATCCTAACTTACAACCAGGGAGTCTGGCTGCCCATTTCAGTAGCATATTCTGGCCAATTAAAAGCTGACATCTTTAGAAGTGAGTAGCAATAATGCAAGCATGAGTCCAGTGCTGCTACTGACAGTGGATTCTGTATTTTCTGTCTGAAAAGACACACTATTTTGAGAACAAAGGAATGCTCCATTGGTGACACTCTGCAGGCTGCATTTAGAATAAATTACATTTTTAAAGATTGACTGGTATCATGGCTTATCCTCAAGAGTAGAAGGATAGATCCAATTCTCATTGAAATTAATGGAAAGGCTCTTACTGAGGCAATTGCGTTGGGGACGATTTTAGCTCAGGGATTTTTATTTTCTTTGTAATAGACAACCAAATCCAACAGTCTTCCTTAGCACATTCCTACTGAGCTATCATATGGGCGCATTTTACCTTTTTTAAATGTTTGACCTTTATATTAAATGTTAAAAAGTTCTTACCATTTTAGCCTTCCAGGTCACAGAGACTTTGAAAATGTTTCTTCAGTTCAATTACACCTCTTCGAAAAGGCAGAGAGTAAAATCGGTACATTTCTAACTTTCCTCTGTTATTGAGGTGGAGGAAGGTATTCTTCTTCTTCCTCCCACTGGAGCACTACTTTGTTTACAGGTAGCATTTAATATTTGTCCGACACCTTTAAAGTAAAAGGAAACTTCCTTGAGAATGCTGTTAATGTGAATCTTTCTAGTAAAGAAAATGGGATCCCAACCCTAGGGAAAGGCTATACTGAAGTTGTTTTCTGTGACAACAGTTCAGTAGTCATACCTGAAGCTACTTTTAAACTAGCTAGCTTGAATATTGTTAGGAGTACAGCTATTTCAACCCAGAACTTAAAAAAAAGAAAGACAACCCCAAATAAGCTGTATTAGACTACCACTAAACACTGGATGAAGCACTTCGACAGCAAAGGTAGCTCTAGGGTGCACACATGAATTGCAGTCCCATCTGTATATAGAGTGCAGAAGACCTCCTGTATAACTTGCAGATGTGAAGATTTATCTTCTGTACTTTTGCTTCAAAACTTGATTGAGGTTCTTCTGCCTCCACTGCTACCCCCATCCCAATTGTTCTTATTTGTCATGGACTGTGCAGGTTAACAAGCTTGTCATTGGTGTTGGCATTTAAATTGCTGCTTTCATCTCCTTCCTCCTGTTTAATAATCTTCTCTTTTTTTGATGGGATCTGACATTTTTCTGACTTCTCCTTCCTACCCTTTACAGAGATGCTTCCAGAATAAAAATAAAAAATCAAAGGTAATGATGACATGAATGTGACAGCTTCCAAAACTTGCAACTATTGTTTTCCACTTCCTCCTATTACTCTAATAACAGATAACAGTTTGACGTGGACATTGAAACAACGTGAGGGAGTGAGCAAATTTCTTTAAAATCTGTTAGGCAGCAACATTAACCATTTCAAAGCAGTAAGACAATGTCTGAACCTGCAAAGGAATTAAAGGTTGTACCGTTAGGCCTCTTTAAAGATCTATAAGTCAGTCACAACTCACTTGTCTTTTTTCTAGAAACATGAGAATTGATGAGCAACAAGATTAGAGGAAACAAACTGCCACCACACTGCCTACCAGGACAAATGCCCAGAAAATGCTCTTGCATGGAGTCTTTGGTTTAATTCACCTTCTGCCATGACTATGCTGATGAATCTGCATTTCAGTCATTTGTGCTTTCATTCATGGCAGTCATTTAAACCACAAAACCAGACAACCTGAGCATGGGAGACAGAAAAAACACAAAGCAAACATTCACTTATGAGGAAATCCTTCTGTTGCCCGCACTAATTATTAATCAGGTGCCTTTCATACGAGAAGAGACCTAACACAGTAACCTGACGAGTAGGATGGGTCAGCTCAGAAGAGTCAGCCCACTTAGGAAACAAATCAAGAGTACTGGTTCCCAAAGCATCAAAATGATGAAAGGTGACTGTGGTGAGTCATAGACTTTATTGCTAGTCTTTATTAGCATCCATTTGCTCTGTAGGTATATAAATAACTCTGAGAGGCAAACCCTTAAGAACATACTAAGAACAAAGACTATGATGTGTTGAGAAGACAACTGCAGAGATATAAAAAGTATGTTCTTCCATTGCTCAGAATGAATTTTCCCCTGACTTCCCATCATGATTTTTATACTGTACAGATTTATTTTGAGTCAGCTTGCCCCCACTCAACTCTAACTTGGGACCTGAGCATGATTTACTCAGAAAACAACTGTAGACACTAATTTCACCAATGTAATGCTATTGTTGTCTTGTGCTATCACCTGCCCAGTATTTCTCACAAAGTGTTTTTTGAGGGATTTCTCAATATCAAATGCCAAAACTCTCTGATGAATCACTAAAACCTTCTTAGTGATCATATTAAAGGCAGAGTATCCTGTAAAATCTTGAGACTTTTAGAGGTGAGGTCTCAACCTCATGACACGTGTACTCTTAACTCATTTCATATACCCTCCACTAGCAGTCTTGTGGATATTACAGTAGAAACAGAGCAATTTATAAATGTTACAGTTGTTGCAGTACACAGGAATGTTTTAAATCTGAAATAAGATTTTGCTATGGCACTGAGGATGATAGCTCAATACTTGTAGAAGCCCAAGATAAATCAGAGGTACAAAAAAAAAACAAACAAAAAAAATTACAGTTCTAAAGACAAATTAGGTGAATAAAATAGCTGAGAGACTCGAGGAGGGTCCAGGCCTGTGCACCAGAGGAAGCAATCCTGTACTAAGGGGATACATGAACTAGAAGATGAACCAATGTTACTCCTTTAATTAAAAGTATACAAATTTAACCCCAAACTGTCTAATCATTACTTAAATAAAACTAAAGCATTACTTACACTTCTGAAAGGCTTCAAAACAAACCATGATTTATGGGAAGTACATATTGAGATTAATATTTCTTGCAGAACCTCCAAGTTGTAACTCAACAGCTTCATTCTGGTTTACACTTGAGCCAGGATTGTCCCACCAAGCATTCAAGCCATGCTCTAACACAAGTCAGTGCTGAAGCAGTACCTCCTTGCAGCATGAACTCCAATAGCTTTGGTTTGTTTGTTTGTGGGTTTGTTTGTTTGTGTGTTTGTTTGTTTGTTGGGGGTGGTTTGTTTTAAATCAAGTGTATCACTGTGCTACAGCTCCTCAGGGAGCAGCAAGAGCCAGCTGCTTCTTGCAGGCTGTTCTGGGACACAGTCATGCAAAGCCCGAGCACAACAGGCAGAGCTGGGTGTGGGTGAGAGAGTCTCTATACAGCCCCAGGCACAGCAAAGTGATGGTCCGGGGTCCATCAGGAAGCCCAGTCAGGAGCAAAAGGAAACAGGACCAGAAAGAGGATGGGAGACCTAGTTATTCTAAAAGAAAGCTCCAACAGGGACTGATAGCCCAGGGCTGGACCTGACATGGCCCATGGGCAGGGTGTGAGGAGGCCCCAGGTGAGGCTGGTCAGGGCTATTACATGCCCTCAGGGCCCTGGTGTAACTGTTGGGTTGCCGGAGCTTGAGATGAGTCTGTGCTCAAATCCGTGATCTTTCTGTAGGCTGGGTGGTGGCTTGCACTGCTGGAAACTGGGAATGCATTCCTGAAGCCTGTTGTGAACCTTATACCACAGGTGGAGTACTAATAAGGCTATTAAGATTTTTAGTCTTTCACTTCAAATCCTTGTTGAATGCTGACGTTTGTAAAATAACTTACACTGAAAGAAAGCTGTCTTTACCCAACTTGACTAGTGGTGTTCATCTGTCCTTATTTTTATTATCTGGTGAACTTTTCCTGAAATATCCAAGCATTCTCAATAGCTCAGTTACTTATCTTTACAGTTAAGTTTTGCTAAATTTGTGGCTTTTTTTCTGTTCAACTGGACTAAAGTGAATTGAATGTGATTTAAATAAAAGATTGACATTCATTGCTGAAAAATCTAATCTTTCAAGAAGATTCAAGATTTTTGATGTAATTGAAACACCATGTAGATAGCTAAAATCAGCTGCTGTTCCATAGGCTTGATTTTTCATTTCTCCATTATTTGTTGCATCCTGTGCAACCTCACAAGTCTTACAAGCCTAAGCTTACCTGCAGAAGCTGAAGAGAGTTCTCGTGAAACGAGAAGGCTTCTAGCTGAACAGAGCCATTCTTTGTTGTAGAAATCTGTTGTTTAATATATTACAACAGAAATAGACCATGTCCTAGGAATAGTTTCAAAAATAATTGTTGCAATTTGGTCCCAAGGTTTCCATGATCTCATTCTGAATAACAAGACATGTGAATTGTCTTTGATTCATCCTCAGGTACCTTAAAATATTCATATCATATTCTCGGTGCAATGCACGTAGTGCTGAATAAAGACTCAGTCATCTTTAACATATACGGACATATTTTCCAGCTTCCTCAAGATACGAATGTATGACTGGAAGGGATCTCCTTAATCCTTGGATCTAGTAATTTGTTGTTCCAGAATGATGGTCTGTAAATTCATTAATTTACACTTTTTAACCTTAAAGCCTATCTTCTTGTTTGCTTGTTTCTTTTTCATGCTTATTCTTTTCTACAACTCCCATAAGAAGATGATGAATCCATCTAATCTTTTTAAGACCTTCTGGGGTTTTTTTGCTTATCTTTATTCTTGACCACTTTATATCCACTTATATGTCATTTAAACTTCTCGGTTTGTACTAGAAGTATCTCACTGGATTGCTATGATTACATTTGTCTTTTTTTTGGTTCATATCATACCAGTAGCTTAAAGTAATCCTTTGTCACTAATTACATTAAATTTCCTCTTTTATGTTATTTTCATGTGAAGAGGCTTCCATATGGTGAAGTTTATATACAAATTTTTGTTGGAATAAAAATCCTTCATGCAAAAGGCACTACTTTTTCATTACTACTTTACTCAAATTTACTAGTACTTCTGCTGCTTCATTAAATGTATCCCCTCTCTGTTACCCCATTCCTTAGTGTCATCTGATTCTTTCTGCATAACAGTCTGTATGCTGGTCTTTCAGCACAAAGTTTGTCTGGTTAATATAATGTATATTATCTGATACTTCCAGTAGAATTTTCCCGTTTTCCTCTTTTTTTTCTTTTTTCTTTTTTTTTTTTTTTTTCCCCTGAGAGAATCAAAAATGCTGGCATGGTGTCCTGCTGGTGCGTTACTGAGATTCTCTGCTTTGTGTCTTTCCAGATAGGAAAATCTGTATTGTGGAACACCTTATCTGTTAAAAGTATTTCATACCCCAACAACATTAGAAACAAAGTACACTACTAGCTAGAGAATAATGGAACCATTAAATCTTCAAGTCCCTCAGCACCTGCCATTGCTTTCTGAAGTTAAAATGCACAGACTTAAGTGTTGGCAGTTAGGAAATACTAGTGATTTCTGGAATTTCATTGCTGTTGCAAGGTGTGGCAGAGCTGGGACTGAATTACAACTAACAGAAGATGATCCACTCACTTTTAAATTACTGTTTGTTGCTCTAAAATGAGGTAGGTTTAGATTGTTTTCATTTTAGCACTTGGAACATGATGTTCCACTTCAGCACTAATCGATTGCTCAGATCTGCAGTTTAGAACACAAACAAAGATGCAACAGCAAGTATTACTTCACTTAAGTGACCTCATGCTTTTACTTCTTCTCTATAATCCTGTACAGAGCAGCCTAGAATGTGATTTAGAAAGCAAAGAGCCTAAATCCAATTTTCTTCATTACAGTGAAAAGCATTTACGCTTATGTGTTGCCACCCAGGAGTCACAGCAGCCTGTAGTTTCTCCCTAGAAACAGAGTTTCTGCATTTCCTCTCCAGGAATGGGAAAAGAGGATCAGTAACTTACATGTGAGAAGCCATAAAATTGGCTGTCCAAGGAAGAGAGAACCTCCAAATGGTCTACAACCCTCCAGCGTAGTGCCCATAAACTCCATGTTGAAAAACACCAGTATGAGCTTCAGACAGGGTGTTATAAACAATAGCTGAAGTGCTATTGGCAGTGGTAGCTGCTGGGAGACCTGACACCAAAAAGGTGTCCTAGGAACTCAAATGTGTTTGAACTTTCCCTGTCCAAACCTTTTACAGGAGGAGAAAGAGCCAAGCTGGGGGAAAACCAGACAATAGTGGCAGCCTTATACTAATGAGGAATTTCAGTATGGTGAGAGATTCTGCACCTAACTAGCAAAAGTTTTATAATTCATTTGCAAGCTGTCACAAGGCAGCTAAAACAAGGGACAGAATGTGTCATAGGCCTCCTGTCCAAAAAGGACAGCATTGCAGTGCAAAGCGAGATCAGAACCCAGAAAACACTGAGGAACACAGGATGGGGCTCATTTTGAGAGGTAGTTTATTTACTCACATTCATTGCATGGCTATACATATATGTACATAGAAATCAGAATATCTTGTTTATTTTAATTTCATTTCAGAGCACAACTTCAAAAGGGTCTGACTGATAAACTGTTCACCATCTTTACCTATACTCTGTGCAAACTGCAAGCTGAATGCTGTCTGCAATATGTATTTAGCAAAAAGTACTGGCTGGTGACTGACACATGATATGACTGGAATTCCTCTGTAAGCAAGCTATGCCAAGTGTTGTCTTCCCTTTATTATCACCAGTACTCCCCTTATAGAATACACTGACTGTTTGTATTAGGCAGCCAAGGGGAGAAGTGCCTTTATACATCATTATGAACTACCTTGTATCGTAGTGCACATGTATCATCTGTGGCTGGCGGCATTTTTATTGTCAGAATAGACACAGAGCTGTAAGAATTGATCCTAGCGCTGTACCCTTCTTCCCCCAGAATTAGGGGGAACACAAACTTTGGATATGCAGCTTGAATCTAGTTGTCATTCCTGTAGGAGCAAGTTCTTCCAACCACTCCTCATTAGCACAGAGGCATGTGATAGGGTTCACGATACAAGAGACTATGCTCATTAGAGTAGGTGGTCAGCTGCCTGTTCACTTGTGGGAAGCTATTTAGGGATTTATGCTGGACTGCATCTTTATTAGCAGAAAGTTTTCAGCTGATCTGTGGATGCTACCAACATGCTTCCTGTACCAGGTAGTATGGAGTTGTAAGTCAGTGCTTTCACTATGCCACACAGCTGAAATCTTTAATTTATTGCAGAGCTTTCTTGACTGTTGTTTGCTGTGTCTCATTGTGGATATTAACTCAGCACCTAGCTGAGTAGCCTTTACTAAAAATAAACTACTGCCACTAAATGTTGTGTGGGATTTTCAAAAGTTCTTTTTACAGTTTCCAGAGGGAAATTACTGATTTATGACACTAATTAAAAATACATGTTTAATTTAAGCAAGCCAGCTAAGGCTGTGGTTGGAATAAAGAGAAAAGAATTCACTTCACCCTAAAATAGGTGTATAAGGCAGGCAGGATGAATATGGGCTGCCTGCACTGAGCGCAGAAGGAGCCAAGACTTAGACTAGACACGTAATTTTTAAACAATTAAAACTGGGGTGAGCCCTAGCCACTAGTTATGTATTTAAAATTCAGTACATGTTAATCTGATGGTGTTTATGTGCACTTACAAGATGGAATTTATATTTTTATGCATACAGATCAGTGTATGTATATCTGATGCACAGCCAGCAGCTATTGCAAACTTGTGAATGTGTGTGTGTGCACATTTATAAAGCTTGCATTCCTTGTATGATTGTTATTGATCACCCATCGATTTTCTGGCACACCTTCCCATCAGATTTTATATTAAATAGAAATAAAAGGCTGAAAGTGATTTCAGAGATCGAAGAGCATTCCTTGCAATTGTAGACAATCCAATTAAGAAACTTACCGAGATACACTGTAAATTCATCAGCTATTTGCTCCCACTATGCCTGTAGGAAGGTTATCTTAGAACTTTTTTCCTTTGATATTTGGAATATTCTTTTAGTTTACAGTCTAAGATTTTTTTTTAATCAACAGTTCCTTCCTGTTTTTTTTTTTTTCCAAAAATAATATATATTTCTTCTCCTTCTTTGTCATTTATCTCTCACTCCCAATTTTTCTATAAAGAATAAATATATGTCTTTGGAGTACTGTTTTTTATTGGCTAACCAAACTGAGATCTTCCAACATATTTTAATACAGGCTTCCTGTACCTCTTGAACTGATCATATACACAGTATTTAAAATGTTATTTTAAGAGCTCCAAGTAGAGTGGCAGCAGTATTTTCCTTTGTCTCATAGAAATACTTCATATATGTGTAATTGTATATGGACAAAATGAAATTTATAGACCTGTTGTGTAGAGTCATGGCTTTGTTGCTTATATTATTGCTCTAGACAATAATGGCTATTCCAACTGACACAAAGAAATCAATCAGAAAGTAACAAGTAATTTATTTGGACTTGTCAGGAGGCTACCCCCACTGCTACCAAAACCTTGCCACACAAACCCAATGCAAAAATAAACAAGGAGCTTGGAAAGTGGGGGAGCAGTGACAACAGACAAAACCAACCACATACGATCAGCCATACTGTCTTGGTAAGCAAGGGCACTCCACTCCCATCTGTTCTTAGTATCTTTTATTTACTTCACCTCTAATACTGCTTGGTTCTTATTTGTGTCTCATCTGTGGACGCAGCCTCTGTCTCCCAGCTTTCTTTAGCTGATGGTTTCAGATTATGTCTTCTGAAGCTTCGTCTGTTTTCATTGCTTCCACTGCTCTTCCTTGCAACTTGCTTCCATTTTATTTCTTTCACTTTCCTTTTTCATCACTTCCCCATTCCCTGAAAGTACTTTTCAACTTTGTTGCTCTCTTCCCCCTCATCATGAATCTGGCTGTTTGCATTGAGTGCAGTGTAGTCAAGCAGAAAAAGTCTGGGGCTTAATGAGATGTCAAAGAGTGATGCTAATTTTTCAAACATTTTCCTTCATTTTTACAGTCCACATTTCCAATGACAAAATGCTGCTTTAACATATGTGTATTGGTACCCCCTTCTAGCTACTGTAGCCAGAGAATTATTTTTAGAAGCACTAAACAGCTAGCTGTCTTAGTCTAGGATTTTATTATTATTGTATTGAACTCCTGTAGGAAAGATAAGCAGAAATTGACCTTCCATATTCACAGCAACATGGCTTTATATTTCAAATGAGATTCTTTTTTCCCCTGTAGATCTTTTCTACTATTTTTGTGATTTACTCAATCATTTCATTCTGTAAGCACAAATGCCTGTGAGTCTGTTTTGTACAAAGGGACTTAGCTTGTTCTCCAGATTCACAGAGTAGCCTTGAACAGCAGTAGTTATTGGTTGGGTTTTTTTCCCTCCTCTATGTTCCAACCATGTTACTCTTAGCGAGTTTTCAAAAATAAACATATTTTATCCCCTTAAGCAATTCACAATATGCAGCTGAACTGAAAAACATACTGATTTTAACTTGTTATACATGTGCCATTTTAAATTTTCAGGAACAAAAAAGCTCAGGAATATGTAGGGCTAGATACCCATGTATCTTTCAATAAAGTGTAATCAGATTTATTTTTGTTCCTGAATCATTATGAGAAAAAGATGTGCAGTTACTAGTAAGCATGCTTGCTTCAAGAATACTGCATTTCTACATGCTCAGAATAATTTCATATTCATTTTTATTAGAACAAACCACTTATTCTCAAGAGGTTGACAAACGTTAAAGATTTCCACTTTAGTGGTTTACAATGGCATCAAAGTGGCCTTACATCTTTGCAAAGATCTGTTTCCTTGGTAACATGAAGCAAACTGTTCATTTCAGAGGTGCCTACAGAGAGCAACTGAGATTTTATTTTCATGTTAAACATCAAAACTTAATGTGGATAATGACATTGTACAAAATATACTACTGAGTTTAAAAGATGTCCAATCTTCAAGTAAATCATACAAATAGTCACTTTGGAATATCAATAATTTCTAATTATACTTAGATAATATTCTTTGTTGGAAGCCAAAGTATGAGATGTTTTCATGCTTATGAAATGAATTTTAATTTAATGTCATTAAATAAATATGAAATTTTAAAAAAAGCCCACAACAAAACCCAGAATAATGACTGTTGAAAAAGCACCCATATTAAGAAATATTTCATGGAAAAGTATTCCCCAACAAGTAAATTTTAAAGAGTTTGCAAGTACTATTTAGCTAACAATGAAAGATTTTTATGTCAGGAGTATCTTTCTCCGCTAAACACAAACTTTATGCACACAGAATTGCAAGGAAAAATAGCTCAATTTTCATAAAATCAACAAATGATTAAAACTCCTCATCCTTGTTCCATTTATTTATTACACTTTTTTACTTTATCTTAACTAAGACCCTGAACTGGAAATACATCTAAGCATGAGCTTAGCTTTGAAGCGGTAAACATCCGTATTGAAGTTATCTGAGTCTAGGGAAGATTTGAGGAACACATGCAAAACTTATGAATTCTCATGAACACCATGAGGTTGTTACAGCTGAAATTATCACACATGTCTACATGTAAATGAATACTCTTTTTCTGACAGAGCATCTAAACATCTGTCTATCAGAACATCTCCACAAAGGAGCAAAGTTAAATTTAACACACCAGTTATGACCAATAGTCACTGTGCTAAGGGGTTCATTAGAGATGGGAAAATAACTATCCCCTTTTTTTCGTGATGGAAAGGGAAGAGATGTGAGGTGGGGGAAAAGCTTTGGACAGAGCAACAAGAGAGAGTGGTGAAAAAGAAATTCAACAGGACCCAGACAGAGAAACTTTATGGAGAGACACAGGGGCCTTTCATGGGAGAAGGCAGGAAAGTGCTTTTGTAATCAAGGAGGTAGTATACTATGAAGGCAAAGTGTAATTTATGGGTGCTGAATAAAAATCCTGCAAAGAATTCAGCCCCTACCATCTTCCTGTACACTCCTCCCCTAAATTATTGTAAGCAATGGAGATGTAGATCTTTCATGGTAACTGTGATTATCTGAATGAGCCCTTTCTGTAATGGCTACGTAATGTCAGCTTTTGTTTACCATTCTCTTGCAAGTCAAGTTATAAGTGCACACCATAGCCTCATGCTTCAAATTTTGTAAAGGTGAGTTTAGTTTGCAGAAAATATCTAGTGCACTTCTTATAAAGAGTGAATTAGAGGATGCAGCCCAACAATCTGTCTCATAACCAGAGGAATTTTATCAGATCCCTGAAAGGACATCATGCTCAACACTAAATTGTGCAATAAGGTACTTCTTGTTCTAGACTGTAAACATTTTTTTAACAGGGACTATGCATTACTATAGGAGCTAGTACAATGCTATTCTGCAAGTTAATAGCCAGAATGGGGATACAAGACATTTCCAGGGAGATCTTAGAGAACAATAACATTTTTTTCTTCCACTAGTTTTCATGCCAGTATTTTAGACAAAGTTAAGGACTCTTGTGAAAACTGAAGGTCTTTTCCGTGTAGCATTATGTTGAAAATAGATCTTTGGAGACTCAAAGAAAACTGACTTTTTTTAATTTCCCACAGAACAGAAATCCCACATTATTTACTAAAATGCAAAGAATCTTGTTTTGACCTTTCTGAAATATTTCCAAAGATCTCTGACATGATCATGTATGCTTCAGAACACAGAAATCTGAATTCATTTCTTATGTCTTAGATGAAGACTTGCATTATCTTTCAGTCTTTGGAGGACAATGTTTGCTTGGATGAAATCTGTACAAATGGTTTCCTTTCCTTGATGATTCATGTTAATGCAGGCATATATAACTATTAATAGAATGATAGGCTCAATCTGGTTGTATAATACTTTCACTGATGTTATTGGGTGCTTCTGGTCTGGATCCTTCTTCTAAGTCAGAGTAACTCAGGACGGTAGTATTTGCCTTTCTATACTTCAGTTGAAAGATTTATAAATGAGTAACGGATGTGGTCCAGTCTGGCCTCATGGTTATAATATAGAAGCTAATTAAGCTGTCTACAGTTCCCATTCTAAGATCATGATTACAGTTGATGGGTTTTGTTACTTATTTGTTTACTTATGTGGTTTTGTTTGAGTAAGTTAATTCAGCTACACATTTATCAGCTGGCCAAAACAGCTACCAGATAATCTAGTCTCTGCTGTTCTCAGCTTTTAACCTATAGCAGCACAGACTGTAATTAAGCACTACAGCCATGAAAAACAATCAGCAACAAAAGGTGACAGGTTATTTAACACCCTGATAAGTATGGAGCATGAGCAGTATAGTGCACCTGTAACAGCCATCCAGCAGGAAAAAACTAGCACTTTCAGAGAAGACTTATATCACCAAAGAGGTGATGCGTGTTGTGAAGAGGAATCATCAAGATGTAACTTAAGGTACTATGGATAACATGGACATGAGGAGGAGCTACCTAATCTCACAGCTCTGAAATACATTAAATGTAACATAACACTAGTCTCAAGGCTAAAGTAACAGTGGAACAACTACAATAATCGGTCTTTATGTTTCATCACAGCTCTTCTGGTAGATGGCCCTTGAGGCATTGATTTAAAGTAGGGCTACTTTTAACAAATCTTTGCATTTTTACTACATTTTGTTTCTTGCATTCAGAAGAAAACAACACATGGCAACTTGCAAAGTGCAAAACCAAGGCTTCTGGAAATTTTGTTTATTCCAGAAACTTCAGCAAGGGACAATCAAGGTAAGTTATTTACATGTTGTACTAGTGTTATTAACTTGTTTAAACTCTTTTAAAGGAACAGAGATACCAGAAACTTCTGTGATATGAACCTGGGTACTCAGCACATGGGCTTCGCACAGCTCCTCTTGCTTTACAGTTCAGATAGTTCCTTCTATGGGCTTTTTGTCTCGCAATTGACACATGGATATTATTTTCTAGTAGTTTCATACATAAGTCAGGAACCAGAACTGTAATAGTGTTTGTATAATGCTTCCAACTTCACATGGAGAGAAAGGGGAGAATTCCACCCCTCGAGGGTGTAGGGTGAGGAGAAAGACTTTCCTGATGAGCTGAACAAAGACAGTGTGGACCCTGTACAGTGGTACAGAGTAGTTTACTGGCAGCATCTGGGAAAAAGACACAATTTGGCAACAAACTCTATCACCACAGAGTGAATTGCCTCCAGCAAAGCCATTGGTTACCAATCACAGTTATAAAAATGAACTTGCCATGTTCCGAACTTATAATTTTATGTATCCAGCAGAAAAGCAGTATTTTATACGGCATGACTGTAGCAATGGTAATGGCAGTGAAAACAACACCCATAACAAATAGAAAGTTAAATTTCCAGAATAGTGTTTCAAAGATGTTTTCCTTCCAAGTTAACCAAGTATCAGCATGAAGCTGCAACATTTTTTCCTCTCCACAAGTAAACAAAGCTTTTGGTGAATGGCACCTTTTCTGGTGTGAGAATAACAGGAAAATGATTGCAAGATGAAGAAATATTAATAAATTATTGTGAAGGAGTACTAGATCTTGCAAATATTTAACAATGTGATTAGAGTTTGTAGGGCCACAACTTTACAAAACTAAGATTTAAAGTTCATTGTTGTAGCCCAGACAAAAGCTTTAGGACTTTTGTGTGCAAATAAGAGTTAAACACAGAAAAGTTAAAAAAAAAAATAAAATCCATGAATAATGCAGATATATTTTTACTGATCACTGGAGGAAAAATAATTTAGTCCAAAAGAGTTAACAAAATTAAATAATAATGAAATGTAACAGAGCATTAAAAAGACAGAACTATTCAATTATGGAATAACAGATTGATATTCACAAACTCTCCATAAAAAGAATAATGTGTGTAAGAACGTTGACTCATGTTAATACTTCTATTTGTTTTTTGATTACTTTTTTTTGTAAACTGGCAATAATAGCTGAACAGAATTCAAGGCAAAGGTTTAATTATATCATTTTTGCAAATTCTTTTATTTTATTAAACTAGCTTATATTCACTTTTAGTATTTTAATTTTATTGGTTAATGAATACATTTTATTTAGTTTTAATGTTTCTTTTTTCTTCCTTTTACTCCTGTATTATCTGTTCCTTCTTTTTATATAATAGTGATTTTTTTTCCAATTTGTTTTTCTTTAATAAAACTATTTCTACACTAAATGCTTTGTGTAGTTATTTTCACTCTTCAGACACCACTAAGAAAGTGGTGGCAGCAGAAAAAGCCACAGCAGTAAGCAGAATGATTTACTAGAAATGAAATCCATAAAATGTGACTATCAGACCTTTGAGCCTAAATCCTTAGTGCCATGCAGCCGGTTTGCAGTCAGCTACCTACCTTTTCATGCAAATTTATTTTATTCTACTTTGGCTGTTAGAGCATTAGCAATAGATTTCATTTTGTTATTGAGAAATGTTATAGTACAACTCCACATTAATCTTGAGACATATATGTTATTTTCTTAGTAGTATACAATGCACGTGTCTTTGGACAATATTGTCAACAGGATGTTTTAGAGCTTTCAGTGTAACCCAAGGTCAGCTCTCTGTCATATGACTGCCTGCCAAGAAGGCTGATGTACAGCTTAATTTTTCCCTCAGGAAAATATTAGCTCCCTTGTAGGGATTCCATGAAAATAAAATGCTTTGATAACCTTATGAGTGCTGTACAAATGTATCATTGCTACTGGCCATTTTTTCTTTTTCTTTCAGTGTATTAGCCAATTAGTCATTTGAATTTCTGCAGCACAAAAAGGTGTAATATAAGGAATATGGTATGTCTTCACAAGCATACAGTTCAGTAGCAGAAAAGAAGTCCCACCACCAACCCAAATCCTTTCTTTTTTCTAGATGTCGCCCTCTGGTTTATCTTTGCTGCAATATTGTTAGAGTACTTTTTTTTTCCTTTTTTTTTTTCCCCCCTCACTAAAAAGTATCAGCAAGGTGGTTTCTCATTTTGGTACAGTTGCCTGCTTGTACTATAGATTTGATGTTATCTTTGCTGAAGTCTTCAATCTACAATGACATTTCCTCTCACATGAAACCAACTATATCTTCAATACCTCTTTTCCTGCCAAATCCCAAAACACTTGAGGAAGTTTACCATGTCACTGCCTTTCAAACAGTAATTTTCTGCCTCTACACCCAAGAGAATTCAAATTCTGCCATAAAACTCAGAATCCAGATTTTACTCTCCTTCTTGCTTCTTTTGTTCTGACTCCTTACTACAATGCAATAAGCATCTCTCTTGTCAGTTCCTGTCATCTCTTACAGGTTTACATAGCTCCAAGGATGTATCCTAAGGAAAGTTTTGTGTTTATGGTGCAAAAAGTCTGTTGAACAAGTCACAGTTTCACTGTTCTCCAGGTCTCATCTAGAAATTCAGGAAAATCCTTTGTCGTAATCTTTGGGATTCCTGTTCTTTAAGACTTTAAGTTAACGGTAAAAACTGTGATCTTAATTTGTGACTCTCTGTGTGTGTGTATGTGTACACTGTCCTATAAACACACAAACACACAGAGATACAAATGAAACCTAGCAGAGAGTTCCCAATTTCGGTTTCCAAGTATAAAGAAAGTTGAAAAAAAACATCTAGACAAAGTAAACATTTGTATTCCTCAGAGTTTCAATTTATCTGGGCATGTAATGCTTAACATTATAATAGCATAACTCAGTAATATACAATCTTGCTAAAGCAATTTATATAGAAGATGCTCTACATGTTGAATGCATACATTGCTGCTGATAAAGTGATATGCTGGAGTTGCTAATGAAAACCTAATTAGCCCTTAGATAAACAGATTATGGTTATGATGTGTGGCATAAAAAGCAGTGATGAAGAAAATTAAGCAGTCTCCTGGCTCCAGAAACTGTATCAGAACTTATTATTTTCAAGTGGAAAGAATAATCCGGGTTCCATGCATTTCATGGCAGCATACTGAATTAGTCCTCTACCAATAAATCAAGACAGGGAAGAGCTTCAAAATGGAAAGTGTATGTATGTATCAACTAAATTATGATATTTTGCTAGGTTTTTTACTAAATGATTGGTTACAGAGTACAAATGAATTATGTAAATTTAGAAGATCTGTATGATCTAAAATAATTAAATGGCTTCAACAAGTATGGATGTTTTTGAAGAACAAAATCATTATGCCAGCAAGTAAATAAGACACAATATAATGTAATGTTGTACTATCAGAGCAAGAAAAATCCCTTCCCTCCAAGGCTTAAAGTTATAAAGTTTCAGGAGTCGGGAATACCGCTTTCAACCAGAGGTGATGCAGACCCTGCCTCGCTGAAAGCAATGCAGCCGCACTAGGGCTATGAGGACTGAGCATGACAGCAGAAAGATGGCTGGCCTTGTCTACGAGTGGGGCTGGGGCAGAGTTTCTCTACCCTGGGAAGAGAACAAATGTCAAAGCCTTATTCATCTGTTTTTCAGGAGGCCACAATGTAATGCTTGAGTAACTCAAATGATCATAGCTGAATAGCCCCAATAGGATGTGTCTCCATCAATAAAAGAGCATCTTTCCTTGAACACAATTTCTCCTTTCTTAGGCCGCTATGCCAGCACAAGTCATAGTCAACCTTAAATCTTTCCAGGTTGCTGTCTTCTCACCGAATATGCAGTATTTAATACCAAGTAAGTAAATACCAGACAGAAGAATAATTCAAACACATGTACCAAGGTAGCACACATACCAAGGTAGGCTAGGCAAAGGGACAGAACACATCTAAACTGATTAAAGAAATCTGATCATTTTTCCTGTAGAAAAATTATTCACTAAAGAAGAAGAAGCAGAGGGCCTGACTCTACAGAAAGGTACAAAATCTGAAGCTATTTATCCCTGCCCAAGGAAATGAAACCAATAAAATCTGAAATAATTCTTGAAATACTGTTATAGAATCATCAAACATAGAAGTATATATGGGTACTGATTTTAAAATAGACTTCAGTTGTATCATTTCATATTAGTTGTTAAACCATGTTAAAATCTATCCTCTCCAGGTATCAAGAACAGCCAAACTGATTTTTGATCCATAATTGCTTTCAATATATTTGAAAACTAGAATCTATTCTTTTACCATACAAAACAGAAAACTGGACTCTGAGCACCCCTTTCCAGAGTCATTTGTGATCAGGACACAGACTTCTTCAGGACACAGATGTGTCCTGGACACCAGCAGGCTGATGTCTGCACCAGTCTAACCAGTGGACCTCTTCTCACCAGTGTTCTCGTCTCTGACTCTGGTGACTTAAAGTAAATCCTTTGCAGGAGGCTTATTTTTCAAGCACCTGACATCATTTGGGACTCCAGAACCAAAAGTAATCTAACTAACTACAACAATTTTTTAAGTCAGTGAGGAAAAGAATCATCACAAAAAACACCCCAACAAACAATGTATAAAATTGGGGTTTACAGCTAGTCATGCATAAGAAATGAGGAAAAGACAAAATACCAGTCAAGACATCAAACACTGGGTCAAGTAAATATCCACTCTTGAATTATAAGTATCCAAGTTACAGAGTGTGAGAGCCTTTTCTGGTGAATACTGCACCCACCCATAAATTCTCTCAGTTATGAACAAAAGGAGGATCAGAGTGGCTCTTTTTGACTGGTCACCACCAAACCAGAAAGAATAAGAGGGATAGCTGGCTTCTCTGATTAAAGAAATTAACAAATGCTTAATCAAAAATAATGTATCGATTCCCAAGTAATAATTGCAGGGCAGGATTCCATGATTTTGGATCTGTTTTGACAGCTGCAGGATAGGACAGTGAAAAATAATCTCCGGTCTGAAATCATGTCTGTACTGATTGAACTAATCCTCAGTGTGGTTTCGGTGCTCCTTCCATTATGATTTAGATTGTCAAACTCTTAA
Source organism: Nipponia nippon (assembly GCF_047370975.1). NCBI lineage: Eukaryota > Metazoa > Chordata > Aves > Pelecaniformes > Threskiornithidae > Nipponia > Nipponia nippon. The sequence continues at coordinate 28,457,719 of NW_028262380.1, forward strand.
AACTCAGTGCAGAATCTCCATGGAGAGAAGTACAAAGCAATCCTTGGACAAAATCCTTGCTCATAGGCAGAGACCTTTTTTTCCTAAGGTTCCTTACCCAAAGAAAGGCCCTTCCTCTAGGTACCCCTTCTTTAAGTCTCTTTCTGTAGAATTCCTGAGGTTCTTTTCAGAAGCACAATACTAGTAAGTGTAAGTGGAAAGATGGAACGGCACGAAGAAATTAAAGGCCTTTTACAGTAGCCTCAAAAGAAAATTCTCCAGATTAATCACGTCAAGCCTGTTGTCATTCTGAAGAGGTTACCTGCCATCATCACTGTTTTTAATTAAAATTCATTAATGAGCTACATCCACTCACCCATTTAGACTTCTCTGTTAAGTATTTTTGTTAAAGTACAGGTTACTATAAAATGTAAGATTCAGCAGAAAAGACACTTCATACTGAAAGATATATCTTGAGTTATCAAAGAAGGGGACTGATCCCTCCTGAGACAAAAGGCTGTTAACTGATCAGTCATGCACAGGAAATGACATCTGGTCTTACTAAAATATTAATGTCTATAAGGACAGGAACCGACACTACTTTAATTAAAAGGAATGGTAAGACTGTCTTGTGAATATGAAAGAAATTAAAAAGTTTCATGGAGAAAGACCAAACTTACCTGAATGGATTTCAAGAATGAGATTTTACTGTGGTTTGTTTTTTTTTCTAATAAATAAGAGCTGGCATGCTTCAGAGAAGTTCTTTATCGGACACAATCAGCAATCTAAGGCTTGCAGAAATAAAGAATTCTTGATTAAATGGACGTCAGAAAAGTCTTTAGGAAGTCACGTGGATAAAGGAGTGAGAATTTTTATTCCATCACCTCTGACTTTTATAAATATTTGTACCATGTCTGCCTATTCAGCCATTGTGAGCTTTATACTTTTAAGATGCATTTTACCTCGAATCAGCTTGGTTAAGAGTGATTTCAAGGTAACTGAATAACAGAAAAGCATTTATCTCCTGGGGTGGGGGAGTGTGACAGGTTAATGTCAGAGCACTAGAAACATCTTAAAAAAAATAAAAATTATCCCAAGCATAATTTGCAAAGCATCCAAAGATAAACAGAATGCACACCCCAGGCACTGGATGGGCAGCTGACGTCCCTGCCCTTGGGAAAGTAAGAAATATTTTACACATCTATTGGTAATTGGGAAAGCTTTCTCTGTTCCGGAGAGCTACCCAGAAAAGCACCATAAAAATCCAGTAGTCCCTCAGAGATATTGAGAGGATCCAATCCTGAAGGATTAAGGCCACTAAAGAGGACTGGGAGTGCAGCCTATCTGCTGCACTGGCATCCCTGCCATCCCTCCTTTTATATATCAAGGCAGTAATTTAAAGTTACAGATCTCCCACCTAGCTTTTAGATGCCACTTGGAAAGATCATGAGATTCTTCCAAGTCCTGTATTATAATCTGTCAAACATATGATATGCCAGCTGAGCTCAGATGGCCTTGAAAATGTACCTCAGATAAACAAATTGAACCCTTAGTCTCATTCTTAACTAATGATGCTGGTCTACTTCATATACATGATTATTCTTGGAAATGAGACAGATGTAGAAGACAAATTCAAATTTTTTTATGTTTAATCCAAGCAGAACTGATCCAACAGTAGCGTAGCCAGACAGTTAATGCACTAATCCTGACTAAGGAAAATTCTGCATCACGTTACTACTGTCGACTTCCAAGTTTGTGGTTTGTACACATTTTCAGATCATCTTACTTTCACCACAGACTGAGAAAAGTTTTGAAATATGAAGCATTTTCTGAAGTTTGGAAAAATCTTTCCCTACCTGGAATTTAAAGTCCAAAGCAAAAGCAGCTGATATATTTGTAAGTGTTTGCTGGACAAAAAACAGAGCAATGCTCTAACTAGTCCTACATTAAAAAAAAAATATCAAAAAAAGACTAAAACAGCTGAAGTATGAACAACATTAATCTTTTCCTATATACATAGATGAAAGGGTAACAAGTGATAGATGTGTTCTCCCAGTTAATGGATTATGTACACTGGAGGTCTTAAAAGTATATTTGAAAAGGGAGGGGGAAGATAGATAACAGAGTATTTAACGTTACACATCAAATAAAAATATTTACCCTGGAGTATTTTGGCTGAGAGGAAAGGTGTTGCCTCTGACTCCACCCACTTCCAGTAGCATATGGACTGGTTGCAGCGTGCTTTTGTTCAGACCTCTGTCAGCAATGAAAATGTTGAAGGATAATTTACTGCTGTACTAATCAAACTAAATAACTTAATGTGAAAGCAAATAAATCTTGTCATATGTTCCAATAATTAGTTAATGGAACAACAAAGAGAGAATGAAAAAGACCCTGCAGCACCCTTAAGAGCAGATTAACGTGCTAATTATGACTCAGACAACTTCTCCCCTTCCTCTCCATTGTTTGGAGATGGAAATTATAAGGACTAGATTAAAAAAATAAACAAACAAACAAATGAAAAGCAAAACCAAAGAGAAACAGAGAAGACAGAAAAAGGCTAAAAGCTACCTAAGTCCTAAACTGTTCATCACCTATCCAACTGATGCCTATTTCTGGAACTATTTACACTCATCAGGTACATTCCCAGTTGAACCTGAAATCTCCCAAAATACCTGGATTTGCACACAGTCCAAACTGCTGCAGTCCACTGAAAGAAGCACTTGGCTCCTGTGAGACAGAGACACTGGCACCCCTGCCTCCAAGGTCTCTGTGCTCTGTCACATTTGGGAATAATGAGGATAGCCCTGTAGTGAATGCAGGTCTACCAATTGCTTTTAAAACAGCGCAGGTGTCAGGCTGCCACAGGGGCCAGGAGCTCGCTGGCAGCCAGCAGCTGTGGGGGTGGCAGGGCAGGCCCTTGGGCTGGGGGCACCGGGCAGCTTAGTGATGAGAGTACACATACAAGAGACAGGACATCTTGGTTCAGCATGCTCCTAGCCCAAGAGAGTTCAAATCCATAAATCTTGCAGTTGGACTAGATGATCGTTGCAGGCCCCTTCCAATTATTCTATTCTATGCTATGCTATGCTATGCTATGCTATGCTATGCTATGCTATGCTATGCTACTCTACTCTACTCTACTCTACTCTACTCTACTCTATCAAAACTAATGCTCAGATGGTGTTAAACTAGAGCTGGCAGCAGATATCTCCCATCCCTCTGGGGAAATCATGGTACTATATAACAAACAGCATAGGGCACAGGGCCAGTGCCCTCTCTCCACTGTAAGCTGGGTGGTTCACCCTCCAAACCGCGTGGCCTGGCACACCACTTTTCCCTCTTCACTCCCTCCTTAGCATTAAAATCACACAAAACATCTAGCAATTAACATTTTCTGTCCTTAGCACAGCTGTTATCACAATCAAGGGCTTGTCTGCACAGCAGACTGTGTCCTGTGCCATGATATAAAGTTACTAGCTGCTCATTGCTCTAAACTAAGTGGATGTTTCTGGTACATTTGGTATGTTTGCATGGTAGTAGCGCTAACACTGCACAGTTTCTTGAGCCAGAGAAAGTGCTGTGTGCAAGAGGAGAAGACTGCAGCTCTACTGTTTGCTAATTCTAAAGATTCTCGCTGAAATCTAGCTAGGATACTACCACCCAACACCACAGTGTATGTGTGCCCTCAGTGTGCACAAGCAGCATCCATGGAGAGTATCAAGCTGAGATAGTTTCCTTCTGCTGTGAGGTGCTGGAGTAGCTAGGCAAGCTGCCAAGAGAAACACAGTTCCATGGAGAATAATTCCTTGCGTGCCAATTAAATTACAATTTAATGATTGTAAAATACAGAACGTTCCAACACTGAACTCATTCCAACTGGCTAACTGCTCTAGATACATAGTCATTAATGGGGTTTAACCTAATTCTGGCTCTGCAAAACTGCTTTGTAGAAAACAAAGATAAAAGCTAACCAAGAAAAAGGCAGAATAACTGTGAGCAAGAACTGAAACAAAGACTTTATACAGTTGTAATGATTTTAATCTGAGAGACCCTTCATAAGTTCCTGATCAACTTACCATTAGGAAGAAAGAGGATTTCTGTTTTGAAATTGTAATGTATTTTAATCAGTGGAGTGGTTCCCAATAGATTTACAACTTGATTTCCTCTGATTTCATAAGAGTTTCACTAAAATATGATAGTCTCACAAATACACGCTTGAGTTCCTGGTGTTTCAGTTCCATTTAGACTTGACTATTTCTTTTTGACAGCTTTGCATAGTATCTTGGAGATGAATCATTTAACATATGATTTAGCACAGCGACATTTTTTTTGAGCAATTTAAATCCCCAGTGGCACTGAGTCCCTGCTGACTATCTTGGACTTGCAGAGAGACATTCACAGGTATGTTACTTTGAAGGATTGATCCTAATGAAAGTTTGCCTGTGCGAGGACATAGAGTGCTTGGACCTGAATCCAAAGAAAGGTTTGGTTAATTAAGCTATCTGAAACATTGCGTCATAAATCAGCTGAGAACACAGTTCATTCTGATGTTTCCAGCCAAGTAGAGTGTTAAAGTACTTTCTTAAAGTTCCCACATATGATCTTAACTGAAATTAAGAGCAGAAGCTCACAAAGATCAATACTTTAAAAGTTAAGATTTGTCCGTAAGTTTTGATTGAATTTTGTGGGGAAAAAAAAAGCAAGAGTCAATAGACAGGAAAGGCATGAACAGCATTTTTTTTTTTTTATCCTTACTTGAACTTAGATTCCCCATTAAACTCTTTCTGGTTTGGGTCTCAAAAAATTTTAATGATTGAACATCACTTAAGGCAAGTCATATGTAATTTAGTCATGGCAGGAGTTGAAAGATAAGATGTAACAGCAAACTAGACATCTATTTATAAATATTCTTTTTTGTTTTCCCAGAAAGTTATCAACATTGTACTAATTCTGCTCCCACTGAAGTCAATAGCACTTTGAAACTAACTACAACACTAGCAGAATTAGGGAAAGTGCTGAATGTGTTTCAGGAGCCTACTTTATCACTTAAATGAGAGCATAAACATCGGATGAATTCTTTGCCCTTTTTTTCCCTAAAAATTTCAAACTGGCCATCCAGCTCACACAATGAACACGAAACCAACCAATTAGCCAACAAAAAATATTTTCAGCGTATTTAATGATCTGAGCCCATGAGATTTAAAGGATGACTTACAACTCTAGGTTTGCATAAAGCTCTGACATACCTACGGTTAGCAAAGTTGTTGGGTATATGTCGCAAGAGAAGAGTTAGAAATCACTCAGACAGATCTGACCTAGAGTTAGTTTATTGAGTTCTAATCAGTTAATTTAGGTATGTAAAATATTTAATAAGTACAGATGGACTGGCAGTCAATACTCTACTATTTACTACACTTAAAGTTAGTATGGGATACAAAGATTATTGCTTAAGCTTACTATAAGTATCTTAAAAGTTGCACGCATGCAAAAAATGTCACTTACCAACCCATCGATGTCTGGTGTCAGGTAAGGGATCACTCAGCCTCAAGGGGTAACCTTGAGAGGCGTCCCTACTCAAGGGGGGATCACTGCTGCACAGTCAGCTGCTATGGAGGGAGAGCTCAATGGGCCCTGATGGCTGCAGGTATTTATAGTGTAAAGTGGTTGATTTGTAGTCAGATTGTCTGTTGTGTCAATGCAGTTTCAACTGTTTATCAGCCCAGTATCCAGCAAAACCATTTTTTTTTTGGGGGGGGGGGGGGTTGGTGCTGAGTTGTCACTGATCGCCTTACACAATAGGATTAACTTTGCTTCGGCCTACTTGCTGAGCATCTGCCTGGACCAAAGTTCTGTTGGTTCAAACAGGAGGAGTGCATCTGTCACAGTATATTGAAATAATTAATCTAGAACTATAGAGACTCCTTCCTTGGGAGACTTTCCAAGATTGTAGAACAAACTCTCATATGAAATAAAAATGTACCACAACTTTTTTATTTTATGTTCAAAGATAGTTTTGAGCTTGCCTCCAGTAATGTAGACATATGAAACAGAAAACAGATATTATAGACTAACAGTGAAAATCAGTCCCAAAAAAACAGTCCACTGACCACACTGGTTCTTTTCTTCTAGAGGAGATGTGGGAGATAAGGAAGAAATGCTGTGATACAGATATTAGTCATAGAGATAAATACAACACTGGAAAATTTTCAAATTCTTGAAGTGATGTAAAGGACCTGTGTAGAACAGAATGGTCTTCTGGGAAAAGCAAATGAGCTCCAGAAAATTGTTTTGAAATTTTTGTTAGGTTTTGCAGTGAATCACAGTTTAGCTTCCATAGGACATATGGCAACACTGTCCATGAATATCATAATAATGTTATTGAGCCTGTTAAAAAAAAAAAAAAATTGACCTGGTTCTGCCCTGATGCTAGAAGTCTGAGTGGAAACTACTGGAGAATATTCTTGCACAACTAAAATCCATTAACAAAACATACTGCTATGGGAGTCATGGTCTTGTGCAGAGCAATTCCCTGTGTAGCAATTAAAGTATGATGATCATCAAACCACTTTCTGTGTCAAGCAAAAGGTCAAATAGCACTAGTAACTGATGAGCCAGAATACAGCTTTTAACCAACAAAAAAGTATTGATGGTAATAGTGATCTGTGGAGAAGTCTCTTCCCTCCTCCTCCTTGTTAACAGAAAAGTTACTTTAGGAACATGCCATCCTCCAGCACCAGTGTGCTTAGTTGGAAGATTTTTATTAATACAAAACCTTTCAAAAATGTCTTTCCAATTAAGTTAGATATGAAGAAATACTAGTGAAGATAGAAGAACAGGAAAATTTCAACAAAAGGAAAAGTATCTATGTAGATAAAATTACCTGAAAATTTATCACACTGCTGAGATTCTCAAAACTCTGCTTGTTGTGGTTTTGCCTATCTGCACAAAAGACAGCCAAATATTATAATCATCCATTTCTCTGTGTGTGTTTGTACCCTTTTCAGACTGTAGCCTGTACACAAACCTCCATCATCTGCTTCCCAAAGGAGTATACTTTCTCCCACTTTTCAGTGTGATGCTTTCTTCTTGTTGAAACCATTCCTCTTAGTATGAACAGCTAAATATTATTTGGAGCAGACATTCTGCCTAACCTTCTGTAATCTAAGGGGAGGGCCTTAATCAATAAAAAATGTCATTGGCTTATTCATCTTCAGTGTTTCTTCTGAACAGTGTTTGTACGTGGCAAGTTACTATACAGCCTCGTCATGATATATCACTCTGTGTAGTTGAAATTAATAAGGACTGCACACTGCTTAAGAATCAACAGCCCTAGAAACATCATGGTGTCTATATCCTTTGTATTTCAGTACAATTGTTCATTGAATCTGACATCTTTAATGGGAAAGTGGTCATTTTAGTGAGACTTTCACCAGAAACTAGGCCTGTTGCATGGATCTCAAGCCTTTTCTCACATAACTTAGTGGGCTGTCACAGAACCCAGAAAAGTCAAAGCTTGTGTGTTAACAGTAACTTGGTTCCCCTTTGGTGTAGGACAGAAGATTATTTTTTTTTACATTTTTTACATTTGGAAGTGCCTATTCTTAGCTGTGTATTTTGAAACTGTACTTACCCTATCAGTGGAGAAAACAATTAAAAATTGATTAAGAAATTAATTTCCTATGATTGCTACTGTCTTAATACATAAAGTATTAAAATATTTCCAACATATGTTATTTAAAATACAGCTGAAAGAATAATAATACTCTGCCTCATTGATTTTTTTAAAAACAGCAACATAGTAATCATATTAAGAAAAGGCGTGTTAAAAATAAATGGCCTGAAATTTGGCAAAATGTCATTGGCTGCTAATGAGGTGGACAGGCTGTTCTATCTGCAAATCAATGCCAAAAGAGGATGACTTTGCTTCTAGCTAATTGTCCAACTAATGATCTGCTTAAGACAGCAAAGTACATTGTACAGAAGTTATCATTTGCTCTTGAAGACTGAATCTTTTGTTATACAATCACTTTTTCTCAGTCATCAGAAGACTTTCAAAATTCCAGAAAATATTTCATTTCTGCTAACACAGAATGGACAATCTTTCTGGCTAGCACTCTGCAATTAAAGGACATTAAAATGTTTTCCAGTTATTACAAATTACTTTGAACATCAAGTAAGTCCATGTAGAATTTTTAAATTTTTTTTAAAGGAAGAATGAATGCGAAGGATGAAGACTTTAAGTTTTTGAAAGCAAATATTTTTTTATGCAATAATCTCATAATTGTGACAATCTGATCTTGTTCAGTATGAAACTTAGGACAAGAATGCATTCATAAAATGGAAAACTACAGCTCAGAAATGAAGAAACATTCTCTGGTCATAAATATATCACCTTAAAACAAATGGTGACAAAGTGGAAAAAAATCAAAAAATATTTCTTTCATTGGTATATAATAGCTCTTAGATACCTGACACTACCTTGGTTTAAGGAAACAAAATTACTTTCATCAAATTCAGCCACAGTTTTTGACAAAAAAATCAACTTTTCAAGATATTTTCAATCTTGAATCTAGACCGAAGGCTGAATATGGATTGGTTTTAAGTATTATAATCTGAGAGTTTTATTAAAATGTCAGTGCATGCTTGGAGAATTTTATATTAGTGGTATAATACTGACTTTAAACCTGGTTTTCTTAAATGTCTTAAAATGTCTGGAACATATTATGTCCAATACTACCTCAAATGCAGTATTGGAATATTTTCTTTGTTTAAACAGTGGTAGACGGTTTTCTAAATATTGATTTTGCCAAAGCAAAGCTTCAGATGAAGATTATTTTCTTTTATATTGTACATGTGTGTTTACTTTTTAAAAACTAGAGATATTAAAGCTAATCATAAATACTGCAGTTCATTATAATTGAATTCAGCATTTGAAGGCAAATCTATACTTCATAGAAAAATGAATTATGTGCTAAGCACTTATCTAAACTGTGATTCAGAAAGAACACATTGCAAATTCTCTTCTTGCTGTTTTCCCTTTTTCCAGCAGAAAAAAAATGTTCACTTACTTCTCAGAGACATACTACTGGCCTTAAATTTGAGAGAGGCGAAAATGGCATTGCTGTCAAAACAGAAGACTTCTGGGAATGCACAGAAAAATTCTCAAGTATCAAAGTAAAACCTGTGGAGGTAAAAGGTATGAAAAAGCATATCTAGGATTTGGTGGCAGGTGCCTGAGGTTTCAGGATTGTAACTTTGAGTGAAAGCACAAAATTTAAATCTAAGTTCCATATTAAGCACCTAATACGTGTGGATATAACTACTGTTTAAATTATCCTGGACTGTACAAGACAACATTGGCTTTAATTCGTTTTTTGCACGTGTGCCGAAATGACTGAAATACAGGCTACCGGAGACCAATTCAAATGCATTATACATCCAAATAAGCAAAACTATTGATGTTGCTACTGCCTGGCAAAAGGAATCTTTATTTGCTCCAGAAAAGGATTCTCTTACCTTACAGATTAAAAAAGAAGAGAAAAGGAAAAAGCAACCCTTTATTTCCACAACAGTACTTTGAATGATATCTTCATTAATTCAATTAAAGTAAACTAGTTTCATGGTATTCTGGGTTAAGGTCACAAAGAACTCACATGACATTAAACGTTGTCTTAACAATCGTATCACATCAAACACACTAGGGAAAATCATCCAAATAATTATGATTCTGAAGCCACTTCAAATTTTCTCAGGATTACAGAAATTCAGAGGAAGATCCTCAAACAGGTTTTACAGAAATTCAGATGAAGTTCCTCTAACCAGTTTAACAGAAAATCAGAGGTTTGGATGTACAGTATAAGCCTGATTCTAATGCCAGTTGCCCAAATCTTCCTCTAATTTAACACCATGAAGTGCAATTCTTATTTACCTCAGTCTGAGCAAGATCAGAATCAAATTCTATACCGAGTTCAGGAAATCCCTGGTTGCCTCAAGTAAAGGAAAGTTCAGACGGAAATGGGGAGAAAAATGTGCAGACACAGGAAACACTTTCATGTGTTCTTGCATTTGCTGATCCAGTGCTTACCAAACACTCTGCTCCCTCCATCTTTTCCTACTCTAGCTTTCCCAAGCTGAAAGAAGAAAATTAGCTGACTAAAAGAGCGGCAAAGAAAGAAGGAGAGAGAAGGAAGGAGACATGTTAGAAACCAGCTTCTTCAGCAGCCTGCAGATAGAAAAATCTGTCTTTCCTCTACTGGAACCTTCCTAGATCACTACCATAAACTAATTAATCTCACATCGGTAAGCAAGAAGTGACTTGGAGCTTGGTAATAATAGTTTAGTTGCTGATTGCACTGATCACAGATTTCTCCCACTTGAAGGGCTCTCTCCCATCTCCTCAATCTCACCAAAAGGAAATTCTGATTTATTAGTAGAGATTGATGGGAGTAGGGCATTACTCATTGCAGGGGTTTTATTTTCCTAGATGAGAAACTCAAGAGGGACTCATCAGTAAATATCTGAAGACAGGAGCAAAACCTAGTGCAAGTCCTGGTGGAGGAAGCATTTATATCTAACCTACTGGGAAGTCAAAGGAAACAAAAAAGGGATAATGGGAGATGCTGGAAGAAGGAAGATGATGAGAGAGCTGTGGAAAGAGAAAATTAACAAGTCAGGAGAAAGTAGTTCAATGAGAAAGAGAAGCAGCCTTTGAAGCTCATGAAGAGGACAGAAGTCTGTTGGGGACAGCCTAGGAACAGGAAGGGAGAAAAGCACAGGGTCCACCTCCTTTAATCTGGTCTCACAAAAAAGCAAGTATGATTAGTACAAGCTTACTAATGGAAAGCAGGGACCCTTTTCTTTAGGTCTTTACTTATAAAATAAATCCGACTAGCAGGATGGAAGAGCACTTCTATTTTACAGGGGTGAGATGGATCTTACCAAGATGGTAGCATCATTAACCTAGCACCTATGGGAGTTTTTGCTGCCAGGATCAGCCAAAAGGTGGACGAGATAGAGGAAGAAAGGGATGGCTCAGAGTTATGTCAGTAGGGGGAGAGGGAAGCCTGAGAAGTCCTGAAAACACAAATTCTTCAAAACAGATTCTTTTGCCTGCTGTGAATGCTTCACGTTCTTTAAAAACTAAGCTTATCATTCAGTGTACCAACTAAATGTTAGTGCTGCACAGCACTGTGAGAGTGCATCAGATGATTAAGAAAGGTGTACCTGACAGCTGTTGAGAAGTGTTCATTAAAAGCAGGCAGAAGAGCACAACTCAAAGGTATTCTACCGGGATCAATACTGTGTTTGAAGTACATTCAACATTTCACTGAATTAACTGAACAATTATTACATATAAACTGTGCAGGTAAAACAAAGGGTGGTAGCATCGTAAATAGTAGTAGTGACGGTGCAAAAGACAGGGCAATATACCTATTGTGATAAACAGGAATTAATCACACTGAATGCATTGTTTTCAGCCACAGACAAAACTACACATATGTGATATGAGATACTGAATATGTATTGAAAAAAACGTCAAAACCATATGCTTTTAAAACATTTTTAAATGCTTTTGAAAGAAGAAATATAACTGGGATTACTGAGTAACAACAGGGAAGTGATTTTCACTTCTTATGGCATGATGAGACAAATACAAGCATAATGAGTAGCAATGGGGGTTCATGCTACACAAAAACATTACTGAGAAATCACAAAGGGTGCAGAAAAGTATTCAAAGGCTGGAGAAAATGCCTTCCTGTGCAAGATATAAAGAATTCAATCACTACAGTTTATGCCAAAGAAAGTTAATGACAGTGGCTTCACACTGTCCTAGAGAGAAAATTTCTGTTATTAAGGCACTGGGTGAGCTACAAGTGAAAAGAAAGGCAAAAACCGATGTCTGGAAGCTAAACCAGACAAATCCAATATGAAAATGCACACAGTTTTACTACTGATTAATGACTGGAAAAACAATTATCAGAAGAAGTGATAGATTTTCTTTCTCTCTTGATTTCTTCCCTTTAAGACTGCATTTCTAGAAGTTAAACTGTAGCCAAACCAGTTAATGGCCACAGGAAAGGGGTAGGCGGAGATCAGCTGCGTAACTGTTTACTGATTCTTCTAGACTTAGTCATTCTAAGTCTTTGAATGCATCTCAAATTTAAGGGCACTTACTATTCCTTGCTTCACTGGGTTTTGGGGGAGGGTGATGGAAGGGGAGGTTAATTTGTCCCAACAATGGTCACGAAACCTTTCTCAGTGAACTTCTGCTGCCCATTTGTATTTCAAATGGCAGCAAGCTGTAATGCTCTTGTGCTTGACAAGAAGATGATAAGATCGGCTTTGAAAATAATGACAGTTTGGGGAAAGTTATTCTACTTAGGTAGGTAACCACTGCTTTAGATGCAGAGGCCACCACAGGACTTGACAGTGGAGGGAGAAGCCCATTTCTTACTGACCTGTACTTTACATCGCTGCAACAGAAGCAAAAGCTGTCCCTACATATCTTTCTTCTAGAGTTAGCCCAGACTGGAACGTCCTTTACTTTGTACAAAGGTATGGAACACATAAATTATAGAAAGTATGTATTCTTTTGAGTAATGTGCCTATCTGATGTGACCCATCTCCAGGTTCTTGTCCCTCAGGAAATCTAGCACACAGGCAGCTAAAGGGTAATTAAGGACAACAGTTGCTTTAATCATGAATGCCTTTATCCATCTTAGAAAAGCAGCTCTATATGCTGTTTGTTAAGAAGTGTCTCTCAGTGTCAATCGTCTGCATATATTTGCTGTTACAACCTCTAATCACATAGCTGTAGCTTTTTCATACAGAAGGCAGATAATGAAATTTTGTCTCTTTTGTTCTATGTAGGGTTTATCAAAGTAATAATTGTCATCCAGCTTGGGCTTATTTGGGATATAAGATGTTCTGGGCCTGTTTCTCAGGATAAGCTTCCTCTGAGAAGAAGAGATATGTGAATGGTGGTTTTGCCACCATTTTTCTTCATATTATCTGTAAATATAGCTGCAGCCATTTATACTGTCAGAAAGAGCAGAATACGTAAAGGTTTCAAAAATGTCTGGTTTACTAGTCATGCTACTGATTGTGCACTGTAGAACTGTGTGGATGGACACTTTCAAAAGAAGAAAGAAGAAACTCTCATTGCAGAATTAGTGATAGAAGGCACCTGCCCCTATAATGGACTTCATGGGTTGGAAATGTTGATTTTTAACAACGTACTTAACCCGAAATGGTAAAAATGAAGCATTTTAACAGCTGCTGCATATTTTACAACTGATTTAACTGACTATGCCATTTGAGACATGAATGACATTTCAGCTGACAAAGTTCACGATAAATTCAGCTGCTGGCAGTGCAATTATCCCTAGTCATTTATTCATCTGTATGTTTCCAAGCAGCAAGATTTCTGTGTTTTTGCAGATGTGATAGTCAACTATGTCTCTTTCTTACAGGATGATACCTATGTTTCTTTTTGTCTGTTAATTTGTTTTATTTCCAACAAAATAATGATTGAACTTGGTATAGTAGGAAGAGTACATTCTTCCTAGAATAAGAAATACAGTACTGAAGAGTGGAAACTGGAGCAACTACCTTTTACAAATAATGCAGTAATATCCAAAGAGTAAAGGAGAAAGTTGAGTATTATCTGTCAGAGTTTCTCAGCAAAACAACCCATGAAATCTCTTGCATAATCTGTGAAAAATAGGTCAATTTGAATTTCAGTGAATAGGTTTAAATATGAATTTGCATTTTTGGATGAAAATAAAGCATAAGCTTGTAAATGCTTGTCTGCATGGAATAGTTACTGAAGCATAATTACACTGCAGTGATTTCTTCACACTAACTCTGTGCCTGGAAAACCTCACTCTGTGCTGAGGGATCCTATGCTGAGTCCCCCTCTAGATAAAGTTACCTCGTTTCTGTAAGTGTAGAGAAGCCTCGGGAGATTAACCTTACTAGGCTAAAGTTAACCTTTGTGAATCTAATCTACAGGTGCTTGTGTGCTGTAATTTAGTAGCTGCCCAGGAAGAAAGTGCTGCTATAAATTATTTCCCTCATTTACTGTGAATTAACTGGTCTGTGAAGACACACCGTAAGTCACCTGGGTACCTTTGAAATGTATACTCACATTTTTACCTTCTCAGAACAACCACTTTCTTGTCATACTCAGACATAACAATCAAAGTCTTGACCTTGACCAGGATCTAGGAAGCAGCAGTTACTCAAAATCAATCTTTAGAAATACTCAAAGGCAGAAAATCAGGTTTTGGAGCAGTTTACTTTCTAAGAAACCCCTGTAGGTTCCTGGTTGATTTCTAGTGTTAGCTACAGAGACAGTAATCATAAAACACCACCTAATAGTTCATGGCACTTATTTATAACACTAGACAACACTGCATTTTGTGACGCATTTTGATTGGTCAACTAAATTTAATGTGAATTAAGACAGGAGGGGTCCTGGGTTTAAAAACATGTTGTTTCTGTTCTGATGCGTATCAGCAAAGAGCACTTTCTGGGAGTAGGAAAACAGACATATAATGGACACCTGAAGCAGCTGAAGTTGATTTCCTTGGATCTTGTCCTTTCCTAGGACATCCTTGAACTAGAAAAAATAAAGTAACAATATTGTTTTCTATTTTTGATTTATGCCTTTCCCTGATATAGGTAAATAGCAGTACTGCCAGCTGAAGATGTGATCTTGAATTTTTATTCTCTGAAAGTGTACAGAATGTTTAGCAAATTCTATCAGAACTTTTCAAACATTTTGTGCAATGAGTTTTGCATCTTAGCTGTCGTGGTTTAACTCCAACCGCTAACTAAGCACCACACAGCTGCTCGCTCACTCCTCCCTGGTGGGATGGGGGAGAGAATCAGAAAAGTAGAAGTGAGAAAAGTTGTGGGTTAAGGTAAAGGCAGTTTAATAGGTAAAGCAAAAGCCACACATGCAAGCAAAGCAAAACAAGGAATTCATTCACTACTTCCCATCGGCAGGCAGGTGTTCAGCCATCTCCAGGAAAGCAGGGCTCCATCACGCATAACAGTTACTTAGGAAGACAAAACACCATCACTCCGAACGTCCCCCCGTTCCTTCTTCTTCCCCCAGCTTTATGTGCTGAGCATGATGTCATATGGTATGGAATATCGCTTTGGTCAGTTGGGGTCAGCTGTCCCAGCTGTGTCCCCTCCCAACTTCTTGTGCACCCCCAGCCTGCTCGCTGGTGGGGTGGTGTGAGAAGCAGAAAAGGCCTTGACTCTGTATAAACACTGCTCAACAATAACTAAAACATGCCTGTATTATCAACACTGTTTCCTGCACCAATCCAAAACATAGCCCCATACTAGCTACTATGAAGAAAATCAACTCTATCCCAGCCAAAACCAGCACATAGCCTAGAGATCTATACATCTTATTTGAATTAGTACTTATTTTTATTAGCAAGAAACTATATTTGTAATCAGATGGGTTAGCAAAATCAATAAGCTGCAGCATTTCATTTTTAACACTATTTTAACATCGCTTTCCAGACTAAAGGAACAGTGAATGTAATTCTAATTCATTATATATAAGGCCTCTGGTCTAAATACAGAATTTTCTTTGAGAAGAGCAGAGATACTTTGTTTGAATTATAATAGCTGTTATTCAGGCTAATGTGTACATCACAGATTTGTAATGTGATAATTCTAAGTGTACTAGCCTTATAAAAAATTTACATGAAATCTGATGCTTTATAAAGGTACGGAGGAGAGAGAAAGAAGAAGAAAATAAGATGACCCACCCATCATGGTTATTATGTGGCAGTTGATTTAATTCTGTCAAACTTATAGTTCCAGGTCTGATATTTAGAAACCTTCATAAGCCTAGAGACATACTTATTGACTTCTGAATTAACATGTGTAAGATAAAAGCAAATGCAATTCTTAAACCATTACCATAGCAACATTATTAATGTTGTTAGTTAAGACTGCAGCAATGTTTCTATTTTTTACAAAAAAAACCAGTGCTTCTTCCTTTTTAGTAGTTCATATAAAATGGAAACTGTACAGAAATATTTACTTCATGTCTGCCTCACAATGAGAGATTATCATCTCAGATAATGTTGCATCTCCACTGAAATGGTATAAAATCTTTGGTGACTGATGCATTGTATTAAAATTTAACACCCTAAAATAACAGATCTAAATATTTTATTTACAGCTGATCCACAAGCAATACTGAAAATTCCAATAAATCTTCTCATTTGGAGTGTAAAGCCAATATACTTTCTACCCATTCCAGCAGCTGCTACATAAGGATACCTTTATGTACGTATGCACACTGAATTTGCTAGGCAAAATTTTCAGTATTATTTGCCACAAATTACTTCAGCTGATTATTTAGATACCTCAATATTTGCTGCCTTCACAGCAATAGGACTCACAGGACAGCATTTCTAATTGCTGTTTGCAGTTACTCAAAGGTAACCAATGTAATCCTGTTTCTGTATATGCTGTATGTAGCAATGCGTGACAGTTACATTTTCTCTTTGTTCTAGATTATCAGAACTTTTTTTGCAATTTGGCTAGATGTCTCCTACTATTGCTACCTCTTTCTTTTCCTGTGAGTTTAAACCCTAAAATATAAATGTATATTTTTTAATCATGAAAAGAGCAAGAGGTGAAAAGTATTGCTCAGGAGATTGTTGAGTGAAAACAAGACTTATATGGTCTACTGAATCCTTCATCCTTTCAATATTATGTCAACATTTTAATGGGTGAAAAAATAATTTATATTAGAATAATATCCTAAAGGGTAGTTAAACAGCTACATGGGAGTAGAAATGCACATAAAAATCACAGTGAACGAGAATCACAGTTCTCTCTGATGCTCTCATTTGCACAGCACTTGGATAACTTTCCTGTGCATTTCTGGGTACCTGCGATGGAAACTGCAGAGGGAGAAGTAAGTTCCCATAAAGCTGCTGTGTCAGCCAGAATGATTGGCACATTATGCGCTCTGCCTTTCTCCTTGCATGTACCTGCTTCATCCTGGAAGGCATTCTAGGCTGCAAGAGGATGGGAAACAAGGTATTACTTGTAATCAGCCAAGAATCCTCGGCAAAAAAAGAACATTGAGTTTTTTGCCTTCAGCCAGCTTTAAACATTTTTTTTTTCCCCTTTTACTGCTGTGTGTCTTCAGGAAGGGACAAGCATTTGTCCAGGCCTTACATAAAATACATATAAAGTACTTTCTGTTCCCAAAAGTAATAAATGCCCATTCTGAACCAATTTATTGTAGTCAGCCTGAAATGAATAGCTTTCTCTTACTGCCAAAATCTTCATTTCTGAAATCAACTACATATTCTCACTAAGAGATCTTTTTACTGTAGTGAGGTGTTTATCTGCATGCTCTCATTGGAAATGACATTACTTCTAAATGTGTCCAAATGTTCAGAATTTGGAAAAACATCCAGAAGTGACATTTTACTTGTTGCTTTTATATAACCAGATGTCATACTGATAAAAGGGTGCTAATCCAGAATAATTGGGTTTCTGTGAATGCAAGGCACCAGCAAGGATGAATTGTAGCAGGAAGGGTGAAACTCATCATGAGATAGCAAGGGACTGTCTAATTGAAATTTGCAAAGTGAAGAATGAATCATGTTCTATGTCCTGGAATGCTGTGAAGCTTTCAAAGGAAAAAAAACCCTACTTCTTTCAGAATATTATCCAGGCTGCTTATGTGATCTAGCAGGCCATCTCTGAGTCAGTTAGCATTCAGTATACGCTAACCTTCTGAAAAGGAAATTTGTCTTTTAAACTCTCAATGACTGCATGTGGAAGAGGTGGGAAAAAAGTATCTGGTTGTTACATGAAATGGAGGTTTTGGTTCTTTAATAATAATGAAAAGACAACTTCCCTCACTAATTATTTTTCCAGTGATGTTCCTCAGCTGATATATCACAGAAAGCAATGCAGTATTTTTAGCCTTATACATTTGATTTAGACATGCTCCTCATTACAAATAAGCCACAAAAATTGTGTGACACTGACTCAGTTCACAGTCCTATAATTTACCTGAAGTACTAAATTATTAATAATTGCTCCTCAGTTGTAATTAGGAACTTAAGAGAGCTGTTGGATTAACATTTCTAGTCTGATGGCCTATTTTTTCCTTTCCTTTCAGAAATGCAAGTGTCTCTGTAGGTAGGTAATGAAGCATACAATGACTTGGCATCCTTATAGGGATACTGAAGCAATGTTCCTGGGACTTCTGTTACCCTAGTATTTTTTAAAGTTTTCTTAACCCAGAAAGCCTTCTTGCAACAGGATTAACCTCTTTACAGATGAATGACTGTCCTGAGTCAGAACAAATGTCCCTCTGCTAAACGTCTCATCCCCAATGGTGGTCAAGAACAGATGCTGAGGGATGAATACTAGAACAGGGCAATTGGGCAGCAATGCTTTCCCAGAACACTCCCCCAGCCTCCAATATTTTACAGTTCAAGGACTTATTCTGCCAGAAGTTATATTCTTGTATTTAATAGTCCTTGGGGATTCCACTGATTTGTCTAATGGCTTTTTGAACTCATGTAAGCTTTTAACAATCGCAGCATGTCATGTCATGGAGCTCCATAGCTTGACTAGCTACCATGGACAGATGCACTTCCTTTAGTTTCTTTTGCATAAGCCTATTGATAGTTTCATCTGGCCCCTTGCTTTTGTACTGGAAGAAATAGTGAACTGCATCTTTTCCAAGAAGTTTATGTTTTCACAGATTGTTACCATGTTTGCTCCACTGTTTCTTTTCTAAGCAGAGAGTTCTAGTTTTCCCACATGTTCCTTGTAAAAAATTGTTCTATATCTTTGATTATCTTTGTTACCCCTCTCCAAAGATTTTCTAGCTTTACCACAGTCTTTTTGAGAAGGGAGGGGTGTGGGAGAGGCAGATGTTCAGAGCTATGCACATCATTCAAGATACAGGAGTACCTCAGATTTATACAGTAGGATAAAACATTTTTGTTAAAAGCCTAAGATTTTACTTCAGAGTACTAGTAGCCAGCTTACAGCCCAGGAGGTTTTAAATTTCCAGCTCATTCCCTTGCCAGCAATAAAATCTAAATTCTGTTTGCTTACTCCAGTAGAGCGCTATGGCAATCAAGTCCTCCCACATGCTTCTGGAGTCATGTGTGAAGAGTATACAATCAATACTGCTTGGTGTCTATAGTAATATCTCCCTGAGGTTTGTGCTACCCACTGCTCAGTCAAGAAGAAGGAATAATTGTTCCAGATGTTCACAAGTCAATGTTATCAGTGGTGTAACTGCACTGAAACCAACAGTGACCTGATAAGTTGCATTTAAAGGAAATGCTGGCTTCTCATGGGGAAAATAAAGCTTCTGCTCAGAATCTAAAGGCTTTCAGATTATTTCAGCTTTATTTCATTTTGTAAAGTGTACATGGCCCCTGATTATCAGCAGCATTTTCTGCTTAATTTAACTTGTTTTTATCACACAGTCCTATCAGTTTAAAAATTCCAAGTTCCTAACTGGCATGCTCCTAACAATGAACTGTTTGCTTATATTTATTTTTTTGGGGGGGGAAAGATGATGATAAATTATGTTTTCTGGGAGGTGTTAACATTTCTGCCTCAAATCTTAAGCGGCCAGAAGCCGGAGCTTACACACTGACTCACTGTCATTCCTAATGATATTCCATGCCTACAAACTATTATCTTCCTCAGATCAGCCAGCAGTCACACATGAGCTCGATGAGAGCTGCCAGGCTTAACAAAATAACCTTTCCTTTCTCTCCAAAATATGTTCAAAACCAAGCTGGACAAGACTGTAGCCCAAAACTACTTCTAGTTTCAAGCACAGAAATGAGGTACAGCTCTTCTAGTATCCTATTGAACTGGCAGCTTTCAGTTGTTTCCTCTGGTGGCCGATAGTGTCCACAGTCTGTCCTATTTGGATGAGGACAGGTCTTGGTGGTTTGGGGGGATTCTTTTGTTTGTTTTTTAATGTGAATGCAACAAAGTTCAGAATGGCTTTCAAAATGAAATTCTGCTGTTCCATATTCATTATCTCACAATGCTTTCCAGCTTAATTTCCTCAGTTGCAATGTAAAGATAATTTCCCCTGACTGGAAGCCCTGTAAACACATGCAAGGATATGTGGGTCACTGCATAGCCATGTACTTGGAAACGCATTCACGGTAGCACTGAGCAGGACACTTGACAACCCTTTTAACTGCCTTCATACCTTTAAGGAACTCAGTATTTATGATTATTACCCCTGTATTAAAATTAAATATAATTCATAATATTTGAATATTAATGTTATTTATAATACAGTGACACACTGAAGGAAAACATTTGAATAAAAATACCTCTAAAAATAGCTCTGGAGTCCTCAGCACAGGAAAGACATGGACCTGTTGGAGAAGGTCCAGAGGAGGGCCACAAAAATTATCAGAGGGATGGAACACCTCTCCTATGAGGACAGGCTGAAAGAGCTGGGGTTGTTCAGCCTGGAGAAGACAAGGCTGCAGGGAGACCTTATTGCAGCCTTTCAATACTAAAAGGGGGCCTACAAGAAAGATGAGGATAGTCTTTTTAGCAAGGCCTGCTGTGACAGGACAAGGGGTAATGGTTTTAAACTAAAGGAGGGTAGATTTAGACTGAACACAAGGGAAAAATTTTTCACGCTGAGGGTGGTGAAACACTGGAACGAGTTGCCCAGAGAGGTGGTAGATGCTCCATCCTTGGAAACATTGAAGGACGGGCTGGATGGGGCTCTGAGCAACCTGGTCTAGTTGAAGATGTCCCTGCCCATTGCAGGGGGCTTGGACTAGATGACCTTTAAAGGTCCCTTCCATCCCAAAGCATTCTGTGATTCTGTGCTTCTCTTCTCTTACTTTGAATTATCATTTAAAAACACCACTGTAAAGAACCATAAAGCTAAACAGTGGTGCCTTACTGCATAATTTATGTCTTTCAGCCAAAGATTTGGGTTGTGGACAGAAACAATTAAAACTCTACAGAAGAAAAGATTTTTTAAGAAATACTGTAACTCTGGGCGATAAGTTTCCATTAGGGTCAGTACATGAAAGAATCCTCTTTTCACCTTGCAGACTGTTATAAGTCATTGTTACTCAAACCCTGAGGCAAACTCTGCTGTATAATTGAAAAAGAGAAGCCACTGGCCAAAAGCATTTCCATGGGGAGAACTGTTGTATGTTTTTCATCCAAAATATTTTTTTTCAAACAAAGGATAATTCCATTCAATAAATTTAAGTAGTGGTAGGAAAATCCTATTTTACATGACTTTTAATGCAACATAGATCTTATGATTTTGTTAAAATGGAAAATCTAGAAAGTTATGTTATTACAATTTTTGTCTAAAAATGGGATTTGATCAATGTTACCCAATGTATAACTACCAGCAAAAGCTCAGCTAAATTACCATGCAATTTAACAACTTTAGTTCATGCAAATAAAAACCTCAGATTTTGTTACTCAAATTCAAAAGTGAAATTGTAGCTTACAGCTCTGGATGTTTCTCACCAGAATGCACAAAATAATTGGAAAAATGATGTTCTTTAAACCCTATGAACAGCGTACTCAGTGCATAAGCAACTCTGACACCACCACCTGGAAAAATACTCTGTTCAAAATGCCACTCTTCTCACATCCCAAAGTTTTGTTTCAGGGTAATTATTGACATCAACATTTTAGCTGACAGTCTCTGTTAGGAGCATCGTAACAGCAAACATTTCTATGCAGTGTCACTTTCCCATATGTTAATGTCCAATCATGCCCTGATGTTATTGGGTAGGAAGTCTGTAAATCCTGAAGGGTACTTCACCAACATCCTTCCTGCCCCAGAAAGCATTACCCTATTTTGCATAGGAGTACCAACACTTAATCCAGTAATAACAATTTCAGTGACAATCTCTATTCCAGGTTTCTTCTTCTATAGCTTTGCCTTACCAAGCGCAAAACCATATCTGAGTTCTGTTTCACAAGTACTCACAAGAGCAATAGATTCTTGGGGCAGGATAATCACTGCTGTGTTGTATTGGTTTTGGCTGGGACAGAGTTAATTTTATTCAGAGTACCTGGTATGCTGTTGTGTTTCCAATTTGTGATCAAAACAGTGTCGATAACACACTGATGTTTTAGCTGTCGCTGAGCAGTGCCTGCACAGCATCAAGGAGCTGTTTCTCATGCTGCCCCACCACACGAGTAGTCTGGAGTGCGCAAGCTGGGAGGGGCCACAGCCAGGACAGCTGACCCCAACTGACCGAAATGATATCCCATACTGTATAACGTCATGCTCAGTAATAAAATCTGGGGGAAATAAGGAGGAAGGGGAGACAGAGTTACGCTTGCGCACTCAGCTTTTGCTTTACCTATTAAACTGCCTTTATCTCAACCCACAGGTTTTCTCACTTTTACCTTTCTCATTCTCTCCCCCATTGCACTGCGGGCAGAGTAAGCAAGAGGCTGTGTGGGGCTGAGCTGCCCACTGGGGTTAACACGCAACACCTATTGTGCAAAACTATCATCTCTTTTCCTCAAGAATATAAACCTCTTAACAGTTTGTTTTCCTGACTTTGTGTGGAGTTGCAGTGACTTTCAAAGTCACCAATGAAGTCCTACACAGTCTACTCAGATTAAGCACTTTTCCAGTAATCATCTCCCTATTCAGAACTAGATGAAAGACGATGACTTTTGTAGTATTCTCCCCCTGGGTCCCTACAGCTCTCTTTGGAGCATAAGACCCAAAGATTGTTACTGCTGTAAACTTTTGGAATTGTAGACAGGTAGTTAAATGTGAGACTTACCTTTAAAATCACTATTAGGGAAAAGAGATTGCTGAAGAAAAAGCAGCTCAAGTGTTTTAGATTATCTTTGTAGTCTTCAAATGACAGCAGAATACAGCATCTGCTTTTTCCTAAATGTGAACTTAAAAACTGAGAAATTCTTTCAGTTCTTTTAGATAGTATCTATGCAGTAAACTCAAGTTTATCTAAGATGCACCAGGAAAAAAAAGTTAAAGACAGAAAGGTACCTGGGGTAGAAGAATGGTAGAACTATAAAATCACCCTAGAATAAAGTGAACTAATAGACCATAAGCCATAAACTCACCTCATGTAGTCCAGAAGAGCCATGATGGGAGAGAAGAGTGGCTGGCTGAATGTTTCAGAGACATGCTGAGCATTTACACCTCTGTCCTGTTTTCAGCTGGGACAGAGTTAATTTTCTTCTTATTAGATGGTATAGTGCTGTGTTTTGGATTCAGGATGAGAATAATGTTGATAACACACTGATTTTTTAGTTGTTGCTAAGCAGTGCTTATACTAAGACAAGGACTTTTCAGCTTTTCATGCTCTACCAACTGAGAAGGCTGGAGATGCACAAGAAGCTGGGAGGGGGCAAAGCCACGACAGCTGACCCAAACTGGCCAAAGGGATATTCCATACCATGTGATGTCACGCTCAGTATATAAACTATGAGAAAGCTGGCTGGCAGGCTGCTGCTCGGGGATGGGCTGGGCATTGGTCAGTGGGTGGTGAGCAATTGCATTGTGCATCACTTGCTTTTTATATTCTTTTATCATTATTATTATTATTATTAAACTATTTTATTTCAATTATTAAACTGTTCTTATCTCAACCCAGGAGGTTTTTTTTTCACTTTTACTCTTCTGATTCTCTCCCTTATCCCGCCAGGGGGGAGTGAGTGAGCGGCTGTGTGGTGCTTAGTTGCCAGCTGGGTTAAACCCATGACAACCTCCTACCAACTTCCCCATTCAGATTCAGAAAAAAATGTAGGGAAATGGAATAATGATCATGAATAGGACAAAGAAAAGGTGATAACAGTAAAATCAGTAGTGTTACTGCATTATAAAAGTGTTCATTAGTGCCTTTAATATCTATCAAAGATTTATTAATGCCAGAGATTACACAATAAGATTATACATGTTTTTCAGTTTATTTGACAGGCAACCCACTAATAAATGAACATTCAGGTCTAATGATTTGTCTGTCAAAGAGTAAAATTATGTGATGTTTCATGAATTGTGCAAAAATATAGATGCATTATGAGAAAAAGTCTGTGAAGTGACCCTCCTGAAATGCTTTAACTGCCCAAACAGTTACTGTGTAATTTGCTGCAAGCTAAATTCACTGAGTCATCCTTGAGCTGTCTAATAGATGAGATAATGCACCGTACCGGGGTTAATTTGACTAACACGCATTTTTCTTTGGCATCTTCAAGCCTTGAAAAGAAGTTATAAAGGTCAAAGTTTAAAAAGTTACCTGTTATAAGATTTTTTTTTTTCCTAAGAAAGCAAACTAAAAAAATCTTAATTAAGATAATAAAGATTAAAATTATTAAAAGATTAAAATGATTATCATAATAAAGATTAAAAAAATTGCTCCATTTTTTACATTCTTTGAGAATTAGATAAAATATTAATCAGAAAAATATAAGCAGAAAGTCCTCTGTAGCGGTATGAGACACACACCTCATAGGTGAACCAGAGTTGACAAGTTCTGACAGCTTTAATAGTGGCTTTGTCTTGCTGAAGTTTGCCATTTAGGCTGGAAATAATCTTACTCTTCCCTTTAGAGCGGCACTCATTATCAGTATCCTGGCAAAGTATCAACTGTTGAGTCTGAGGACAGTAAGGAAGGGACAGTGGGGAAAGAAGGAAGTTTTTGCATTGTATATGACTCAGCCAAGTTAGAGCTAAGGCTTGTTCTTCCATGACATCAGCAAAATTCTAAGCCCTATATTCTGCAAAATGGCAAAGATGAAAACCTGTCTGAAAACTATTTGATTCTATTTACATAGTAGACAGGATTAGGAATCTCTTTCTGTGGATCAGATATAAATGATGTGGATCAAATATAAATGATCAGATATAAATGGATGTGCCAGTTCTGAGAAGATGGTAAAGCAATAGCCACAGTTTTGCTGTCTTACCCCAGGTTAGTTATTATTCAATGCTTGCTCATTCTTTTGCTAGAGTGTTGGTCTTAGACATTATGAGTTAGTCCTCTGTTATTAAAAGTATCAGATCCCATCTGGATTTCAATTATTCTTTCAGTAAACAACTTTTTTTTCCTATATTAACCTCGCCAATCTTTTAATCTACCCTAACAACAGAAATGATCACTGAGATAGTCAGGAAAGAGGTGTAACTTTCATAAAATTATTAAAATGACCCACATCAAGGTCTTGTCAGATATTTTATGAGACACATTATGGGTTCATTTCTACATGCATTGAATGAATGAGAAGGAAAGCAAAATAGAGCCTGAAGTCACTGAGGGAAACACTGAGTTATTCTACCAGAGCATAGTAGGCTGCCCTAAGAAAGGGAGTAATTTTTGGTCTTGAAAGAAGAAAAGTCATTAAGAACTAGTCTTCATTTTCCTTGGGGCCATTTGAAGTGCTGCTAACCACCAAATATCGTTATTTTTTTTTAAATATTGGGTAACTATACTATTATTGTAGTAAAAGTAAGCTACTAATTTTTTCTAAGGTCTTATTATTCTATCTATTATTCATAGACAGTGAACAGTCAGAGTAGCTATCCCTGCATACCACATCCTGATGAATGAGCAAGATATTCAGCTGCCAGTGATTAATTTTCTGCTGCTGCAGTATCAGTCAGGAGTAAACCAGGTTAGTATGTCAGACAGCACACTAGAGAAGACTATATCACCTCTTCCGTATCTTTCAGTGGAACAGAAGTTTTGATTATTCATTGGCAGCACTGACAACCACCTCTCAGCTCTCCACATTTCCACCCATCTCCCTCCAAAAATACTTTTAAGTTTACAAAGCAATTATGGAGTCAGCATAGGATTCAGTTCTTCACATAAAGAGATGTAAGAAGCTGTTATGCCTACCATATTGTATGCTTCTGAAAGATGAACATTGTACTGAAGCCTATCCACAGCTGAGGAGGTTTCAAAACAGGCACTTTTGCATACCTAAGGAAAGGTATCTCATGAAAAAAAAAAACTCACAACCTAACAAAAAAAAAATTATGAGCTTTTGCAACATGCTGAGTATATAACTGTCATGACATAAGCCCCATGACAATGGGGCTGCCATAAATTGGAAGATGGATTGGAACCATGATGTGTAAGTGCAGAAATAGCTTCTATTTTGTGAACTTGAGTGTGGAATAAGAAAATTTGAAAGCAGAGAAACGCAACTTTGCAGTAAATCTTTTGAGATCTTAACTATTGGCAGCAAGGAAACACCTAGGACAGGTAAGGTCATGGGCAGAGATGGAGAAGAGAAGGAAACATCACTCCCCAGGTGTTCAGCAACACCTTTTCATTATTTAAGTTGTTCCCCCTGCTCCTTTTCAAATATAAAAGTCAAAAGTTCCATGTGTGGAGAAATCACAGGACACACCACGTCTGTTAAAAGAGACCTAAATTCGACTACATTAAATATATGTCAGACTGTGACAGTCCTTGGCCATATTTCCGTGCAACAGGAACATCTCCTTTATTGTCTGCAACTGGTTTCTTTCTCAGCTCCGGACTGTGTATGCGTAGCTGTTGGTACTGAAGAGGGAGTTACTCAAAAGGTATTTAGCAACTAAAATGCCAGCCAGGAAGAAGACAAACATTGATGAAGTCTCGTCTAACATCAGACTCCCTGCACTGAAAGGCTTCCTCCTTGTAACAAATGTTTGAGTTAATGGGAGGCACTCTGCATTTTCAAAAGCAGTCTTAAAGTTAACGCAAATAACAGTGTCATTTCACAGACTGTAGACTACTCCTGAAATTCCCACGGTACTATCAGAATATTTCTAAACTGGAATTGGTTAGATGGTAAAACTGCTACATCAAAAGCACACTGCTCTGAGCCTCACTGTGGAACCTTTATTTTTTCATAGGATTCAAAGAAAGAAAATGGATTTTTTTGCAGGAAAAGTCTTACTTTGAATGACGCAATGAAGCGTGAATTATTCAAGCCTACATGGAAAAATTTCAACTGCACGTATCTGAGGGAATTACTGACTCCTCCACACAAGTCTAGGTGAAAGCAAAGCCTCTAATGTAGACATAAATTTCCTGTTATCTTTCTCTAGTTCACTACAACACTAAGTTTGGTAGACTTCTCTATTCCAATTTCATTTTGCACACAACTAGAATGAACAAGCCCCAATTTATGAAGTTAAAAGATAAAAATCTATATTTATTCATTTACTCAGACATTTAGAATTTCAAATAAACACTCAGTCACTTAACAGGGGATTTGAATGGCAATTTCATATAGGTAAGTTGAAAAGTAGGACCATGAGAATTTTGGTATTCTTTGACTTCATTTCAAGCCTTTGTCTATTTGTGCTTATAAATGCATTGTAACACAGCTTCAGACAATATGGACAAATGCATCTTCACTGAAGCTAGTGGGCTGTGTCCATTTACCACCAGCTGCAGATCTGGTCCATAATTCACTATTTTGCTGAAATGTTCTATACAATGAAGCGAATAAATAAAATTTATACCCTTGTGCTTAAAACCAAGCTTTGGACAACCAGCAAGAATACAACTCATGCCAAACCATCTGCAAATCACAGGAATGCAGTTCAGCCCCTGCACATCCCTCTTCCAGAATATAAACTGGAGTATTTGCCACTTTCTCTCATAAGCTTCTTTGTAGCTAACATAGGACACAAAAACTCAGCTTGTCCTCAGACACAGAAGTACCCAATAGATACTAACAGGTGCATGCTATCTTAATGTTAGAACAATAAATGTAGGCTTAAAAATAATTGTCAGCTTTTTCCAAGACATCTGTTATTTGATTTTCTCCATTTTGACAGGTAACAGTGGGAAAGTTTGTCCAGGCATCAGTTAGAAGAAGGTGACTTAAAAATGTTAACATTAAAAAAATCCTTTTTTCATCAGCATTTCTAGTTCTCAAAAGGAAAGGTAAAAATAAAAGCATTTATTTCCCCATGGCTTCCTCTGGATTGCAGTTAAAACACCGAATTTGGATGTCATTTATACCAACGATGTGAGTGTATTATTTCTAAACATAAATATCTGTAAAAAAAATACCCAAACACCCTATATGAGTGTTAAACACAGGGAATTTTTAACAAAGCAGTGAGAAACACACTAGCAAGCTTGGTCCTTGTGTCCTGCTTAGGTGACAATGAAGAGCAGATTCTTTGCGCTGAATGTTGTAGAAAGGCAAGTTTCCAAGATGAAAACAGGGTAGGCTCACTCTTCTTGGCTTGGCTAGGCTTCTGCCTTCTCCTTGGTCTTTCTGTTCTCACTGGTGTCAGTGGATCCCACATCATCTGCCTTCTGGGAAGTGCCAGAAAATGTCTCTAGAAGGATCTGTATAATGTTGCTCAGCTGCAAGTTCTGGACAGTTGGTTCATTTTGGTTAGTGTATGTCATTAAGATGCAGCTGTCATTTAGCTATTCACAAGTCAAAACATAACTTTGCTCATCTAAACTGATGTCTTCCAGAGCATCACCCCTGATTTGAACTTTAGCATTGGCATGCCATGGATCGTTGCTAGGATCCACTTTCAGTGAGATGCCAGTCAAGATCTGTTTTTTTCTGAGAGACCT
Organism: Nipponia nippon; assembly: GCF_047370975.1. Classification (NCBI taxonomy): domain Eukaryota; kingdom Metazoa; phylum Chordata; class Aves; order Pelecaniformes; family Threskiornithidae; genus Nipponia; species Nipponia nippon. The sequence continues at coordinate 28,486,329 of NW_028262380.1, forward strand.
TTGGGTACTTTATAAGTGAAAACAAGTTAATAAAGTCTAAGGTCTTTACAAAGAACAGGCTGGTCTCAGTATTCTGATGGTAATGACCCAGGAGAAGAGCATTTACCTGTACTAGTAAAATTCAGTATTCATTCTCATAATGTAGTCATGTTTCCAGTTCTAATCAAAAGGAAATACTAGCACCCGTTCCTATAAGGGTGGGCAACTGCCTGATAAGTACCGGTAACAGTAGCTGTATTCCCCACCTCAATTAATTTCACTTAAATATGTCAGATTGATCACTAGCTCATGGTTCTCCTACTTACTGTAATTAATACTGTGCTAGCACCTCAAAATCTAATCCACAAGTGGATTTGTCACATCTGTTTTAGCACATACAAAAACCATAAAGACCAGAAAGAGCTCTTGCAGGCTCTGCAGTTCTGATCTTAAGATTTAGATAGTGTGTACGGGTAAACAAACAAAACAACTTCATGACTTATTCCCACTTCTATTATGTCAAGTTATTTTCACCTTCTTTTATCTGCACAGCTCTGTGCAACAGAAGGAACATAGAAAAGTCATATTATTTTTCAAAGTTACCACCTACTGTTGTAGATTTATTTTCTTCTATTCATATTCATAATGTACTCCGCAGTTTTAAATGGACCAGAAATGGTGTTTCTATTATTTGTCTAAGGGACTTACATTACACTAATGGTTCTAAAAGTGAAAAGATTTAACTTCTTCATTATCATTTACAATGTATTATTATAGAAAACATCAGTACCTACAAGTGATAGCTATTCAAAGTTTACATATTGCAAGACCTCTGAGATAAGACAGCTTTGTTATGCTCATGGAGTGCAACTACCATCTCTGGAACCCGGTATGAAATAATGGCTTCTGCACCGTAAGCAATGTTCTCTGTTAGTACATCCTGAACTAGTAGATAGATGCTATAGAGAAAATGAAATACAAATGGAAATATACAGCTATATTAAATAGACAGAAGCTGGTTTTACAGGTTTCCCAATGGAGGAAATAGCCTATTACTTTCTCCTTCTGCTAAGCGAGAATTGGGTTTATTGACTGTAGTATTAGCTAGCTTTGTAACAAATATTTTGTGCATGGATTTCCTTATTGTATTTGTTTTGAGTTAAGTGCTTTGGCATCATTGAATTAAAAACACTACCTGTTCTCTCCTTCTCCAGTACTCAACCTTACTAAGGTTTTAAATAACTGTTAGATCCCATTGGACAGACTAATTTGTTTCATATTATGAACACTAATGAAGAAACTGTACAAACTTGTTTGAAATTTTCTGGAACTCCTCCAAGATGAGTTTTTCCCCTACTATTGAGTTTTAGCAGCCAAAGTACACTGCTGAGAGATGTTAAACCTAGAAGCAATAACCGTTCTTCATATATGTATATGTATGTGCATATATGTATGTGTGTACATATATATTTACAGATTTACATTCTTTCCCTGATCTGGAACTCTGAGCAAGGAGGAACCAGATCAACAGATGATATAAAATGACCTAGGAAGCCAGATGGATGAAGTCCAACTAAATTTATACTACAAAGAGCTGTAGACCTCATTTTAACTTTTCAATAATCATAAACAATACAATTGTTTTTAACAGTTGTACTGTTGACAATACAAATTTGGACAAAAATGTTGACAATATAAACATTGACATACATTTATTCCCCCCAGAAACTAGTAACATACAGTGAACAACTAAAATAAAAAGAAGAAAAATACAGCAGACTTATGAAGGATGATTAGAAGGAGCAGATAAACATCCATTTTGTTAAAACAAAAAAAAGAGTAAATTCTAGAGCTGAATTGAACAGGATAGATTACCCTGTCATCTATAAAAGCCCTTTTCCAAGATATATATACATACATTATATATATATATGTATATGTACACATAAAGATATAAAACATGAGATTACCATAAGTATTTTCATCCATTATAAATGTTTTACCTTTAAAGAAACAAGCTGACTCTACCTTGTCAGGCCCACCTCCATATTCAGAGGCATAGAAATACCAAATTAAATACAAATTTCACCATTCTAATTATCTTCTGTAAAGCCTAGGCGAGCCCTGAACTTCTGATTGCTATACGACTAAGACACAGCTCACAAACAAAAAAATATCATCTTGTTTTCAAAATTATTTCCTTTCTGAATGTCACCAAAGGTAGAAATACTGATAGGGAAATAAGCCATTTCTATAAAGGTATGCAGAGTTTTCAGGTCAACACCATATCAAATATCTGTAGAATACCTCAGACCTCCAATTTTATTTATAGAGTCATAAAATTTCAAAAAATACTTTACACCACTAACATAAAAAAGAACAAAAATAACAGCAAAAAGTAACAAAAAAGGACTTGTAAATGGAAGCAATTCATGTTCCCCTTATGTTTATTCTTGTTTACCATCCTTTGACACTGCCATGTTCAAAAAAACATAAAATACCTTTCGGGTTCAAAAAAACATAAAATATCTTTTACATAACTTAGAACTGACTAATGTCCTTTCTGATGTATAACTGAAATCTGCTGATTCCCTTTCTTCTCAAAGCTGTTGAAATATTTGCAAAGGCTTGTTCTATAATCAATACACAATATTTTTCAGTACTTCTAGATCCCAACTCATAATTGTTACAGACAAATTATATTAAATAATATTCTTAATTTCCATTGCTTTCAGTAGAGCTATCCCTTTGTTTGTCCTACCTATCAAGATGAATTAAAAACAGAGTTAAATTCCACTTAAAATTGACCATGGAACAACAACAACAAAATGAAAAATTGTAATTATTATGGTGGTGATGATGATTAAAAAAAAAATTTCTGGTACCCACCAAACTGTAATCAGGAGTGACCTCCTTGGCCAGTTTGGCTAGTAAATCAGCATTATCAAATTCAATGTCTATCTGAGTTGCATTTGGTTTGGTGACTAGATTATAGATGTAATATTCAGTCACCATCCCTGCTTTACTGAACTTGGTGACTATCTCGGTTTAACCATATGCAGCCCAGAAGGCCAACCATATCCTCGGCTGCATCAAAAGAAGTGTGGCCATCAGGTCGATGGAGGTGATTCTGCCCCTCTACTCTGCTCTGGTGAGACCCCATCTGGAGTACTGCCTCCGGCTCTGGGATCCTCAGAAAGACATCGACCTGTTGGAGTGGGTCCAGAGGAGGACCACAAAAATGATCAGAGGGATGGAACACCTCTCCTATGAAGAAAGGCTGAGGGAGTTGGGGTTGTTCAGCCTGGAGAAGAGAACATTCTGGGGAGACCTTATTGCAGCCTTTCAGTACTTAAAAGGGGCTTATAAGAAAGATGGGGACAGACTTTTTAGTAGGGCCTGTTGCCGTAGGACCAGGGATAATGGTTTTAAACTAGAAGAGGATAGATTTAGACTAGATATAAGGAAGAGATTTTTCATGCTGAGGGTGGTGAAACACTGGAACAGGTTGCCCAAAGAGGTAGTAGATGCCCCATCCCTGGAAACCTTCAAGGTGAGGTTAGACAGGGCTCTGAGCAACCTGCTCTAGTTGAAGATGTCCCTGCTCATTGCAGGGGGCTTGGACTAGATGATCTTTAAAGGTCCCTTCGAACCCAAACTATTCTATGATTCTATGAAGAGCAAGAGTAAGTCTGATGCTGAAAAGCAGGATGAAGAATGCAACAATCAAGCCAAAAATGAGGATCATTCCAGCCACCAGGGCAAACGGAAAAGATAGGAAAGTGTAAAGGATGCTCATGATTGTATGTGCCCTGATGTAGTAAAAGCAGAACTATACCCTTCAGAGGGCTTCATATATCAGTGCTGGCATTCTGGTGACCTGTCCTTAAGTCACAGGCAGCAGCTTCTGCCTGAGCGTGTGGGAAGTTCTGCCACATCACAATTGGTCACATAGGGGCAGCATAGAAACCTCGCACATCTGACATGTCCTTGGGCAGTTCCCAGCTCTTACATGTCATGACTTTCCAGTCTTCATATAGCCATGTCATTATCATACTAAGCAACTTCTTCAGAAAATTTTAGTGCCTCCTAGCAATAACCAGGGGAGATACTAAATTTTCCTAAACTGTAGGTCATTTCTATAGTTGGTCCCTATCCATCATATACATAACCATGCACCAGAGATCAAAGATCACAGAATCACAGGATCACTGAGGTTGGTAGGGACCTCTGGAGATCTTCTAGTCCAACCTCCTGCACAAGCAGGGTCACCTACAGCAGGTTGCTCAGGGCCATGTCCAGTCATGTTTTGATGGATGGAGACTCCACAGCCTTTCTGGGCAACCTATTCCAGTATTTGACCATCCTCACAGTAAAAACATGGTTTCTTCTCTTCAGATGTGTTTCAGTTTTAGCTTATTGCCTCTTGTCCTTTCACTGGATACCACTGAGAAGAGCCTGGCTCCCTCCTTTTCACATCTTCCCATGAGGTATTTATACACATAGATAACATCATAGAATCTTTAAGATTGGAAAAGACCCTTAAGATCATTGAGTCCAACCATTAACCTAGCACTGCCAAGTCCACCACTAAACCATGTCCTCAAGCACCACATCTACCCATCTTTTGAATACCTCCAGGGGTGGAGACTCAACGACTTTCCTGGGCAACCTGTTCCAGTGCCTGACTACCCTTTCAGTGAAGAAGTTTTTCCTAATATCCAATCTAAACTTCCCCTGGCACAGCTTGAGGCCGTTTCCTCTCGTCCTATCACTTGTTACTAGAGAGAAGAGACCAACCCCCACCTCGCTACAACCTCCTTTCAGGTAGTTGTACAGAGCAATGAGGTCTCCCCTCAGCCTCCTCTTCTCCAGACTAAACAACCCCAGCTCCCTCAGCCACTCCTCAGAAGACTTGTTCTCTAGACCCTTCACCAACTTCCTCCCTAATCCTTCTCTTCTCCAGGCTAAAAAATTCCTTAGGTCTCTCATCCTCTCCTCACAGCAGAAATGTTCCAGTCACTAATGATATCAGCCATACCCCAAAGATATCATAAACCTTAGAGTTTCCACATCACACAAAACAACTGAGCCAGATTAGCTAGCTTGCTGGAACTTAGTGTAAATTGCAAATACACCAAATTTAGCTTTCTTTTGAAGAAAAGCCTAGTTCATCAAAACAACATTGTCTTAATATATTTAGTAGTCTTGTTTTTAATATAGTCAATGAAAAACAATAGAAAAAGTATGTACTAATATTGCTATTTATATTGCAATACTGCACCAAGATTCCACATAAATATTTATGAAGCTCTTATTTGCTGTATCTTGAGAATATCTTACTGACAAGTTAGCAACAAGAAAAACATATCAGTTTTGTAGATACAACACTATATATCTGTGGACTTGTGCTTGAAAACAGTGAATATATCTCATTAACATACTTTTCACTGAATCTACTTGCCAAGACAGCATATGTGAAAAAATGAAGTTTAAAACAGTTTTCAAGTAACAATTTGAGTTTATATATAACCATTTTCATACTCTCACTATGAAATGCATATTCCTGCTTTGGGTTGTTTTGTTCATTTGCTTGTTTTTAATTGCCAGCTGATCTTTCTGGGTATAGATATGGCCTCTGGAGGCACCATAGTAAATGGGACTGGCATTGATTCAAGCATGCCAAGTCCAAGGTTTGTATTTATTTTGTAAAGACCTAGCTCCTTCCAAAAAATAGGAAGACTAATTTTGAGAACTTCTTCGTTCACAATCCCACATCTAAAAAGCAACTTTTGGCGTTTTCCTGAAGCTTTAAGAAGGCATTCCACTTTGCCTAGAGCAAAGCAGAAAATTCAATACAGAAGTTTTTGGGGGTTTTCTAGTAGTAGGAGAAAAGAGCCAATATCAGCCTTAGAAATGTGTGTGTCATCTGTATAAGATCTTTAGCAGTTTTATAATATCCTGAGAGTCCAGAGGCCTATGCATACCTATGACTACATTTTTCTAAATTCAAAGCCAATGAAACTTGCGTGTCTGCTGTAGATTTTAACTTAAAGACCACATCTGCATATAGCAAAATTTCTCTGTGGTTTGATTAAGACCTTGTTCTGTCCTTGTTCTGTCTACCCCAGCAGGAGGACATATCTATGCACTGCTGGTTGATGCACATACAGGTGACTGTACCATATAGACTCTTTCACTGTCCACATTAAACATGCTAGTGAATAAAGAGAAACAATGGAATATGAACCATGATACAGTCATACCTGCAAGACCTATTGATTTTCTTACTTTTCTGTACATACAGAGAATGAAAACTTGATCCCATAGACTTCATGAGGTCCAGGCGAGATGTTAGCCAGAAAATCTGCTGAAAGAATTCTTAAATATGGTCTTGTGTGTTGAACAGCCATAGCATCTACTTTGAAAGATAACAGTATCAAATACAGTGTAAGATTCTTTCACGTCCTTTTGTCTGGGCCCATAGATCCTAATTAGATCCACAAGTACAGGCAAAAACTTGAATGGTTGCATACCAAAATTAAATATGTAAACTAAAGATAATCACAGTACAAGGTTTTTGTTTTTTTTTATAGCAGAGTTAATGTCTTCAGTTTATTTTATGTTCTTGGCAGTTACCCAATAAAGTCACCTTTTCTAGAGAAAAATTGAACCTTTAATTTTATTGGGTTTTCTTTGCCTTCTCATAACATTATAAAAGGATTAGCAGCTTCTGGTAAATTAACACCCACATGTCCCAGTTTTACAGAGCATCAATAATCAGATCTAGCCAACACTCTAAAAACTGAAACAGAGGGTGCCTCTGTACTAGCATTTTAGACAAGCCGAGGACTGCACTTCGGAAGCAAACCTTGTGCTTACCACCATCTACCGCACTTCACTTGGCATTGTGGAGTGGCCTGGAAGTGTCCTCACCACACTTTTGTATAAAACTAAACTGGTAAATAGAGTCCAGAAGCATACCAGACTAGAGCTATTTCACAGAACCCCTAGGGTGATTATAATACAGCTGACAGGTCCTCAGGGCCAACTGTTTCTCTGTACAGACCACTTCTATTAAGCTACACTGCTTGCTAATGGAGACATAGCCTTAAAGAACCTGTCTTTTCCCCTATATACATTATTTTATCCTAGGAAGACATCTCTTACTCTCATCCCTCCCTTGAATTGAACTGTCACCTGTTCTGCCTGATATTAAGAACTACAGCTGCTATTTAAGCACTTGTCAGAGCCAAGTAAAAGTGTTCCTGATACTATGGTAGCTTGTAAAAATCTGCAGACAAAAATCTCACTGGTGTGGATGCTTGGCTAGTTGGCTTTTGCAACTGTGTTGTGTTTTATTAGTAATTACAAATTTAGGCAAAGATGCATTGAAAAATTTTGCAAGCTGAATTCTAATCATTTGTTGTTAGGTACAAAACTATTCTGTTCCACTGTATTGTTTCAACTCAAAAAGTACCATGTTTTTTCAATTTAATATCAAAAAGGCAAATTAGGAATATCTACTTTCAGCATGGAATATGTTTTCATTCAGCAAAAATTTAAAAAAAAAATCTTAAAGGGAAAAATACTAATGCATTTTCTTTGAACTCATGATGGAAAACAATTTTGTCATTTTCTTTCCTGTATGACTTCTGGACATAAATAGGCATATACACACACTTATTTCAAAAAATCACATTCACTGCCCATTTAATTTTTACAGTATTCTGGACCATACATAATGCATAGTCTAATGAGATTCAAATACTGGTTCTATCATGATGAAATTAATTATTGCAATCAGCATGGGTGTTTTACCTTTCTAGGGACAGCTGCTTTCTGGAAAAGCAGGTAAGCCATATTATCATGCCTTGTTTTTCCCTTCATAATGAATAGAACAAGATAGTATATGTTTTTATCTAGAGTAACTCCTGTCATGGTTGCTTGTGGGAAAAATATTGATTGTTTGAGAAAGATCCACATTTCTAGAGTGGAGTAAGTGGAAACTATTAAGTGGCTGCTATAATTTTTTTTCAAGGGAAAGTGTACAACTTCTGCCTCAGAAATGAAAAGTAAACTATAGCTCTGTGAAGATTAGCTCTAACATGAAGAATCTGAATGAACCATTTTTATCTCAGGTTTCAAATCCCCATTGTAGAGGTTCATAAAGAAAAGGTCATTTTGTATTCACAGGCCTCACATATTTCAGCAAGAGAAGAACATTCTCAAGTATTATGAACAAAAATTTGCATTTGCTTTTATGAAGAGGTTTTGTTTTATCTGCAATTTCCATTCTTTTCAAGACAACATCTCTTAAAGATATCTTGTGAATGCATAATGTTTAAATATATTTGTGAAGGGAGAGGATAAGGATGAAAAAGTGCTTCATATTTTGTACATAATGACAATCCATGTTCTTGCTGCAATAACCTGAACAATACAGTTCAGTGTCTCTGCAGGTGTCAAACAGCAACAATTCAGAAGTTCTTGGTTTCTCCCTATAGAAGGATAAAAAGAGGTCCAATTTATTATTTGTAAGTCTCCCTTCCTTTATAAGCCTTGCAGAGAGGACAGTAGGAAACAATTCCTCCATTCCTGTTTTTGTTCTGCATAAAAATGAATCCTGGTTCTGCTTCCCTTCTAAAAATTGCCATACTGCAAAAATTTACCACACTGCTCACAAGTCTAAATAGGTCTAAATACAACTGTAACTTCCATTTGACACTCTAGAATATTTGATGCCCTTTCCTTGGAAGTTCTGATGTTTACCCCCAACTTCAGGTTTCTACTGACTTCCAATGGCCAGGACATCACTCCAGTTCTTTTGCTTATTTTGTTATTTAAACAATGTCATGTAAATAATCTGGGAGAACTGCTATTCCAGACCTCACAACAGAAAGACAATGAATGTCTGGCTCCATGTGTTGTTTTCAGGCACCCAATTCCTTCATCTGTCTTAGTGTTTAATCTTTGCTTTTTCCTGTTATTGTAAAATGTTATTCAAAACATTATAAAAATTGACAGTAATGTTGGCACATAATAAAGACAAGTATGCTTTTTCGTCAGGGTGGAGGTGAATGGTAAAAAAGCCAAGTTCCACTGCTTTCAGCTTCTCAATACTAAGAAGCATAGAAAAGCTTAGAACATCTTCTCCATACCTGCAGCTTCCCAGAAATGACTGCTCACTGCTACACACTCTACTTATCTTAATGAGACGCCACCTTATTCCTGCCAAAGACCATGAAAAAGGATGTTGAAGTGTCATCCCTCATAAGCTCCAAGCAGTGAAACTGAAATGAAGTAAGAGTTTTAGGAAAGCCACTTTTGCTGACTATTATTAGATCTGTCTCCATTTAAATTACTTGTGTGTTGGAAAATTATTATTACTACACTAAATGTGTCATGTTCTTTCCACAAACCACATAATATAGCTCAATATAATGAAATAGTTTAAATCTACCTAGTTTAATTGTCCCTGCTTGTATTACATAACTGTCGGAGGGTAATCAATGGGATATGCTCACTTAACAGATGCAAATTATTTCACTTGGGATTCTTCTGGCCTTATCAGGCTGAACTACACCTCTAGGCAGTGCTATGAGCTGCATTTAAAAGGGTAATATTGAAGACTAAAACAATAAACACTTTTAAAAAATGGCTCTTTATCCTTAATAAAATATAGAAAAATAAAAATTTATCTCAATTTATCACTTACAGTAACCTTAATGAAATGTTTAAACGCAAGAGAAAAGATCTGTTGGCTTGGATGTGATGTGCACTGATGCTAGTTTCTCATCCATATTTAGTGAGATCAATACTAAGTGCCTCACAGGCACTTAAAGGATCACAGATTGGACTAGTAAAATCAACTACCTTACATGCTCAGATGACTTCCATTATTAGATGCACCCAAGCACCCAAAAGCACCTGAATCAGCATCAGTCCTCTTAAGAGCTCTAAGGACTCATACTGATATGATTGGAAAGGGAAAAAAAGATAGACAAAGGTAAACAAAAGGACTTATCTGAAAATCTACATAGGAAAACAATAGCAAAGCAGATAATTTGAAAGGAAACCACATTTTCAGGCTTTATTCTATTTACTGGACTACTCTTATCTTATGCACTCAGAAATACAAAATAATGTTCAAAAGGTGCAAATTTTCATTTAATTTAAGATTGTGGTGAACAAGACAGGGTACAACTTACAACATAGTCCTTCCACTTGAAACAACCTGTTTCCTAGAGAGTTGCAGAAGAGATGATCTCCACTGTATAATTTGCATTAGCCCACCTTCACAAATGCTGTCCACTTCTAGAGCCCATTGCAACAGAAATTCAGTTTCATTTGCACAGGATCACTCTTGACCTTTTCATAGGTACGAGACCAACCACATTTACACTTATATTGATCATAAAATTGTTAGTGTAATTGAATGCAAATTGCCAATAGCTTTCTATCAGCCAAGTCATAAGATTAATAATGTTAAAACATGGAATTCCTAAATTATAGGGAAACCCAGGAGAACTAGAAACAAACTCCAAGCAAGCCAGAGATTATGCTGCACTACCTACAAGTACTTTAAAATTCTGTTTACTGCATATGAGGAATTTTAGACCTACCTTTTCTCTTTGAATTCATGGCATACAGAACGGCTTAATGCAAACTTAGTTGGAGACAAATACATTTCAGTAACCTACTGGGTCTTACATAGGTCTTAGCATGACTATGACTATGTGGCTGCTAGCAAGCTGACTTCAATCAGGCTAATATTTATAGAGAAAACCTTAATTAGGCATTTAATGCAATGGGCAGCTTGTAATTGGCATGAATATACGTTCTGCAGAACAGCCTGATTAGTCATAAATAAGCATTGCAGTATTGCTGAGGGTAATAGATGAATACTGTGTTTTACTGGTACCAAGGCTTATTGACTTGAATAGATCATGATGATAACATTGTTTTAATGAACTGGAGCTGTGAAGGCAAAGTAGAGGACAGTTTGTGTCATAAAGCTATAACCCCAACATTTTAGATAATGAGCACAGACTAATTTAAGATGACACATGATAACCTGATTGCAACAATTCATTTGCAATTGGGCAAACAGAAATATATATACAGTTGTGTAGGTGTAATTGGAGCTTGATAGTTAACCTTCTTGCACAATAATCACAATTATACACAAAGATCCGATTTGCCGCAATGCCCCAAGGGAAGACTATTTCAGTTATTGCCAAACTGACTATATGTTTATAATGCCATCTGGCAGACAGAAACTGGAAGTCAAATGTTTCTCACTCCACAGGAGTATGTTTGCTCCATATGAAAAACTACCTTAAAGAGAATTTGTGTTTAATAAGCAAGTTTTTTTAAGGCATTAAAGATATAGATTCCTCTTTGTTTCATAATTACATATACATATATATGTACACAGGTGTTTATGAAGCTATCTATATATAATTATCTACAGTTATGTAATTATAGATGTGTGTGTGTGTACCATATACACATACATTCCCCTACTCTTAAAAAAAGAGGCTTTTAATTCCTGAGAGCTTGTGAACATTGGGGTATGAACTTTATATAATAAAAGCAACAATCTTCACAACTCAATAGAATTAGAACTCAAATCCTCTCACTATGATTACAATGGTTTTCTTTAATAAAGGCTATAGGGGAACTAGAGTGGAAAAGGTGGAATTCTAGATAAGAAAATGCTACAAGTTACAGATACTATGAAAATTTTAATGAAAATGGCACCCAAATAATCAACAAGTGTACAGGATTCAACAGTAAGCAAGTTTGGGCATATCTATCAATTATAGATACTTTAGTGTGGTCGGCTGCTAGAAAACTATCACTATTAACAATAAATACATTTAAAACTTTATTACAGATACAACAGAAAGAAAAAAAAAGATAAGCAATGTATAACTTTTACATTTATCTGTAAAGTTTTCTCTGAAGAACTCTTCTCTTGTTTTTTGGAATGTTTTTTGCAGACAGCACAGAAGAAGGTAATAATCACTCTTGTTCAAGGAAAAGTGAGTTGTTCAAGGAATGATGAGAGTATATTTTGTGTTTTTCTTAGTGGAGTTTAATCCTATTTTCCTGAAGATGAAACAATACAAAAATACCCAAGAAGGGAGAGAAAAGGAGAGGTGAAAAACATAGTGTCCCTTTCTGGTGTACAGTCTTGCTAATAACACCTCTGCTGGATAATGACATAATGGATATTTTGGATGTTCTTATGCCTTTCAGAGGACTTAATGATAAGCATTGTTTTCATTAGTCTTTAACTGTGGACAAGATTTTCTTACTGTTTTTCTTTCTAGCTTCTGACAAAGTAGTTTCTATTATTTGCTTTTGGTGGCTTCTTCATTTTTCTAAACTTCAAATAATTATTTATTCTGATTTTATGAAGTTTCATGTTTGTTTTCAGTGACTTTTCAGAAAATAATGTAGTTGTAAAGATTATTCACAGCAAAACGGTGATTTTTATTTTTAATTAATCTTAACAGACTAAATGACATTTGCCTATTTGCAACTTTGTTTTGATCACAAAACTCAGCCTGGATCTAAAATAATGTATGGTCTCTGCAGTTGTCTGTTCTCTCCCCTCACCCCTCAGGGAGCCTTCCTTTACCATTTTCTTTCTGTTCCACAACTTCTGAGAAGAGTCCCTCTTCTTGCAAGTAGACTAGATTTTATATTGGTCTTTGTGCCTGAGAAAATATTTTGTCAATAGATGAGAAACACAGGAAGTAGTGTGGAAAAATAGTCTAGGTCTTTTGTTTCTGAGAATATTCATTTCAGTGCTCTGCACTAGAATTTTGTAAGCACACAGAGCTTCAGACATAGCTCATTGTTACAGTCCAACCAGCAGCAGTCAAAGGTATAAACAGTTGAGGGTTGTTTTCCTACCAAGAACAAAGAGAACTGAGCATTACTGTAGTATTTGCTGTGGGAAAGCTTAGTATTGATGAAGAATCCAAGTAGAAAATAAAACTAGGGCATGAATTCACAACAGATCCAAGTTCATCTGGGTTCAGCATTAGCCAGCTGTCATTCATCCATAAGCTGACCTTCTATGTGCTCTAGGCCATTTTGCTAGCAAGTGTGGAGTCACACATGGTGCAGGCTAAGAATGTGTGCCACCCAGCCTGCACAGTCTGCCCATCTCAGCTAGTGGCTGTATATGAATTCTGAAAAGTGATGGAGAGAACTGACACCGATTCCCTGACTGGGAGGCTGTGCACTGGAAGTACAGTTCCCGGTCACTGTTGTTCATACACAGAACCTGAACAATATACATTTTCCCCCTCTGCCACAATCCATAGCACTTTCTTCAAGCAATACATCAGTAGTTTCATGGGCAATAGTACTCTGGAATGACACTAAAGATTAAAATTTAGTTGATATAAGCCATCAATGCAGAAGTAAGCAATCAAAAGGAAAAGAACTGATTGTGTAGGAAGCAAGTTAAACTGTGTGACCTGAATTTTAAAAACCTTTCCTTATATTAGCTATATTAGCTATTTGACTTTTCCCACCACCATCTCGAAACATGAATGTGTGCTCTGTAAAAGAGCATCGTGCAGTGGTCATAATTATTTTGGAAAGAGCATAACATTTTCTTCTTGAACATCCTTGTTGAATTCTGGCTGATGCCTGCTGATGGAGATCGCCTTTACTCTGTCGTGCTGATGAGCCTGTCCTGCAGACTCATCAGGGTAACCTCTCTCTCTCTGTTCCCAACATTTGCTTATTTACATCCATCACAACAATTTGCCAGTGCAGCTGAGGAGCTTCTTCCACCCAAAAATCCACTTTATAAAGTGTTGTAATAACATCTAAGTACAGCTCTCAGTTTCACTGATCTTGCACTAATATGGATATAGCTTTAAAGGCATCCTACCTAGTGGTATTTCTGAAGAAAGTGGTTTTACTCTACTGTTCACTCAGCTGCCCAGTAACCAGTTCAAGGAACATGCACAGAGTGACAGGTATTAATCTGTGCTACTGTTTTTTTCCTGATCATCTTGCTAAGCATCTGAATTTCAAGTAAGATTATGTAGGAGAATAAGAGCTGATTTAATTTCACAGTGTAAGTACCATAGCATAATACTTGCCACATACCAAATGCATTTTGCTCATTCTTTTTTTTTTTTTTTATCTATTTCTTCGGGAGAATGTCATAAAAATACTGAAAAGCTTTTTTTACTAGATTTCTCAATGTCAAGGTGTTAAATCATATGATTTCAACTACAATAAATTATTCGAGCTTATTACTAAGTCTATCACTTGCTCGTGGAAAATGTCAGGGGGGGAAAAATTAAGGTACTGAACTTCAAAACATTTGCAGACAAAGCATTTGCCTTACTAAAAAGCAAAAGCTCTATTCTTGTTGTAAAGTAAATTTAGAAGACACATTTGTATACCAACTAGTAGGTAGTGAAAATCACAAATTCATCTTCTTACAGTTTTATTTCTTTATCCTACAATTACCAGTGAAACATACACAACTTTACAGGACTACTTTTTCTATCTTCTTTTTTTTTTTTCCATTGTCACTTTGTTACTCAGGTTACACATATACGAACTACAGAGGAGAAGTTCTAAATAGGTAGCAATACAAAAGCACTTATTAGAAAGAAATCAAGGCTATAGTGTAGAAAGTCCCATACCTCTCTGTTGAAGACATTCCAAATAGAAGTGCTTACAGTCAGATGGAGCAATGACAAATCACATTATTCACTACAGGACAGAGTCAGCTGGCCAAATCCCTGATCAGCTTTGAACACAGTCTGGTCCCCCATCATCAGATTCAGTGACGAGGCAATATTTACTGCCCAGTTACTGATTTTAACCCCATCAAGAGACACTGTCAAAGTGTTGACCATTTCACTATGAAATGAAATGCTGGCTCTATTGGTGCTGGTCTGAAATGCTGGCTCTATTGGTGAAAATATGCTTTTACTTATTGCACAGTTTGCACAAAGAATGAGTTTCTTTGCAGGCAATGCAAGTCTATTTAAAAAAAAAAAAACACGACACATGAATCTATTTCTTTTAATCTGAACTTTAACACAGGATTTACATCTCTTCTCTACTGCTTTTCCAAATTTTTGAATTAATAAGGTGTTTCAAAGGTTTTCATTAGCACTTTACCATTGTCTATTCCTACAATGAACTGCTGGCAATAATTTGCCAGATAATTTGAAATCAAGGTCCAAGTTTTGATTGCAGTCTCTTCTTTAATGACAATTAGTTCTTTTCTATCATCATTTGCCACATAAAGATCCTTTTTCCTCTTTCAGTCAGGTTTTAGTTTGAGCTAACAATGTCTAAGAAGGCATTTTTTTTTACTTGTATCATGCTGTTAAACATTCTTTTTTTCCATTTTTTTCATGGTACCTAATTGGCACGAGAGGAATCTTACTGCCATAAGATCACTGGGAGTATTATTTACCAATACCATTGTCATTCTAGCAGTTATCATCTTTTAATCATTATTCTTAATCATTGAAAACAAGCAGACACACAGAAATATGCATTTAAATGGCATCTGTTCTGGTTTTTCTATCAGCTGTCTTTATCTGTATGCTGGTACATAGACACTTCTAAATGAGTCTGTGTGGAAGCAATTGGTCTTTGATGCTTAAATGCAGCAAAGATGCTCCTGCATAATCAGAGAGGGAATAGTTTTGCTCTCCTAAACTTGTGACAGGCAAAGAGAATTCACAGCTGAGGGGAGCTAAATACAGCTGTTATCTCAGTCAGAAACACTCTTTTCTAAACTGCCTGACTGAGCTTCACCATACCAGTAAGTTTCAGGTAACTATATCCCAAAATAAAAGCTCATTTATCGCAGCTGCAGTTTGAAGATTTGTTTTGCAGTCCCAAGTCAGCAACAGAGCGGGCATTATGGGGAGTGGCAGAGATAACCAAAAAGCAAAAACATCAAGAACAAACAGTTTCAAGCCTTGTACGCTGACCTGGGTCAAGGCATTTAAAATGGGCTGAAGAGAACACTTTCATCACTATTTTTCAGAGTCTTTCCTCTATTCTTGCTCTCTTTAATCCCTAAGACTCTCATATCAGCATAAATTAAACCTCCTGAAAAAGAAATGTAGTTTTAGGAGTTTGCAGTATCATCAAGTCTCCCCTGACACTGTTTTCTTAGATTGGAGTGGCCAGTATTATCTGATGGCATTTCATAAACAGGTCAGAGCAACAGAACCAGAGGTGAAAACCAGAAAAGGCACCTTTCTGATGTGCTGAATTACTGTGGTCCTCTGACATTCTGTTTTTTGAAAATATATCTGGGAACAAGATTTGTGGAGCTACACACATACATCATCAGTCTAAGAATTGATTTTGTACTGACAGAAATTAAGTCTTGGTGATTTCAGACAGCTTCAAGATTAAGGAGATACAATTTGAGGTCACAGTTTTGGATTTCAGCACTAAATGTCTGCATGAATCCTGCTTCAGGAATCTTAATCCTTTACAATGTCTGGTCCCTGATCCCATTAGCCTTGCCAAGACCTGGTAAACTTGTGCCAGTGTAAGGATATTTGAGACAGTTCTTTTTGCCGCCTTTCTAAATAGAAGAATAAAGCATTTTTGTTAAAGAAAGCCTGTCTTAGTCTGCTAGCCAAATAGTCAGCAGAATGCAAATGGAGACAGAGATAGAAAACAAATGTGGCTGGGGAAAGAAAAGGAGACACAAGAGAGGAAGAGAAAAGAAGGAATCCATATTACACATCAAATCTAGTGTTAAGTTCAGCTGTGGAAATACCTCTCTTTGACTTATTTTGGTCAGGACATCTTTCAGGATGAGGTTCATGGAGGTCTAGTGGTGTGATGGACAGAGATGGGGACAGTAGCAGCTAGAAAGGCAAAAAAACCTCACTGTCTTTGGTTCACCCATCCCTGTAGCATCATCATCAAGTGAAGATCTGCAAGAGGTAGAAAGCCTAGTATTTTGTTCCTCAGTTTGTCACAAGAGTTTTGATACATGCATGTGTATCGCTGCTTCTTGCTTATCTGATATAATCCTAAATACAGACCTCTGAATGGCAAGATTTAGTCCATCTTTAAACCATTGCTGAATATAACATTTGTCTATTGAGCTAAGCTGGATCTTTGTTTCCTAGGTCAACTTGCCAAACTTCCACATATTTCTGAGCATCTAAGCATATTTCTACCACTGAGTAACACGAACTGCTACACAACATTACATTGGAATCCCCATAGCTCATGCCAGAGACTTTTAAATATTTTTCCAAGGGTAAACAGAGGGGCAAATGAAAAAAATGGACCTGTTCCATTATAAAGCAAGCTGGACGGTGGCAAGCTTCCCTAGAAAGAAAAGAATGAGATGTTGGATGAAAAAAACAGATTTTCGTCTTCCAGTAGATTGTTGAGACTAAGGGAAATTAGAATATGGAAGGCTGGATAGAGGTCAGTTGGGAGCTCAGTGGGTAGTATTTTTGGTTTAGATTAGTTTTATGGCTGAGAAAAAGGCATAGTGAACTACAAAAAAGGGTGCTGGTTCATTTGAGACCTTTTTTGTAACTGCAGTTACAGGGCATTTTAGGAAATAACCATTTTGCACGCATGCAAAAAACTCTCAGGCAGATTTAATCAACTTAAGAACCTTGGGAAGTAGCTCTGGGCCCTGGTTAAGTTGATGAGACCACTTATCTTTCTGAAATGCTATATTTCAGTCTTTATAGATCAAATTCTATTCATCTCTCCTGCAGCAGCTGTGCTAAACCTCAAAGGCCTTTTTTTAGCCATGTCTTTCATTTAGAGCTCCTATTTTAAATTGTCTAGTCTACCTACATAGCTTAGTATTTCTCCAGATCATAATACTGCTTAATGTGATGTGATGTGATGCAAATGTCAGCTTGAATCACTGCTAAAACTAAATGACACTTTTTGGGGCAGCCTAGGAATTAGAAATGGTAAATAAATATTCTGCTGTCAACATGTCTCTGCATCAGGCTGATCAACAGTCTGGCCTTTCCCTGCTGGGGTACTCTGAACAGCAGCAATTTTGCTTTCGCGTTTTAATAATACTAGCAAACATTATCAAGGGGGCTAGGACTTTGAAATGGTAAATATTCAGTCTCATGAAAGATATTATCCGTGGATAAAACAGGATGAGTACCATGCATCTACAGGGACAAATCTAAACAATGTGGTCTGAAAAACTATTTAGGTGATATTAATAGTATTCTTCTTCTCAAAGGAAAATTTAGTTAGTTACTGGACTCCATTGCAAGGTTTTGTTAACAGTAGCTTTGCTTTAACTTAGACATTCTTAACATCACTCAAGCAGTTAGAATAATTGAATTGTATGAAAAACATACATAAATTGACCAGAAGAATGTAGCTAACTGACTGTCAGAAATTACCTCCCAACTTTGACATTTACTTGCAGAATTTGTAATTCATCATTGATTTAAATCAATGGTAGTACACTGAGACTTGGTGAAGATGAGCTATACTGCGATCAGCAACATTTTTAGAATGTAACTCTCATTCATGAAGATTAATGACTGAATTTTAACCTCCTGTGATAAGGAATGTATGGTTTCTATAACCATCCTTGAATCCCAGAGGAGTTCAAGATGGAGAGTGGTCTTCTCAGTACAGTCATGCCATATTATATTTCTCCCATGACTGATTCATAGTACAAAAATAAAATGTTTCAAGTTTCAAAACACTTTCACAAAGCTTACTTCTCAAAGTAAATTTCAGGCATCGCTGGGAATTTGTGCGAGATTGCCCATTGGGAAGAGACCAGGGTCCAACAGACCCACCACAGGACACAGCTGAGCCCATCAGACAAACTGGTGGCACCTCTGTGAAAACGTCTTTTTAAAGGGGCAGAAAATGCCACACAGGCAATAGAGGAGGGAACAAAAGAGTGAGAAACAGCAGTGGGAACACCAAGGCTAGAAGAGGAGGAGAAGGAGGAGGTGTTCAGTGGCGGATCAGATACTCCTGAAGAACTGAAGCCTGTGGAGGACCCAAGCCAGAGCAGAGGAAAAATGTAAGAAGGAAGGAGTGGCAAAGAGGAACCATTGTTTCCTGATGGTAACCAGCCACTTCCCACCCTCGCGCACCACTTGGTGGGGAAGTAGAGGAGTCTGGAGTGAAGGAGTGAGGTTGAGCATGGGAAAGGGGGGAAAGGTGTTGTTTTAATGTTTGTCTTTTTGTTTCTCCCTAACCAAATCAGTAATTAAATATTTATTTTAATAAATTAAAATAAATTAATTTTCCCCAGGTTTACACTGTTTTGTGTGAGATGGAATTGGTAAGGAATCTCCTTGTCTTCATCTTGGCCCATGAGTTTCCTCACCCCTTTTCTTCCCATTTTCTCCCCCCTCAGATGGCTGAGGAGGGGAAAATGAACAAGCAGCTGGGTGGGAATTTAGCTGCTGGCCAAGACTAATCCACCACAAACACAATCATTTTTTCAGAGGCACTAGAAACTGAGGGGGACATTTTACCTGCCATCCAAGAATAACCAGATATTCACCAAAGCAAAAGAAAAACATTTCAAAGGGGCTTACTAGTATTTCTGCAATACAGGTACCAGAAATATCATGTCAGGAAGGCTGTTCTGCAGATCAATAACAGAGACTGGCCATGCTGCAATGACAAGAGCCAGCACTTTCCAAAGCAATATCCTCACAGCTTGATTCACTTGTGTAAATGTCAGGAATCCTAAATTTCTGTGTTTTGTTTTGTTTCCTTGCTTCAGTCTTATAAAAACTCTGACAGACACATGGGAACAATATGCTAATGTCAGATGTCTCCATAATAGGATTGCAGCAATTCTCTAAAGTTCCAGTTTCCAGATGTACAGAATGTTCTTCTCTTTACCTCAGAAAGAGCAAGATTGTTATTCTAGCACAGCCCAAAGAACAGGATAGTACACATACCAAATCCCCTCTGGATGGCACTCTGGCTTAGAAACATCTTTTGCTGACCAGAGGGTAATTCAGTAAAAGCATGACTCAGCCATCCTGGCTACTAAGTAAAAGCAGTCCCAAGCAGCTGTAATCTGCTTTGTCTCTAACAAACAGATCTTCTACTATTGGAATTAAAAAATTATTTGTTAAGACAGTGTTTCAGTAGGCTTTCTTAAACTGTCTTGCTAAAGAGAAGCCTCAACAGCAGTTGAGATTCTTTCCCTTCAGGTATGTCTTTAATGAACTTTACTTTCTGCAAGGTTTAAATAATCAAGTCAGAAAAAAATTTATAATGTCATCAAGACTTAGCTCAAACCACTTGGTAATATCCAGCAGGACTGTATGCAAGATTATCCAAACCTCACAGTTTCAGTCACAAAGGAAGACTTTCTTGCTTAATATTTCTATTATATTTCCATATTTTCATTTGTCTGTTTACTCTGTAAACTGGGGAATTAAAAAAAAAAAATTAAAAAAATCATCTAGGGCCTCCAAAGAAGCTGCAATTCAATTTAAGTCCAAAGCAAACTCCATAAGATCCAAAACAGTTCTCCCTTACTCTGTTATTTATGATCTTCTGTTCAAACCAAAGGCCTAATCCAGCTGATGCTTTATTTCAGGTCCTACACAATGGATTGTGGCTTTCTAATTAGTTCTACAGATATTCCTGCACCAGGTTTAGGCTAAATTAGTGCCTAGAAGCGCAGCTCCAAGCAGGAGCTGGTAATTCTAGATGAGCTTAACTCGCCACAGAGGCACAGGTCATTTCTGAGCAGCCAACACTAAACGTCTTCCAAGGCTCTGTTGTTTGGAGGTGAGATTTGGGGGAGAATAAGTTGTCATTTTAAAGCCGATTCAACTAAATCAATTCCAGCTTATCTCTATTGCAACTTCTACAACAGGATCCACAAAGACAGATCCCTGAGCTCTCAAGGGCTTTCATTTGTGAAAATCTCTGCGGGAATCCTACATTTCATGTAGAAATGTCACTAAAAGATGTTAACACAACTGTTATCAGCTAGCTACACAGCAGGAGGAGTTGTCAGGCTTCAATAACTTCGTACTAAGGAGAAATCTATGATAAACCTGTGATTTGTCCATTTCACATCTACCTCAGCCCTAGAAGGGGTATAAGAAGATCCACACACACAGCAATGCAGGAAGAGTCATATTTCAGGGCCAAACTCATGACTTAACTCCAGGCAGCAGTTCTGCCTCAAGAACAGATTACTAGCAAAGACAGATCACTGGGAACTTTGTGCAGCTACTCATCACAGAAGCTTCTAAAAACCGAAACAAGTAATGCGGAATGCCATGTCAAAGATATGTCATATGTTGAGAAGAAGAGCTTTTTGAACTGTGGGCAGAATGATCTGATAACCTCTTCCATAGAATAAGGTAAGTTTATAGGTTACTACAAGTTATCAAAAATCGAAGTGTGTTCAGTCCATTTTAAACAGCCAATTTCCCATTCATAGCAAGGAGGTACTGACCACTGACATGCAAAGTTAAAAGTAAGATATAGAAATTACAGCTCAGAGCAAGAAAATTGTTCCTACAAAACAGTATGGAAAATGGTTCAAAGAAAGACAGCTGTAAGAAACACAAAATGATAAGTGGGAACTCCAGGTAGCCTCCTGCCATTTTTTTTTTATTTCAATAGCATTCAAAACTAAAAATTAAAAAGCATATGTTTAATGGTTGATGGGTTACTAACAAGCTTTGAGCATTCTACAAGGAAACCTACTAGATTCAGAGTATTGTCTTTCTTCCTTGAGGTCGACCAGAGATATGGATATAGTATTCCATTCACAGTAAAGCATATGCCACAGTACTTCCACTAGATTTTAAGAATAGGAAAATAAAAAATAAAATTTAAAAAACGCGATGGAAACAGCAATGAAAACAGAGTCAAACTCTGCATTGCATGTGTATGATAGTAACTTTCACATATTTGTCATTTATATTTTACTCCACTTCAGTGTATTTAAGTAATTTTGAACTTCCTGAATCTGAAATTTTTTCCATTCATCATTAATCACTCCCCTTTCCGCATGGTGCTAAGCAATTACTTGATTAGTTTCAGATACCCCTATTAGCGCATGATGAACTGGTGAAGAAAACGATATAGAAACAATCTACATAGTGTTTTGAAAATTATGTGCTCCATTTTTATTCTGTTCTGCTATATGAATCTGCTTCCTAATCTATGTCCAGTGTCTGAGCACTGTCTCCTTTGTATACACGTGCAAATCCTCCTCCTCAATGACAGTTTCACTGTGACAATGGAATACAGCTGTTCTGGAAGGAAACATGTAGATCTTAAGTTCCAGGAACAGCATCCAGTAATAGAGAGAATACCAGGAAATTAACACTGGCATCAAGATTATATACATTGTTTACAGTATTTGCCATGCAAAAATAATTGAACCTTCAAATTCTTCTAGAAGTCTTTGCTGCATTTCCGTTGTTGTAGTTGTTAATAAAACAAGAAAGCATAGCTGACGCATCAAGTCAACTCTGTGCTATACTTCTCAGCCTATAATTCAAATGGTCAATAGAGCATATGAGACAGGTGAAACACACAATGTAAAATAATCTGTATTCAGGGAAACACTACAGCCTGCAGCTGGACTTACAAGAATACCTAAGGCAGCCGAATGCCCACTGTTCACTGTTTTGAGGAAGTGCTTTTCCATTGTAGGAATGTTGCAGCATGTGCAGTCAATAAACATTTTGGCACAATAAGCCTTTGACTGCATCTTTGAGCCCCTCCAAATCAGGGGCTTCTTCCTTACCCACCTCTAAGTTCTGGTAAGACCTCCACTCAAATTTAAGTCTGAACATGAAAAGGAGTTTTAAAAGTATTGGGAGGCAATTCAGAGGGAAAGAATTTGTCCCATGTGAATATTCAAGGTTAATTAAAATACTGGAACTAGAGGTTTTCTCTCAACTAGACCACTGATTAAGCTGATAAGGGAATATTGTACTCATCCTCAGCACTGAAGAGCTCTCAGGGAACACGAAGAGTTCCAAATACAATTCAAAGCCCAAAGAAAGGCGCCTCTGAAAAAGAGAGCTTTTTTGGATTATCATAAAGAGGATTACATTATATAATGGAGTAAAATGTCAAGTTCCCTTCTAGGTAGAAGGTATTGGCTACTCATAGGTTCATTAATTCTTTAGACACAAACATTACAAATACACTGACCAGTACTTTAAACCACAGCATTCACAGAGAAAACAAGCAACAATGAAAAAACAGTGAGAAAAACTGAGCTTTCTTCTACATTACCAAGTTAAATGGTAGCATCTCCATTTTCTGAGTTTTGAGTCATGAACAGACACCCTTTTGAAAGCCTGATGTAGTCAGACTGATGTTTTTTGGCTTCTGTATTCGTATATGAATTATATGAAATGTACCACTTTATGATATAGAGTAGATCATACCAGATAATCTCCTGGAATCTCCTCAGTATCCCCAGACATTGCTTATTAGAGCAACATCTTTATGTTCTGGAAAGCAATACCTAAAAGAACATAAACCTTTCAGCAATAGGCATTATTTGAGTCTCAAATGAAAGACAGTCCTCACCACTTGTTTACCCATGTTATTCACTGACTGTGGATTTTATCTCCTTAAAGCATCCTTAAGCAACTGCTCTTCATTAAACTAAAAGTGATTTGTCCAGCTGTCCTAGACACAGTGGGTATACCTTTAAGGCATTGCCACCGTGAAAAAGAAAAAAATGTTCTTTGTAAGAAAAAAAGAAATAGAAGATACAGACTTTCTGGAAAAAAAATGTATCATGCTCTTGCTACAAAGAAAGTTAAGGAGTCCATCTTATAAACAAATCATGTAATTAGTCTTTACTTATGAACTGAATCAGAAAGAATAAATGTACAACCTTCTTTCCTATTCCTCAAATATCTCTCTGCTTCAAGTCAGGCCAGAACTTCATTTCCTCGAGATTTCACAGCTTTGAAGTAGAAGATACTGGATATGGCTTCTGTCCTGAGTTTATAATTAGGTAGTCATTTAACTCCATCTCTTTCAGAAGGAGGCTACTCAGAACCTTGTTGATAAGTACAACTTTGTATGCACTATAAATAAAGGAAAACAATTTTAAACAGTGAGACCTATTAACTTTTTAAACAGAAGTTTTTACACAGTTAATCTTCTAGTGCATTCCCTGTTTATTAAGAAAATTGGTATAAATTATAGGCTCTGAATATCTCCTCCCCCTTTATTAATGAAGGGCTGATTCCTCACTTATGTCATTGACAGAAAAACCTTCCTAGTAGCAAAAACTATTACGACTGGTGTTTTCAAGTAAGTCCAACTCTTGGCCTTGTGACACTTTCTTCAAATAATCCTTTCCATGGGTTTCTGTGCGCCTTCATGTGGTGCATAGGACTATGGGAGTAGAGATCCCCCAGGTGACTGCATGAATGGGTACCCCTTCTCTCAGCACAATGAATAGCTGCTGTCCCAGGAACATCACAGTCTCATTGCCACATCCCTACAGTCTAATTAGCTTTAATGTAGAGCAACCATCCTACTTCTTGTTCTGGTGTTTGCTATGTCAGCAGTAATTTGAGGGTCTGTGTGCTGTGTAGACCTACTAGCACCATCTATAACTGAAATTAGTGAGATTCTTATCAAACACTGAGATCAAAACTGACAAATAATAAAAAGTCATATTTGACAGTGTTGTTTTACTTCATGTGACATTTCTAAACAAGACAGAAAGACAGACCTATATTCAAAATAACTAAAATTCATCAACAATGAAATTTTTGAGACTAGTTTATTTTTTAATGAAGTAGCTCTGAAGGTATTTTGACTTCTTTCCTTCCTTCCTTCCTTCCTCCCTTCTATTCCTTCCCTTCCTTGCTTTCCTTCCCTTCCTTCCCCAGCAGTTGAAAACAAACATTTGAAACATTTCCCATGAAATTTCTCTGCAAAATCCTTCACCTCTCCCCAGAGAAGATCTGAACAGTTCAGCTATCAGGTTTAGTTTATATCCTTTATCCAACAATTTAAAGCAACTATTCACAGTCCCTTAAGGTATAGGAAACATCCTCCATAAGTTCTAACCTTTGGATCCTGAAATCCTCGTTCCCTCCTTCTACAACCAATTCTTACATCGTATCATTCTTAGCATAGTTTTCTCTGTGCCTCCTTGGCATAGTCTCAGAAAACTTTCCTACCCTATTTGTAAACTTTCACAGGCTTCTTCATATAACCTTCCTGGTTATACTGCTTTAGCTTTTTCTCAAGTCCATGAAGAGAGACACAAAACTCATTTCTGCTTCTGCTCTTCCTGATGAGGAACTCACATCTGGGAAGAAGGTGTAGACACCAGTCTCTACCTTTTTCGGTCACTCTTCAGGCACTTTAAATAGAAAGAGCAGGAAACTCTCTCATTCCCTCTTTCCTTCACTTTCTGTAATAAAACTGTCCACACCTCATACAGCTCTTATGCCTTCCCAGCTTTCGTGATGAGAACTACTACACCAAACATACTTCTGTGAGTAGTCTCTTGCACTAAGACTGTGCTGGCTATACAGATCACAAAGGATCAACAAAAACAATCTGAGTAAAATGTTCAGAATACAGTTTTCTGGTAACAAAGGTTCCACATTAAAGATATTGCAGTATTTCAGATGATTTGAGTTTCATGCTAAATCAGGAAAAGAAAAAAGATTGTAGACTGTAATTGTTTTTCCCATAATATTTATGATTGTCAAGATGCAGTTTACCCCAGACAGTCTGAATTGGCTTCAGCCAGTATTTCCCTGACCCTAACATTCTTTGACATTAGTCCCTGTAGATAGATACCCCAGCAGCTAATCATATTGTTCTCAAACTTTTATGCCTTGAAGACTAAATCATCCGGTGATGCATTGAAAGGTATAGTGTCTTCCACTGACATTTGAAGTTTTGTTTAGCTACTTCACTGCTTGGATCTTTCTGCTTTCTGTTGCCTCCTCTTTCTAGGGAAATGCCCGTGTAGCAGGAAACTGAAGAGACTATTGTTGGAAAGCTTTATCTGGGTAGCAAAATGGAGTAAGGAGGTATCCTCAGTTTCCATCTGCCAGTCAGGGTGTCTCCAGGTAAAATGTTGCCTTTCATGTGGCCTTTCCCAAGGGAATAATGACTATTAGAATGCAGCTTTGGTTTACCGTGCAGAAGACTATAATTTCTCTGCTGGACTATGACTCATGAACTAGTGGTTTATTTTCAGTCTAAATTATCAGCTAATTATTATTTCTCAGGCAAGCAATAATCCGTTTCATGAGGGAAAGCCTTCAAAAGGAATATTTTCAATCGAGAACACAAAGAGCTTAGAAATACAAAGCAAAGAAAGGTTAATCTCAGCTTGGTGCAAGCTTTCTCCCTTCTCTAAGCAGTCCAGAGCCTCAAGTGGTTGGAAAGGTCTCGAATACAGAGATTTTCATTTACCCCTCTGCTATAATCCATTTAAAATGTACAGCTGTGAACCTGACTGATTGGTATTTTAAGGGCAGTCTGAAAGTGAAATGGTGACAGGCAAGATAAAACAGAAAGACAGAGAAACAGCAGTGCTGGTAAAACTGAGGTAAACTCATGAGAAGAAACACAACTTTCCCAGAAGAACAGTAAAATACCTGATGTGGGGTTAGCTGATAGCACTGGCCAGGACACATTCTGCAGAATTAATTCTACAAATGAAGTTACTCTGGTATTTTTCACCAAGCAAGAAGAATATAGATATTCTCTCAGATATTCATTTCTGGTTTCATTCTGAAGTACTGCACCAGCCAGCCCTGAAAAAATGCCAATATGGACTGTGGGCTGGTGGGGAGGGAGCATAGCAGTCTCCTTCCTCGCTGTGAACCATTAGTCTCTGAGCAGAAGGCACTGCTGCCTTTCTCCCAGAAGGCAGGAGACTGGAGTGATGTCGGGAAGTCTGACTGTTGCATTTTAAAGTTTTCTGTTTCCTTGCTGGATTAAGCAGAGATGCTGGAAAGACTCACGCTAAGTAGAGGAGTTGATCACTAAGCCTATGTGTGCAATGCAGGGCAGATGTGCCTGCAGCACACCACCAGCCTTGGGCTGGGCACCTGGGGAGCTACCCAGAGCATGCTGGTGGTCCACCTGGGCCTCCTGCCCACAGAAATCACCAGACAAGCAGCAGGGTTTATTTGGGTCCTGTCTCAGTCTCTCTTGCCTGTCTGATCCCAGTACCGAGTCAGGATGCAGCTATGCCCTGCTCTGGGAAAGAAAAAGTACTAGCATAGCTGGACCAAGGATCATGGTGCTCAGGAAAACACATCTCAGCGGAGCATGGCATAGCACTCTTCATAATGCCAAGGGGTCCTCAGGAACCCACACCAGTTCCTCTAACCCCTTCAAAATTTTCTTTTAAACTCAACCTTTTTGTCCTTCATTGTCATGCTTTGCCAAGCAAGCATCAAAGGAAATTATGTAGCTGCCTTTTCAGTCTGTTACAAAACAAGAATTCCAGGATTTAAATTTTATTTTAGTGGTAGCTCATAACTTCTTGGTCCAGTCCTGCCTATTTCTCTACCTTTGAACTTCATTTGGGTGCCTGAAATGTTGAGCTGTTAATCTGCCTCACTGATAGCTCAAAATGCTACTTTATAAAAAAAAGCACCACTTTATAGTTTGATGGGGTTTTGAAGTATTAGTTCAGCTGATGCAGCTGAGTTTCTCCAGGGGGGGAGTGGTAATGAGGAGGGTCAGAGGAAACAAGAAAGAACAAAATCATGAAAATCTCTAATGCAAGTGAGAGATGGGAAGCAATGGTATCACTAGATGCTAGACCTTGCTCGGATAAGGAACTGAAGGAATTGTTGAGAGGTGAGAAAAACATATACAAAGTCAAAATACAAACAATTGGGGAAAAAAATCCTACTAAAAATAATGTGAAAACATCACAAGATTTTACTCATTTTTAACTGAGGATTAGAAATTCAATTGTAGCAGGTGCCCCTAATCTCTCAGGTGTTGTGTTTTAGCCATATGGGCTATTCTACAATAGTGGCGATTTTCATTCACTTGCATCTCTTTTGATCTCATTAATTATTGTATGGCTTCTAGTTATTTAACTCCCTACCTGGCACTGAAACTTGTTTAGAAAAAGGGAGCTGTTTCAGTGAACAAAGACAATGCATGCTAGTTCTACACAGTGGTATAAAATATCATTCTCTAAAACAGGTTTGTAAAAGAACAAACATGCCTCCAGTGCAGAGTTCATAGGCAAATATACATTCAGCATTAGCAAACCTGTCTTAAAATCTAAAGGAGGTAGCTAAGGATATTTCTGTTGTGTATTCCCTCTACTGCAGCTAAATCAACAATTTCAGCTTCTCAGTGGAAATTACAATGATGCTTTTGATCAAGTTCTGAGAATAATATCTGGCAAAGTGGCTCCTGTCCTCTTTCCTAAGGCAGCAATAGGATGGTACTTGCTCCATGCTAACAGAGATATTAAAAGGTTTGCTGCTGGAGAGGAGCAGACTGAAATGCTTCAGGACACAGAGGCGACAGAGTGCACAGAAAGCTGATAGATCTTAAAGGCAATCATATACAGAGGAATTCATAATCTGCACTGATTGAATCACATACTAGGTGGTCCACATAGTCAAATACCATTTATTTCTACATATCTTCACAACATCCAGGTTTTTGCAAGTTCATAACTGCTGCCTGTATCACAGGACACTCTGTCTCATAGCAAGTGGCCAGGAGTGTTGATCTGCTTGACAGCAGGAAGGGTCTACAGAGGGATCTGGACATGCTGGATTGATGGGCCGAGGCCAATTGTATGAGATTCAATAAGGCTCAGTGCCGGGTCCTGCACTGGGGTCACAACAACCCCATGCAACGCTACAGGCTTGGGGAAGAGTGGCTGGAGAGCTGCCTGGTTGAAAAGGACCTGGGGGGGTAGTCAACAGCCAGCTGAATATGAGCCAGCAGTGTGCCCAGGTAGCCAAGAAGGCTAATAGCATCCTGGCTTGCATCAGGAATAGTGTGGCCAGCAGGACTAGGGAAGTGATTGTCCCCTTGTACTTGGCACTGGTGAGGCTGCACCTTGAGTACTGGGTTCAGTTTTGGGTCCCTCACTACAACAAGGACATCGAGGTGCTGGAGCGTGTCCAAAGAAGGGCAACAAAGCTGGTGAAGGGTCTAAAGCACAAGTCTTCCGAGGAGCAGCTGAGAGAACTGGGGTTGTTTAGCCTGGAGAAAAGGAGGCTGAGGGGAGACCTTATTGCTCTCTACAACTACCAGAAAGGAGGTTGTAGTGAGGTGGGGGTCAGTCTCTTCTCCCAAGTAACAAGAGACAGGACGAGAGGAAACAGCCTCAAGTTGCACCAAGGCAGGTTTAGATTGGATATTAGGAAAAACTTCTTCACTGAAAGGTTAGTCAGGCACTGGAACAGGCTGCCCAGGGAAGTGGTTGAGTGTCCACCCCAGAGGTATTTAAAAGATGGGTAATGTGGTGCTCAGGGACATGGTTTAGTGGTGGACTTGGCAGTGATAGGTTAACAGTTGGACGTGCTGATCTTAAGGGTCTTTTCCAACCTAAACAATTCTATGATTCTATGATTCTAAGTGCACCATTAATGGCTGTCTGCAAGCTTCTGACTGCTGCCCAATTATTGACCACTAATCCGCAGTAGTCTAGAGGACAAGTCAGTTGTGATGTATAACTTCCCTTAATGTGTTTTTTGGAATACTGTGACGATAACACATGCACATTTATCTTCATTGTCGCTGCTGGGAAATTTGAAGGTTGTCTGTAACAAGATTTTCCCGTTTGGTTAAATAATCATATTAGGATTTTAAAGCACTCTCTGTTGTCAGAAGGCAGCAACAAATCTCTAACCTAACAAATGGTAGATGGATGAAGATATTTTAGCAAATAATATTTCAAAGCCTTTCTGCACATTGCTGTAGAATTCCAAATACAGGGAATCAAACCCAGTTCTCAGTAGAGATGACTCTACTGTTAAGTCATGAACATTGCAATTGACTGCATGGATTAAGTAGTAAGTAAGTACTGATGGGAACAGTGCTGAATGTTCATTGACAGTCTGAACAACGATGGTGTGATCTCACCGTTTACTACGTGTTGAGAAGGCTGTAATTCCAAAACCAGTACTTCTTTGATGCAAAACACTGGTGATACTTCTCACCCATGTCAGAACATACAGCTCTTAGCTATAAAATAATTTTTGTCATGCAGCTGCAGCTGTAAATCAGTGTAATTCTATTGATTTCAGAAGACCCTTACACTGAGACTCTGGTCCTGTCAACTTTTAAATAAAATTAGATCAGCAGTCTTGCTACACACACTAAACTTTGTTATTAACCTTATTTATTCTCTGTCAGATTTTTTTTTCCCACTCGTTCAGATCTTAGGCAGTGCTGAGCTGCACTTGTGACTACAACTTAAGTTACTGCAACTATGCAGGTCTTAGAGTCTTCCAGTACAGTCTGTAGGACAAACTACAAATAAAACCAGTATTAAGATAGCATGCTTTGTTATCAGCAACAGACCCAAAACAGATAACAGATAAGCAGGATAAAATTGCTTTTGTGTATTATCATTAATAACAACAGAAAGATATCACTGTACTTACTTTCACAACTCTTTCCAGAGAGTTTTCATATTCAGAGGATACTGGCGAGGTAGCTCTGCTCCTGGTTACTTCTTACTTCTTGAGATGAACCCTGATCACGAAGTTCTTCTGAGGATCTATCTTCATTAATGACTTTTATTTACCTTTTAATACTTGCACCAAAAATATTTGTATTAGTAGGGAAGTTCCAGGCACACAACTATCACCTGTCTCCTTAATCAGCATAGTTCCCACTAAAGAGATGCACACATTTTCCTTCTCAGAATTGAAGATCAACAATGTAATTCGTTCTAGTTCTCTGACAGGTCCTTTACAAGAAAAGCTGAGTACTTTGCATTCACTAATTCAGTGTTAATTTTAACAGCTCCACGAGTAGCATTATTGACATCTTATGGATATAAACTGAGGCACAGGGAAACTATTTATCTCAAATAAAACAGAAAATATTTGAGTCACACAGATTCAGTGGTAGAATAGGAAAAGAAGAACCTTAAAAGTCCAAGTCTAAAGGCTCATATCTAACCTTTGATTCATGCTCTGAGCATAGCCCCCAGCATCAATCTTAAGCTAGGACTTCTCGTAGTGGTCTCTATGGTAAATAAGTTAGAAGCAGGGAAATAAGGTCAGTATTGAGGTATCAGTGTCCCTATTTGTTTATCCATTGCTAGTAGGAAGCTTAGTAAAGTATCTGAACTTTTGCTAGGTTATCCATCTTAACATGCCATAAGAAAAATGTATTCAAGATCCCAACCAGCTTTGAAGACACTGCTGCTGAGAGCTCACTGACCTCAACAGCAGAGCTATGTAAAAACACCCCGGACAAAAATCATTCTCAAGGATGTTTTGTCCTTTTTGTCTTTAGACATCCTTAAGAGAGTGCTAGGAAAGATCTGCTTATTTACTATTTCTTGTCAGATGACTTCACACACCAGACAGAAGTCTCTGAGGGGTTCTTCAGACAGCAGGAGGCCGATATCTCCTGACAGCAGGAGCAACCTGGCCTAGTGGAAGGTTTCCCTGACCATGGCAGGGGGGTTGGAACTAGATGATCTTTAAGATCCCTCCAACCCAAACCATTCTATCATTCATTCATTCTATCATATACTGCATCGTCAGACTACTGGTGGTGTGTGGGGAGGAAAGGTCTTGTTTCTTATGTTAGCATCACTTTCACAGCAATCGTCTCACACTTTCCACAGTTCTCATCTGTGAATGTGTGAATTAATGCATGACTAAACAGAAAATGAGAAAATGAAGGTGCAGAAGCAGGTAAAAGGATGGACGGTACAGTGGAAGTTCAGGAAGACACAGTGATTTCTAATGCAAGGAAAGGAACCAGGTATCAGATTTGCTGAGGAAAGTTATAAGCGGATGGTAGCCGACAGCTCTAAACAAGGAGAAGGGGTGGGGAAACCTGAGGTGGTGTTTCTCACAGGAAGGAATAAATCAGAAAACAGAAGAGCAGCAGCTAACCTGACACAATCCATCAGGGACTGGTAACAGATTATGAAAACTTTCAGTTGCCAATATATACCTAACATTACCTAGTCAGGTCTGAAAGCTGTTACCATATGCTGGCTGCTCACTGGCCTGTGTGGAATGACTTTAGTGCTCACGGTCCCCTTCCCAAAAGAGAGGTGAAAGCATCACAGAAGTCACCCTTACCAACGGCATCTCTGTTGGCAGTCTCAGGGCATGCGGACTGGGTTACTCCCTCAGAACAAGCCACAGTGCAGGACCTTAGGGCATGAGAGGGAGTGCAGAGACAGCTTTACCTACTACTTTGGAAAGCAGCAGTTGCTTCTTTTTGACTAGGATTTTTAAAGATCCACAGGTTTCATTTGGACACTTTGAGCTCCTAATACACATTTTAAAAGAGCTCTTCAATTTCTACTGTAGGTATTATTAGCAAATAATAATATCGGATATTACAAAGAAATATTTATTTATAATAAATTTTGTTTACTAATTATTAAAAAGTAAAATCTAATATTAGATATTACTAAGATAAAGTAGTTGGGAACTCTTAAAAATTTGCTGCCTTATTCTGGTTCTGCACTGACATTTAGTAACTTCAGTCAGCAAGGCTTGTGCCCACCCCAAGTCTTAGCAGTCTCAGTTTTGTAGAAAATAACATACTTTGGCCTGTCAATGAGAAATGAATTCATTTTAGCTCCTTGCAGGCATGTATTGCTGAAATTCACCCTATTGACAGTAATAATGAAAAATGTTTACCTTAAAAATATAGATGACACATTTTACTTTGAAATCTGTACATAAAGGTTTTGCCTAATTCCCTCATTCATCAGCTACGTCAATACTGTGGAAGATAGAGGTTTGATTCTTTTGAGCTAAAAAGCCATTCAAAACATTATGCTCACAGAGCTTTGCTGTTATGTAATACCAGAGTTCATTGTACCATTTGCACAACGGAGAGGACATCAACAATCTAAAAGAAAAAGATAAATAGATTCTATTATACCTTAAGTAACCTTAATAATTTAAGTAACAGCTGGCAAGACATAATACCAGAGGTAGTTACCAGGGAAAAAAGAACATACAATGCAAAAGGGAATGTAGGTATTGCTGGGATCCCCGACTTTAATCTGAAAAGGATGTATGAGAGGCTGCAGAAATCTGTGGCATTTTCTCTAAGATGCTTAAAGCATCTTTGACTTCTTTCCCAGAGTTTTTATGTTGACTGCATCCCTCTTTCATTGCTTTTCCACACTCTGTTTAGAACAAATTAAAAACATTTCCTGGGACTGACCACATGAGGAAGCTGACACTTACAGGCAGATCTTCGTGTGGACCAGCAAGACCAGAGAACAAAACGTATTTGAGGAAAATAATGAGGAGTGATTTTCCTCTGGATATTTATTTGCTTTCAGTGTGAGCCCTGCTCCTTGTCCCCTGGCACGTCTAATAGAAAGTTACAACCTTTTCTAAAATGACAAACAAGACAAAGAAGAGGGAGCCACACATTGTGGCCATGAGGGATTCTGGAAGGGGAAGGAGAGCAGGATCAGCCAAGCACCAGCGCTGGCAGAAGTGAAGGCGTTGCGGGGGAGAGCAGGAGCACTCCCCTTGGCAGTAACAAGCAGATCTTCCATTAGCTCACTGCTATAAAACTGTTCCCAACAAAAACAGCTGATAAAATGGAATTTTAGCTCCAGAGCTTTACTTCTGTGATATGACTGATATTCTATTTACATTATTATTTCAGGAAGGAAAGTGAGGGAAAGAGGAGAGGAAAGGAAGGGGAAAGCAAAAATTTTAAAGCAAGTAAAGGCATTGCTCTCTGTCAGAGCAGTGTGCAAGACTGTTTTCACCAGAATTACTATTATCATCATGATCCTAAAGAGAAAAGAATGTATGGCATGTAGAAAATAAATAACATCAGAAAGTAAGTAGCCAGGCACTATTTATTTTTTTCACAGTGTAACCAATCAACTTCACAGCAGATAGATACAGTAAAAACAATGCATTACAACTGCTTAACAAAGTTCAGTGTTGAAACTCTCTTGATTCTTACCAGTTTAAGAGACATCAGATCACAAACATCTAATCTGTTCATTTTGCACAGAACACATGGTATTCAATGGTGGGGTTTTTAATTTATTTTTATTTTTTAAGAGTATGGCTTTCAGAGTTTTACATTTAGAAGATCACAGGCTACATCTCAGAAACATCTGTATGAACCATGCACCAGGGTGCAAGCACATTCAATGCACAAGGACTAGTGCAACATTTATGTGAAAATTCAATAGACATTAACATTCACAGTACAGTCATGAGCTATAAAACCTATCCTTCAAACTACTGTCAGCCTTCTCCTGGCAAGAGGTTTCTGAGATTTTGTTTTTTCTAGAAGTCCTTATAGCCCAGCTCTCTCCCATAATCTAACTTCAGAAATTGTGTTTTCAAAGCCTTGAGCAGCCAAGCCCCTTCTGATAATGAGACCCATAAATGCCTCCTTTCTGAGCTTGTTAGTATTATTCCTGTCATCAGTCTCAAAGTCTCATCAGTCCTCAAAAAAAAAAAAAAAAAAAATCAGCTTTTAGCAGCTGATGTACTACTCCGCATGAGTTATATTGTTGTCAAAAAACAAAACAAAACAAAACAAAACAACCCCATAGGGTGAAATCCCTCCATTGGCTTTTATCTCTCACCAGATCTCAAGAAAATTTAAAAAAAAAACAAAAAAAACCAATCCCACAGGCAAGACAGAACAAAAGGCTAGAAAACTCTAGCCTTGAATCATATTTGAACTGTCTGCAATATTCTATAGCAATCTAAACTTTACACTTATTTTAAAAACTATCAGTGATGCCTAGTTACTCACTTTTGGAGTGCTTTAAACTTAAAGTTTAAGGGATGATTTTTAGAAAGGGCTAAACATTCATGATTTGAAAAGCAGGTCTTTTTCAGATGTCTTAAACTGCATATCAGAAAATGAGGCATCCAAAAACTAAGGGTATATTAAAAAGTATAAAACTCCAAGTCGATCTTTTACCATGGTAGCAATAGAATTCTCAAAAAAAAAAAGAGCAGAATCCACCTACTCTGCAAATGCAATCACAGTAAACTTCTTCAGCACTGAAGAAATTTGCTCCTACCTGTATCTATAAATTGACTTTTCACCAAGGAGGGAATTTTCATGTGTACCTTCAGTGGTATCAATGCCTATCTTCAACCAGAACGTTTGTGTTCTCCCTTTCTTCTTTAGTTAAAAAAAAAAAAAAAAAAAAAAAAAAAAAAGAGTTACATTAAAAAAGAATCCACAAAACCCATCAAATGGAGCCGTAATTATTTTAAGCTTCTGAACCACTTCTACATTCTAACTGTGCAAATCTAAATGGTTTTTTTAGGACCTTCTTGGTCACATTTAGAACATAAATTGGGGGAGGGGGGAGGGAAGTTTTTTAAAATGACAATCAGAACTGGATGTATATGTAAAAATTTTCAGATCTTGCTCTCCAGTGTGTCTTTGCCATTGCCAATATCATTTCTACTGCACTCATGAAGTCTCAGCTGTATGGGATTTAGCCAAGAGCATCATCAGTTTATCGTCTCTGAAGTCTTCTGTTTCAGCCACGTTCATTAATAATGTTGTCAAATATTAGAATGATTATATCAATGTTTCACTCTAACCTGGGAGACAGACTATCAAAATGGAGAAGCAAATAACATTCAATTTAATACCTGAAAATGCTTTAGTTTTGGCATTGCACACAAAAGATTATGGTATTTTAAGAGACTGAAGAAGTCATGGCTCAATCACATTAAAAGCCTGTGAGGATACCTTGATGTTTCTAGGTAATTGAATATAATAATGGATGAGTGCATACCAAGGCTATTGGAAAAGTACCAAATAACTGAGTAGAACTGTAAATATCAGCACACTTATAATAATAATATTAGCCCAACTGAGGAGGCTTCTGGAAGGAAAACTGAAATGGAAGAATAAATTTGCATCAATATTGTGTATTTTATATATAATCCTTAAAAGTAGCATTGAGAGTTACACAATTTATCTTAATGTTCCACATTTTTTTCAGTAAGTTATCCACAAGGGCTTTAATAAATAATTTTAAAAGGAACATTGATGCATAATATTGCAACATTGTCCACTGGTGCCAAAACACTATCAAATTAAATGCATGGTATGAATGTTCACTTAGGTAGTTAAAAATATCAGCATCTTTTAAAACCAGAATGAAAAAAAAAAAGATGCATTAGTAAGGGGAAAACTGTGAATCACTGAAACACTATGTGAACTATAGATGCTGAGACAGAGACTTGCATTAAGAGTGTGTTTGAATAATGGAACCTCAATATAATAAATACTGAAGCACATAATAAATCAACAAGTGTTATTTTTGAAGGATATTTATGTAAATTTAGTTTTTAGATTATACACTGTAACTGTTTATAAAACTTCAATGAAGGCGAATGCAAATTATAGTGGTATTATTTCTTTAATTGGAAACAACAATTAAGAACAGATATTAGATTTTTCAAGATAGGAATCACCATGAGATTGCCAGATTCTGATCCCTCAGTTTCATTTGAGGAAGTATTTATATTCTATAGCAATTTAAACTGTAAGTAAAGGTATCATAGCACAACCCTTCATGTTCAGACAATGTTCTAAGCATTCACAGTGGACAACAGTGGGAAATACAAAAGATACTGTGAAGACACACAAATTTTTTCAGTGACTAAAGCGTGAACACAGATTGTATATTTACACTGGGCCTATGAATATGCAAATGTCCACATTTACCTATCTTGGAAAAGCTGAGCCATCGTGGAAACCTCTTCAGTGTTCCTGCTCCTACACTGTCAGTGGGCAGAGGAACGAACATGATTTTGTCTGTTTAAAATGACGATGACACGCTTTCTGCAGACTTCACAAGCCAAAAGATCCTATTTACTTAAGGAGAAAAAAAAATTTAAGGGGAATTCTTCAGTGAAATAACAACTCATCCTCACTTCCTACCCACAGTAGCTGTTTTCGGGTTTTGTTTTTAAATATGGAATTGGCAAAGGTAATATATCCTCTGCAGGGGTAGTACTGGTCATTGCTGTTTAAGTCTTCAACCTTTTCAAGTCTAAATGACAAAGCAATCTTAATGACACCCTACAGAGCCAGCCTGCCTCCTCAGCTGGATGAACTGAAAATCGCTCTTCCAATGTTTGGTGACAAGACATTTCATACCTGCAATGCCCAGACAGGGAAACTTCAAGGGGAAACCTTTTCTTTTGAATTCAGCAAGGCTCAAACCATGATGATAAAGATCATTCTGTGAAGCTAGAAACACACAAAAGAATTGCTTCCAACCTGAAAAACATTTGAGTCTCAGGCAGGCATGCACAGATGTATAGAAAAGCAGCTACCACAAAGAATTATAGAAGAGAAGCCTTATTACTGCAAGCAGACTCCTGTCTCTCTTGGTCCTGGCAGCTATTGGGACTCAGGCCCTGTCATCGGTAGCAAAATTGTCCTCATTTACACATGCCATACATCTACTCTTCTGAAACTCTTTTCTTGACTAAGAGAAGGGACTGAGAGGAAGAATACGGTAGTACAGTTTACAGGTCTTCTGTCTTACATCCCCTGTGGCTCTCCTCACACAACTCAAATAATGTTGATCTATCATAAGCAAAATTTGCAGGCAAAGCAAGATTTGTCACTGTGAAGGGGAATGAGATTCCCAGGAATTTTACAGATTTTTTTTTTTTCCTTAAAGTGCCATGAGGCTTTTTAAGAATTTTTTAGAAACAGTGCACTGCTAGTGGGCAACAAGACCCACCCATGGAAAAAAGGGCTAGATCCTTTAGCCTATTACAGTTTTAGCTGATCTATCTTCATGGGCTGTCTGAGGTTTCCTCTAAAGCCTTTGTAATGCTCTGCCTTCCTCAGTGAGATTTACTAGTAAATTACATTCAAAAGATTAGTATTCACTGCCTTTTCATTAGCTTCATAACTGATCCAAAAGACAACTCAGAACGCACAATACTGAGCCCTATGACAAGATTCAGACACCTTGCCCAGAAGTGCAATTGAAACTCTCTCCCTGCACTACACAGGGAATACCTCAGTGCCTCCTAACAGGACAGTCACCTCAATGAAACCGCTCCTGTGCAAAGATAAACATCAAGTGCAGGGATGCTTTTCCATCATTCTGGAAGTCACAGTTCACATCCATCTTCTGAAGGGAAGCATATACCCTGTTTCAAATTATAGTTTAGCAGGCAGAAATCACCCTTCCTTTTCACCAGAAAGTGTTACCAACCTCCCTGGAGTACACCAGCTATCTTAGTTCTCACCTGACATGATCACAATCCGCCTTTCCCGCTCCCTGAAGGAGGGAGGGACTCAATGATTGAATGCAGTCTGGGTCAGGTTTCCATTCCCAAACGTTGTAGCCCCCAAGGGGTTCTAACAGTGATGTAGACACCTGGGTACTAGCTCTTTCCCAGTGTCTATTGTACTAATTAATACTCAATAATTTTAAAAAGTTTTATCATTAATAATAAAAGGAGAAAAAAGATAACCTTTTTCTGATTTAACCTGATTTCTGACTTTCTGTCTGACATTTCACCAGAATGATCACTCAAGATAACTGTCTATTGCTCATGCAGTCTGTAACTGATGTATAGGAAATGCACACTATTTTTTTTTAATATAAAAAAGAAAAAGATTTAATTATGTTGCAGGGAAATCACAAGCATTATCACAGATACCCATGAGAAACCTATCAACTAAATAGAAGTCACTCAGATCCATGATACTGGATTCTGGAATCACTTTCCCCTGCGACCTCTTCTCTCCCATCTTTCCCCTTTCTCCACACCAGCTTTCAGTGCAGATTCTCAATGGAATGAAATATGCCCATCATAGGAAGCCATCCCTCTGCCTCCAGCTGCAAGTTCCCATCACCTGTCTTGGACCAGAACAAATGGTCATAGTCTTGCATATTCAGTCAGATGACCCCACCCATCTGGTTGAAACATTAACTTAGAAAAGAGTAAAATAAAGATAAATTTTCAGGTTTTGATTCATCTGGCAACATGGCTTTACAACTGCTATTGCTGGCACAAGTGAAGCAGAAGCAAAAGACGACTGAAAAAGGAAGGACAGATCTATTTCTTTCATTGACTTAAACCACTCCGGTAGCAAGCCCATGGCATGAACCAACGCAGATGCCTTTTCTAAAGCTCAGAGAACATTCTGCCTCTCTCCACGTGTCAGTCTCCCCCACAGCACATTCATCGGGCCATGCGGACATTCACTGAGCTTTTTCAGAAATGGAAGCACATCAATTCTTTCTAATTCCTGGCCTTGTATTCCTTATCTGAGGAGTTCTATGTTAGTTTCTATTTTCTATATCTATTATAATGACTACAAAATACAGTATTATTTCACAAACATAAAAGATCACATTTAATGTATAACTGACAGAAACTACAATGAATTAAAAAAATAATTATATTAACAACTATTTAAAAAAATTTAAATTAGATGTATTTGCATTAATTCTCAGGTATTTAGAAGCAGTAAACTGAAACGATGACTGATGCAATTAAACAAAACATATCTTACTTTTGGCAGATAGATATTTAAATCCAGACTCATCCTGTTGGGCTTTCAATTGAAAGGTCAAAGGTGTTCACAAATTACAAAGCACAGTTCATATATCAATTTTAAACAAATCTTTTGCTACCATAGCAAATAAGCAACAGAAAATTATAAAAACCATGTTGGAGGTGATTCTCTTTCAAAGTCGTACGTAATCCTATGTCTCTGAACGAGAGAAAACTGGATAAGGTTAAAGCCTTTGAAGCACATCAACGTGTGAATATAAAATACATTACCCAGAGCTCATGCTTTGGTTGCACTGCCACTACATAAAACAGATTCATTCAGACACGGAAGACATGCACTGAAGATCAGTGAGGTACAATCATAGACAAAACCTTACCAAAAAATAACATACTGAGCTGTACTCACTACTAAAACAGACAAGTCGTGAACAGTAATACAGAAATATCAAGGAAAAGTTATTTTTGAAAAATACATTTCAGGACATGCCTAAGATAGGTGCAGTATAAAATGGTTTCCCCAGACTTTCACCTCTCTGCCTTTGTGGCAATTTCTCCTCTTATGTCCCTCTCTTTCAGTGAGAAAACTTCTTACTGAAGAGGCTCTGGCTCACATCCTTAATGTTCAATCATTTGAGCTACCGAATACTTATTATTGAAATTAGTGCAAATTAAGCATGTGTTAATGGCATC
Source organism: Nipponia nippon (assembly GCF_047370975.1). Classification (NCBI taxonomy): domain Eukaryota; kingdom Metazoa; phylum Chordata; class Aves; order Pelecaniformes; family Threskiornithidae; genus Nipponia; species Nipponia nippon. The sequence goes on from NW_028262380.1 coordinate 28,526,768, forward strand.
AATTCAGGATAGCATCACTCTTTATGACAGTACATAAGCACACACTTTTCTGAATTCTGGTCTAATTACAGTACTGATTAGGAATAGGTTTAAGCATGTGCTTAACAGTAATGGTCAGAATAATATGACTCCAAATACTGTGATCCCAGCTATCAGTAAATGAACTTTTATCCAGGCAGGTTTGAAAAATGATTGCAGCATCTAAGTCCAAGTAATTATAGTCTCTGTTTCTTGCCATTTTTTTGAGTATCACTGAGTTTTCTTGGAATCAAGTGTTTACACGCAGATTAGAAAGAAAACACGTAGGACTAAAATAACACATTTATTACATGCCATGCTACAGTTAACTGCATTCCCATTTCTATTTGCGTTCACAGTACCATGGGAAACTAAAATTATTTCATCAGAAACAAATGAAGTACACAGAAAAGTTTGTCAATAGACAGAAGCAAGTGTATCCATAAGCCAAACAGCCATAACATTCAATAGCTTTAATACTCTATTACATTGTTTCATGGAAATTAGAGATGAAAGACTTCTTATCCATCCCTTGCCAATTCAGGATGTTTTCTGTTCTCCAATTCAGTTACCGAAGGCCGACTGGCAACTGACAACCACATGAATAGAAAAAGCTAACTAGATGTGCCAGAGGAGAGCAGGCTGTGAAATTTGTATTTCCCCTTGTGAAGTGCCAAGTTCTTTCAAGTTCTTTTTGTTTAAAGGTAAATTAATGAAACTGAGGAGCTCACAAAATCTGGGCCTTGTATTGTATAGCAAGCAGTCTGCTTTTCAAGTACACATCCAACATATTGTTGCTGAAGCCACCTTCACCCCTCCTACAGAGGAATGTGTTTAGTGTGCTGTCAAAAAGCATCAAACTGCACTATGGAATTAAAGCTGACACATTCCCATTGTACTAAACATTTTCTGAAAATGAGACTTTAAAGAAACAATAAATTATAGTTGATCAGTGTTGTTAATGATGCTGCACTTCTACGCTCAAGCAGTCAGAAGTTGGTGCTCAGAAAGGTCATGCAACAAATGTCAGCCAACCTCGACAGCAGGCTTTCAGACTCTCTCAACCACTTTCATATTTCATCAGCTAAATATTGAAATAAAGCTTGTATTAAAAATGGGATCTTCTCTGTCACACTTTCTTCCAGAATCAGTGCACATAGTCTTGCATTCTCTATTAAACTTCGGGGCTGAACACTGCAGTAACATTTCATCTGCAATGTGTATTGTATATCATATCTTATTATGTCTGGTACCAACTAGAATATAAAAATACATTAATCTTTTCTGAGAAATTCAGAGGAGGGAGCACATTCAACAGAAATATTGCGGGGGGAGGGTCCTTCATGTATCATTTTCTATTATTAGCCATTAATCATGTCTTTATCTCCAGTACTGAACATCCTTACCTACAGACAAATGCTAATCCCATTAATCCTCTTTAAAGATCTGTAAGGTCTTCTGTGTAATTCTGACTTTTACTTAATGCATATCTTAATTTTATAGTGATTTTTACAAGATCACTTGAGACCAGTTTCTTTTTGAGAAAGGAGGAAAGACTGCACTTTTACATAATGAAGACAATGGATTTAAAACCAGAAATGAGATACTAAATGCTTCCAGCCAGCAATAGTCAACACAGAGAAGTCAGTCCAGAAAGGCTACTACTGAAGAATTGCTACCAAAGTGAACAGAAGGTCTGACCACAGAAAGGATGAAGAACCGGTCCTATGATTTTGGAGGGATACATCCCATCTTGGAGAAGGATCTGCAATGCATAAGGATTATTTTTACTCCTCCTCCCCAGTAACAGGGCTTTTCCATTAGAAACTAATATCAAGGAGGTAATTACACAGCAATCCATAACATGGGTTCAGTAAATTCATACCATTTGGCTTTGGCTCAGTGAGTAGCATATGCAGTAACAAGCAGAATCTACAAAATTATACTGTATGCAAAGTGGAGCAGGTCACACGCTACACTCTTAGGGCTGGAGATTTAACACAGTGGCTTTGAATACAATGATGATAGCACTTTACAGGTTTTCCAAACTCTGATGATACAAATTCTACCAAATGTAGAGTTATGACTTTTTCTCTGGCCCTGAGTACGAATCAGACAAAGGAGAGGGGAATGGGGAGGATGTGAAGAGCATTATGCTTAATGGCCAGAATCTCAGTTAGACAATATCAGTCTGATTTCCATGAAATGAGCAAGCAATGGCAGCTGGGTAGGAATTTTTGAAAGTTGTAGACCTTTTGGAGAACTTTGAGGAACTCACAACAGTGAAGTAATAGCAGATGGAGCACAGATGATACAAATGTAATCTAAGGCTGAAAGCCAAAAGCCGGTATCAATGGTCAGGATAAGACAAGCTCAGAATTACCCTTGGGGTTTTTGTGATATATCCATTTCTTGCTGCTGTAATCTCTGCATTCTGTATAAATCTGAAAGTGATTAATTATGACTTAACCACTCTTTTTAACATACTGCAAAGAACAAATGGCTGGTTGAAAAATAGAAATGTTCTATTTCATCTTTTTAAAATCAGGGATTAATAAAATCATCACCTTATGGATGAAATGGATGAGAATAACTAATCCCATTTTATTAAGGCTTTCTTTGTAAAGGTGTAAGAGATGTTACAAAATTCATCTACATTATCATTTAGGATTAAAACTGAAAGCTTATGTAGAACTGTCCAGCTAAATATCATAGCCTCTTGACTCTGCATTTTGTTAGAGCTGGACAAAATATGTGTGTGTTCAGGCAAGTTAAATCTTAGGGGTTTAAATTTGCTCTTCAAAATACCAATATCAGTTCTATAGTTGATCACAAGAGGGAGACTACATCACCATATTTCCTCTCATTGTTTCAAATTTGTAAAGCATCCAAACATTTTGAGTCATTTTGGATCAGCTCTAATCTTTGACTGCTCACTGAAAAGTGTTAATGATTGTTCAATTAGCATTTTTTTTCTGAGTTTGTCAAACCTCTGAAATTTATAGATAAAGATAGCCAATCCAGTAAACAAGATTGAACAATGCAAAGGCAGTTGGAAAGAAGATTCGAGAATAGGAGTCAATTTTTGCAATACGAATGTGTATCCTTCCTTCTCTCCAAGATCCTGTGCGGCAGTCTTCAAAACAACAAAAGAAGCTAGCACAGTCTTTCCCTTCTAGGCACTCATATCCATAATCATCATCACGTTCAGGGAGATGATTAATGTTATTAATTGGAATTAGTGTTGATCCAGGTCGAACAGCAATTGCAGGTGGTTTCTTAAGAAAAACAAAAAAGAAAAATATAGTTTTGCTTTTTTTTTATCCTCACATTACATAATTCCATAGACTTTCCATAGCAAAGGCCAATGTAAGCACATTCAGTACAATATACAGAAATTCTAATATTAAAAAAAAAAAACAGTTTGGAGAGTGTTGTGAATTATGAACTGATGTATATAATTAGCTCATGCAGGCAAAAGATCATGAATGATTTTCACCTGCCACAGTGAAAACTGGGTTGTGCTGGGATTTGGGAATAGTGGATAATTAGTTACACAGGCAGGGTTAGCTGATCCCATCTACACAACACAAACGAACATTTTGAAGTCTGTCACAGCTTGACAACTGGGTCACAGGCAAGTCCACAAGGAGGCTATAAGCATCACTACCAAGGGAATGACAGTTCTCCCATCATTTGAAGTCTTTAAAATGAGACTGTATGTGTTTCTGGAAGCTACATTTTCAACAACAACAACAAAAAAAAAAGCTAATGGGATTAGTACAGCATCACTGGTGAAGTTTAAGAGACTGAGATGCATAAAGCCAGGCTATGTCATCTAACCCTCTGATGTTAAATCCCTGAACAATATGCCCCACCTTTAGAAACCAAGACATAAGACTCCTTAGGAGAATGCCATTCAAGTCAGTGAAACTGATTAATTCAGCTCTTAATTCTTACTTTTACTTTCCGTGGGGATAACTCAACCCTCTTGCAATCTGGTAAAAACTTAGTGTAACAGATGTTAAGGTTCCTAAATAATTTTCATAGAAAAAAATCTGTGTGCCTTATTGCCTAGTACATACACTGTTTGCTGTTCCCTTTCTTGTGACTTTTGCCTTTTCACCTTCCTTTTACTTGCACTACCACAGCCTATCTTTCCCCCTTTTATTATTTTGTTTACATGCAGTTCTTCACTCTTCATCCTTGTTTTCCTGAATACTTGAAAAGACATTCTCTTTCTCTATTTGTCCTTTTTTCTTTTTCTAAATCTCATAGCCTTTTTAAACTAGTCCATAATCCTCTTTCTTTCAACTCCTCCCACTTTTGGCATCTCTTCTAAAATCTTCAGGCTGAAGACAGGGGTTACATCAACACTACTCTTACATTGTATTCTCTATTTTCTACCATCTCTGTATTTTGTCATGTATGGAATAAATACAGTAGGAAAGGATGCAGTCAGAAGAACTAACTGGGTATTGAAGTGTAGAGAAGAATCTCTCTTAAACAATTATAGATGATAGGCAATGAAAAAATATGGAAAAAAAAAAAAAAGAAAAGCAGGAAGCCACATCATTTAGATTCTTGTTATGTTTTAGAGTCCTGTTGTCCCACTTCCAGGGGATTACTTTGGCCAGTACAGAGACCTCTATACTTTGTTAAGGAGGCACTCTATTGCTGCAGGGACATTTTACCCAGTGTCCCAATGGGTGATGTTAAAGCAGTGCAGTATACACCACGTTTTCAAATACCTTTATTTAATAAGTGTCTTTATCAGAGGAAGTTTCACACAGATTACTGTTTCGACACTTTTTAGACATGATGACCTAGGGAGCTAATTATCATCCTAAAGCACCTCATTATTCTTTTCAGTTATGATAAAATACTGACAACACTAACAAACAGCAGTTACATGCTTCTACCCTAATTTGAGGCATTACAAACAGGGCTTATTTTTATAAAACATAAAAAGTAAGTTCACATTTTTTTTAACTTACAAAATCATTATTTTATTGAAGATATATAGGGAAAGATGCTTATTTCTGATTCACAACTACTCTGGCTTTACAAGAATTTTCTGATTGTTGGTTTTGCCAATGTGAGATTCATGGCATGATTTGTTTCTACTAGTGGGGTAAAACAGGAATCCCCAACTCAGAAACACCATGGGAGGAGGAAAAAATAACAGCACTACTTTTCACTGCTCATGTCACCAGCACAGACTGAAGCTGATTACCAAATTACAGGTTTGAAGAGGTTGCCCGAGAGAGGCAGAAAGACAGTGCCATCATATACGCCTAACTACCTACAGAGGATACATAAAATGTGTGTAAGAAAGAGACAACGTGAGGGAAAAGGGGGAAAGAAGACCAACACCTCACAAAAAAATGACCTTATATCAACTGGCAGAGACCTAAAAAACACCAAAAAACAAACATGTAGATACAGTAGCACATGCTGATTGTTCATGTACATGCCTACTGATAAAACTCCACATATAGTGAGAAGCATTTATAATACACTCGGATAGGACCAAAACCAAATTATTCTGCATTAGTACTAATACATGTACAAAAGAAAGCCATCATCTGTGGAGATCATAGCACAAGTAATGCATTCACTTCAGGTGAAATGATGATCAGAACAAGATCCACAACTAATTAAGTTTAATCTTTCCTGCCCAAATTCGTTATCCTTACTAACGTGGATTTACATAAACCAATTCATGCTATCTTTCTTGAACGATGCCAGCACATATTTTGTAAGATAAAACTGCTGTAATCATTTGTAAAATCTCACCATTTTTTTCACAAGATCATTTATAGCACCTTCTTGGCATCAGTTCCTGGAATAATAAGCTTTTATTGCATTTTGCAATAGAAATAAAAGACCTATGCAAGGCAAGCTTTCCAAGGAAAAAACACCTGTAAATGAGTTTTCAGAAGGAATTAAACTAACTATTTTAATTAAACTGTTTTTTTGAGTTACATATCCATAACTACAAGAGAAAAAGAATGAATAGAAGTCTTTGACAAAGATAAAGGAGAAAAAAAAAGAAAAAAAAGAAAGAAAAATATGGATTTGTAATTGTACGACTTCCCATTAATTAATCAGATGGCTTCTTTAATTGTTCTATTTGGAACAAGAAATTTTATAGCTTTTTATAAAACATCACCAAAAAAACCCCTATTTATCAAATTAGAATGCTTGCATCTAAGTATATTAAATTTAATCCCCCCCCCTTTTTAGAGTATGTAGTATGGTCTTATAGCCATAACATGCTGAAACATGTTTAAAGAATTCTGTGTGAAAAGATGGTTGGTTTTCAACTACTTAGAAACAAAAAGCATGCTTTAAGAACACGGTAAAACACAACCGAACAGCGTTTTGAGTATTATATTGCTAATTCTAATCTTAGTCCAAACTCCAGCTATTTATTCAATGTGTCATAGTTTCTATCTCACCATTATTCTACATTTTAAATTGTCATATGCACTGAAAATCTCAAAACATTTGGCAGATTATTGCACAAATGGCTGATGTGTGAACAGATTCTGTAAAGTCTCATTACTCCAGTCAATAGAGTATACTTGCAAACCACTTCAATGGCTTTTGATCTGCTAGCAGCTGATCTTTAATATTTCCCTGTTTTGAATAATCAGTATTTCCTCCCCTCTTCCTTTTTTCCTTGCTGTGCATGCTGAGAGCAGACCTATTTCAGCTCCCTGTTCCCTGAGTGTTGTTGAGACCTCATTGCAACAACAACCTAAAACTGAGTCTGCTATGCTAACACTGGGAAGCCCCCCAAATTCTGCAGCCTCTGTTATCTTTTACCCTCATTGCTCAGCTGTGGCCCTTGCCAGAGCCTGTTTTCCATCCTTTCCATTGTGCCCACATTTGCTTCTACCACTAACAGGAAGGAGGTTTGAGGTTTCCATTTTCCAGTTCTCTCAGCTGTGCTGGATTCCCTGAGGATCACAGTGATGTCCGGCCAAGGCAGCACAGGGCACAGGCAGCACAGTATTAATCCTTCACTACTAGCCTTGTCCTAAATACACAGCTGATCCACTTGGACCAGCTCACCATATGAAACGTAAGGGCTCTCATTTCCCTGGTATTAAGCCATAGCAGGCTTGCAGGGCCCCCGTAAGACAGTCTCCCACAGCAGCACTGCTCAAACTGGGTGCACCAGCGCCTCCCGACACGAGTCACAGAATGGATATGGTTCATAACAGGATTGCTGCATTTCCATATCTGGTTTTCTGTAATTTCATTTCAATTTCTGTTTGATCTTACACAGGTGGTATTCACCCTTCACCCAGAAAAGACAACTGATATTATGATCCAGCTATGCTCCAGCCTCCTTTGATGAAATGATCTGGAAGGGGGTTTTATAACATTGTCCTTCCTCTTAGTCTCTCCAAAAGATGACTACAATCAAGCCTCAGATATTAAGACTAGTGTTTGAATGAATAAGCTATTTAACACCTTTACCTCAACGTTTTATTAGTTTAAAGATTAGCTTTAACTATTTGTACTGGCTTCCAACAATAGATTCTTTGGAAGTTCCAGTATTCTTACTACACGAACAGAAAGCCTCTTAAAATTGAATAATACTTGCTCCTGGGATATGTGGGGTTTCACACCATACAAACATCGACTTATACAAGCAGAAGGTTCATTTTATCAGAAAGAAGCATGGAAGTAAAGAGTTAAAGTAGAATTTCTGAAATGGAAGGGAGTCAGAATACTGACCAATAATAAGCACTTTTTCCTTTGCAAAGCTAGTGAGGTAAGACCCAAGTTAGGTAAAGCAGACCCAAACAAATCCTCATACCTTCAGTCCATTTACATTCTCTCTACTCTACAGTCTTATCTACGGTTCTTTGCCAGGTGCTGTTTTCAGAAGCACTGTGCCCAGACAGAACTGTCTCCATGGGCGCACACTCCACAGGCAGCTCTAGAAGCACCAAGGGCTTGGACATGGCATGGAAGCATGGAATATTATATTAAACCACCCTCTAGCTTAGGCTTGTGTGTTCTCATTCACATATGAGTGGAATGACGTAAGACCTTTGTTCATTAGTAGTATTTACAGAAAATGAGTACAAGCCCCCAACTGTAAAAAAATGGTAAAATAAATATTACTGTTAATTATCTTTTAGTATTAGCTTTTCTACTTAAGAACCAGCCTCTCAAAATTAATGCTACAATAAAGACCATTCTGTATTATTTTTTCTTTTTGTTTGGCTAAACTTACTGATGGCTTAGATTTTGCCTTTTTTTCTTTTCCCTTGTCCCCTTTTCTGTTGCTGGTAAAGTAATGCAAGGTGCCATATTCCATCAAGGCAGCAAACACAAAAATGAAGCAAACTGAAACAAAAAGGTCCATTGCTGTCACATAGGAAACCTTTGGGAGTGACTTCCTAGCAATTGTACTCAATGTTGTCATGGTCAGCACCGTTGTAATGCCTGTTTGAGAAAGAAAGAAAAAACGACAGGAAGAGGGAAGTGTATAAGTAATTCAATTATATTGTCACAAAAAAAATAATTCTGAAATTAACCCTTAATTCATTCATGAGGCATACAAGAACTGAGCCACAGCAGGGTTCACCGCTGATCACACCCACACACATAGGTGCTATTGCAAGAAGCCACCCCTATGGATCTAGTGGCCACTGTGGGATCATACAGAAGGCAGCACATTTCACCTTCAGTTTAAATCCCTCCCATTTTCAACACACACTGAATAAACAAAGACACAGAGAAAGTTTGTGTCATTTTATAAATCTGTTGTAGAATGCACACATAAAACAAATACGATAGACAAACAGGTACAAACAAGCACACAAATTTTATAAAAACACAAAAAAACCTCCTTTGACTCTTGAAAGATTAAAATGTACAAAAGGAAACATTCAGGAAAAAAGGTGTGTTATTTATCAATGACTTCGAACTTTCAGAAAACACACCAAAAAAAAAAAAAACCAGAAAAAAAAAGGAATAATGCTTTCAATTGTTTGTTTCTGACAATGTAGCAGGTCAGACTAGATGACCTTCATGGCCTTTCTGGTCTCGTTCTAAGTTACTAGGTATTTTTTCAATACTGTGTCTTAAGTAATAGAAAATGTTTCCCTTGGTTCACTTACATACAAGTTAATTAAAAGAACAAGCTGGCCTTAATAGCAATATGTTCAGAATCTGAACTATACCACTTTTCACTGGTTTAACATTTAGAAGGTGTTAACACTTTCTTCTTCTATTTGATGCTTCAGGGAGATGCAAAGCCTTTTTTATAGCAGTCCAAAATTAAGATATGACCTTTCCTTTGGAGAGCAATACTTGAACAAACAAATAATTCGTTATTTACATGCACAGGCTTATTGCAAAAAATGTGTTACACCAGTCTAAGGCTGTCTATGGCTTTTAAACCAAAGCATGGAATCAGGGGTCACTATGGACTGATCCTGCAGCAGGAAAGCAGTGGTGATTTTGCGACAGATTTCCCACTGAAATTACATGCCTAAAAGGGCAAACAGATAACCACAGAGTTTTTCAAAAGTGCTCTGCTCCCACTGGATGCTTTTGAAAATCAATTAGGTGTTTCTCTGCATAATTAAATATCTAAATACCTTTAATCATCTCAAACCTTTTGCTTTGGGAAACCACAATCTGCCAGAATCTATACAGAAGAAAAAGGCCCAAGCCTTTTCAGTGTACCAGACCCCAGCACCGCCTCCAGGTGGGAGGTGACACCCACCATTCCCGTTACTGACTTCTGTTCAGAGAGGACAAAGGAGACATGGACTTTCCCAGCCCTCTCTACTATGTGAAAAGCATACGGGGGGCTCTCACAGGGAACGAACCTTCCACAGCATCATGACTGCTTGCCACAATGGCTCTTGCTTAGTTTTGGCTTTCTTGTCTTAATTTCTCAGTCTTTTTCTATAAAATTGTGTCTATTCGACTGGTATTCTCTTTCTTCTTCACCAGAACATCTGCATGTGAGAAAAGCCATCTTACAATCTGTCAAACGATGACTTCTGCATGTTCACACAAAAGGAGCTCAGAGTTAACTGCAGGGAGCTGTAAATATGATATTGCAAATGTTTGTAGTACATCTCAAGTAGATGAAGGTTAGTACTGTTGAAGTGCGAGTATGAAAACTCTAGCTTAACCATGAGATCAAAGGCAAATTTGCTAGGTTCGTGGCATAGAAAAAGTACTCTGTAAAAAGAACAAACTGGATACAGAACTAGCAGGATACCAATGCAACAGTTTTTCCTGTTATAGGTAGTGTCTTTCTAGACAGTACCCACAATGATGTCCAATGATTAGTCAGTCAAAGAAATCTTATAATAAATTTCTAAATCAAGATTTGAAACTATCAAGAGACAGTTTCACTTATTTATTCAAGTTTTAGGCTCCCTTCACTAAACTTTGCAGTTCTTCTTAAAAGCATAAATTAAGATCCAAGACTCGGATTTTTGTCCCTTACCTTTTCTTTAGGCTACTGAGCCATGCTCATTTTTGCTTACTTTCTTTCTTGACTCATTAATCTTGCAGGCTTGACTGCATTGTGGTCCAGTTTCAGTGGGAAAGGCAGGGAGTTAAAGCCTGGACTCACCCTTCTGGTAGGAAACACTCCTAGAACGTGGGAATGGTGTGTTCACAATCCTATAAGCTGATGACGAAAATTAACTCACATCTCTCACTTCCTAAGATACACTCTCACCTCTTGATCTTTTCCCCAAAACAGGTCATACTGCCGTCACCAGTTTTACTAAAACCATCTGTCACTGCTAAGCTCAAAGTTGCTAGTGTGCCTTCTGTGTACTCCACACACTGTGTCTGTTCTGCTTTATGTGGGGACTACAACACTTCTCCAAGACAGCGCATGAATGCTAACAGTCAAACATAGGAGACTGACACCATGCTAACAGGTCAGCCAAGGTGACACTAACACAGAATTATCTCTCTAGTATTACTTGCAACACACTTCAGTACTGTCTGTAGTAAAAGCAGGACAGTGAGGCAGTTTTTGTGAGTTATATGCTTAACTGCTTGAAGTGCAACTTTGGTTGCAAATTTTCTGTCCTATCCCAGGCTTAAAAGAACAACTGACTCATTTCTATTATTAAAAAAAACAACACCAACAATAAAACAAAAAAAAAAAGAAAAAGAAAAAACAAAACAAAACAAAACAAACAGATCTTCAGTTTTCGCCTGTATAGTAATGACACCCTTTGTTCCATGATGCTAAGTGAAGTTTAATCATGCTTGTCAGACTAATGATTGCCATATTGCCATCCCTGGAGACGACAAAAAGAACATAAAGGAGAAAAAATGTATTTATGTGAACAACAGTAGATCCACAAGGCTTGGATCAGGATTTCCAGATTTCCATTCTCAACGCTCCCTCCTTAAGCCCTGCTGTGCAACCACAGCAAGATCCTCCTACTCTTAATCTTGCAGTTCAAGAGAAAGGGTGACCAATGGTCACAATCTGAAGGGGAATAAACTGTAGTTAATTTACTCCCTGCTGCAGATTTGTATTCCTGGGGAGTACCAGATCCTTCAAGGTTGAAAAAAGACATTCTTACCCAGAGAAGTCCTTGCAGGAACTGCATCCTTATTGATCCAAAATGACACCCATGAAAGAACAACTGTGAGTATACAAGGAATGTATGTCTGAATCGTAAAATATCCCATACGTCTGCTGAGATCAAAGAAGATTGTCATAATAATATAATCACCTATCAATTAAAAAAAGAAAAAAAAAATACTTACATGACATTGAAAATGGTTTTCAGTTGTATCTTCATCTGTTAGTCTTGTTCTGCATAGATATTACATGAAATAAAACTTAACACTTTGCCTTACCAGACAAGGTATGAGAAATTTCAGTTGTATTTCGTAAGCCTACAAATGCAAACTGATACAATCTCCAGTATTTTGGATCTGCCACTTCAACAGAGGTTTTCTTCCATTTGTATTCAATTTCATTTCTGGGATATCCATCTAGAATAAAACAGAGCAAATCAAGCGTTCAGCCACAGTATATACTAAAGCATGTTCTGTGATCTCTGAAGTTGTTTATAAACTAAACCAGGGCTGTACATAAAGTGAATCAGAGAGAAAGCCAATCTATAATCCACCTAATACACTTAAAATGTAAGCACAAAATATCTAGCCTCAGTTTTAAGCCTAGCTAACTGTATGATTGATCAAAAACTACGTAAATACAAACATTTAGGAAGTATCTACACAGTATTCTGGAACTCAGATATGAAAAACAGGTTCAGAATCATCACGATGAATTAATACACAAATGTAATATACATTACCATTACAAGAACACAAAGAGTTTAAAAGGACAGACACTTAAGTACATAATTTGATAAAATTCTTATTGACATTTATTGAAAATTTATTTGTCTATTATTCCCAGAATGGATTTTTGTGGCCTGATTCACTGTCCAGTACTTCAACCTTAAGGAAGTGAAACCCTCTTGATTTTCATGTGCCTCACACATTGTCCTACATTATCTTGCAGAAAGGCAGAAATGACATTAAGCAAGACTCGCTTGTGTGGTACAACTATTTAATCAATGGAGCTACCAAAGCTCATTTAGTTGGAAGCACTCAAGAAGGAAGTACTAAATGAAAACATTAATTTAAAGAGAATCACTGAAGTTTGATTTCATTGCCTATTAGGTTTCACATTTAGGAATAAGTTGTTTAGCTGAGTGCAGGTGGTTTGGGTTTCTTTTGCCAATAATAGCACAATTCCCTTAGAATAATTTATTTTTTTTTAATATAGCTTATATTAAAGAAAAGCAGCCTGAAAGTTGTGTTTCTTGCTCACATAAATAAGTCCCACTGAAAGTAGAAGGACTTCTTATACTGATTAAGCATTTACAGGAACAGGTTGAAGAAGACAGATCTTATTTTTCCTTTTAAGTATACCACATGGAACTAATTCAAAGCTGGCAAGTCTGACAGGCATAGAAAATAAAGTTCTTCCAGGGCAATAGATTTCCATTAACTGGAATGGGCATTGTATCAGACTCCTAAGCAACACGATTATTTTTAAAGTTGCAACTAAATGAAATGCATGTAATTCAACTAATTCATTACTGCATTTAAGAATGCATTAAAAATGCAATAAATCTAATCAAAACATAAACAGGTCAGTTCTTTCCTTCACTACAGGGTTTTAAAAAGTAAACACTTGCTCTCTTGCTGCCAGAATTTACGGAAATTTAAAGCCTGAATGTAAAGAAAAAAAAAGAAAAAAAAAGGTATTTTACCACCTACAGCTTGAAAACTCCAGTGGACAGGAGTGTTCATCCATAGGAAAGTTATGAAGCTGAAGATAACATTCAGCATTAATTGTCAGCCTAATTAGAAAAGGAAGGAAAAAAAAAAAAAGATTATATTCAAGCATCCAGACACTTCAGACTAGATAGTAAAGAACATGCACAGAAATCAATTTTGCCAATTAATGGATGTTACGCATAGCCAACTGTGTATCTGCAACAAACATCCAGCATCACTGCCAAAGAACAGAAACTCTCATCATATGCAACCTGAGGACCTGTGTTGTTTCAGTTGGCATTTTGAGCCACTTCAAAAATTTCCATTGATTGTGGGGATCTCTCAGCTCCCTACCAGGAACAGGGGATAAAAGGGAGGGACTGAAGGCAGGGCAACATGGGGAGTTTATGACAGCAAATAAAGGAAGCTTGTGAAGAACACATTTGTCAAGTCAAATTGCATTTGGCATCATTGTATCTGGTGGCTATATACACAAGAGAGAAAGCGGGGACACTCCTGGGCTTGGTCTATACTCACAGAAGCAGCTCTGGTGAAGACAGTAGCATGGATAGCAAAGAGCAGACTTGATATTTCTACTTATTTAATGTCAAAGGCATTCAAGTAATTCAGGCATCTAATATAAATTTTAGAAGTAGTTTAGGACTCATAATGGTATCAATTGAATCACTTGCTGCTTTTGGAAATACTACCAGAAATTTCGAAAGACCTTCCAAGAGACCACTGCAAAACACAGTTCTGCTAACTTTCATTAGGAAAGGGGCTAGAATCCCAACTGCCTTCTTTGAATTTAAAATAGCTCATCCTTTGTTGGTAACACAGTGAATAAAGTCAGAATGTCTTCTAAAATCAACTTTGAAAATTAACATAATGCTTACATACTGGACGGTACGCAATACTTGCATACTAGACAAAAACGGATGGGGAAAGGAAGATTCTGCCACACGCTGCCAGAAAGCCCTATAAGTCTGTGAACAAAGTAGTTCTTCTACAGAAAGCGTCACTAGGACCTTTCTAGAAAGCTGTCCTGACCAAGAGAGAGGTTCAAAAGGGAAAGTGTGTTTCTTGCCATATACGGGGGGGGAGAAAAAAAACACATTTCCAAATAAAACACTTGCATCCCTCTGACGCTGCTTTACAATTTGCTAACTACGGTATATGTATTTATTGCCTTTGTTTTCCATTTTCAACCTCTGGATAGTCAAACACTTAAAGAAAAAGAAAACAAAATCAGACATTTATTAAAAGCAACACAACTAGATCTGGAATTACTGATGGGTGCAATGGACAGACCAAGGACTACCCTCAGAGGAGACTCAGTGAGCTTGACTAACAGAATCACCAGGTCTGCTCCCTCTAGTACCATCAGGGAAAGAGTGGTGGTACAGGGGAGACCGTGAACCTGGAGCACTGTCAAATCCTATTATTGTTCCTTCAATAACCAACATATGAACCTCTCAATGTTACTCCACCCTAGGCCAAATTCAGGCCATATCCTCACCTATCCAGATGTTTGCATGTTGCAGTGCTGGGTGAATACCTGTTCTGCTGTTTTGTTACTAGCTCATTGCACTTCATAGCTCATACCGTAGCACAATAATTCTAACTTATCGCTCTGGGAGACCTCACATGGTTTTTTTGGTTGCATTTGTTTGTTTCTTTGTTTTACTTAGACCCTGTTTAAAAGAAATTGTACATTGAAACTGAATGGGCAATGGAAGGGTAAAGTCCAAGTATAAGTCTAGAATTGTTAGCTACAAAAAGAAAAAAAAAATATTAGCATGTGAACAGAAGAGGCTCTATAGGGATTTTTTTTATAAACAACAGCACAATAAACTGTTTTAAAAGTGCTCTTCAGCGATATTTGTATGCTCTCAAATGAAACATACTAAGAAAAAATTCAGTGAAGAGAATCCTTTTAAAACATTCTAATTCTTCTTACTTCTGATACAGAAGACTTTTATAAATTGTTCATACAACACAACTAGCCTGCATATGAAAACAGCGTAAATGACTGAAAAGAAAGTAATTTAAAGGTGCTACTTTTTGTTTTAAATAAATAAATAAATAAATAAATACATAAACTCTTAAAAGCAGAATCAGATTTATGGCATCCTCTCCATGGACTGCTTCGCGATCAGCTCCTAATTTATTGCAAGGTTTTTTAGGCATACTTAAAAAATAAAACTGAGAGATGACCCTAAAATGCTTTCTGTAGGCTACAGCCTAGTGACTCAAAGATCAGTGCAGATAGCCTAGATAGTAAGCTTAAAACCAGCCCAAGCATCCCCCATTTGCCAAGAAGAATTATCACCAATATGTTTACTTATGCCTAATTTGGATGAACAGATTTGTTGATTTTAATAGCTTGCAAGGGTAAACATGTGAAGAAATATATGCAGGACTGGGGCCTTAGCTTTAATCAAACTTCTTATGACTTTTATTATCCGAAGCATTTCATCTTTTACTTACAAAATATAATTTGGTGGAAATTAGATACTGAACTATTTAGAACAGAAATTCTGCAAAACAATTTATGACTAGATCTGCAATATGTTAGTGACAGACCACCAGATCGTGCTACATGTTACATAACATCTTTTATTTTTAATCTTGCCTGTACCAAAATGAGATTAAAATTTGCTGTCCCCTTCAATTGTCTTTACGCAGTTATCTAGGCAATATATTTCAATGCTATTAATTTCACGTTTTTAACAATACAATCATCTTTTTTTTTTATTTCTCCTTTAGTAAATTCCTGTGGTCCACAACAAAAGAGATGCCAAGGGCTTGATTCACATTCATCATTTTCATATTCCTGGTCATAACAGTTTTTATTTTTTTCTACCCAGTTAATAATCACCCACCTTAGAGTGTATAATACTCTTCCATCACTCCAGATTCGAAGCAAACGATTTGGAGTTGTAATCCAGTGAGCATCAGATTTCCTTGAGTTCCGGAAGAAAGTGTCTGGAATCCAAATTTTTCCAACCATGTTGCTATTAAGCATAAGCACTTTCATTGAGCTGTTAAATTTTAGACGACTGTCATACCACGTCTGGGCAAAAATTATATCTATGGTGTATTCCTAAAAACAGAGAAACAACCATACCTATGTATACATCTACCAAAGTCTGCAAGCCAAGAACTTTTAATTCATATATAAATCTAAGGCCACTTCTTCTATTCTCTTTTGTATTACCTTTTGCATAGCATACAGCAGCCTGTAACCCCAAACTGAGAAATTACAGACTGATGAAAGATGTACACAGCCTTTTGTCTCTACCTCCTCCCCCTTCACACACATCGATTAGTTAAGGAAGAGGAGATGTGATGGGAATCTGCTGTAACTCGGAGGTCCCTGCACAGTGCAACCACCGCTGGGGGCCCTAGACAGAAATTTAGGGGCAACCTTAATATTTCAGGGCTAGACTATGTTTGTTAAGACAGACATTCTATGTCTTTTAAGAAGCAAACCAAATAAACTTCCTACATTTTTTCCCCAAACTTTACAACATGCAATTTAAGGTCCTTCAAGAAATTTCAGATTTTGAAAAATTCATGAATATGCAGGAAGTAAACATCACAGTTTGCAGAACTATCTGTTACCATCTGCCTCATATATCTACCTACATGCACACAAAAGTATACATAATCATAATAAGGAAGGAAATTTCCCTAAAGCAATTCCACTTATTAAAGCCTCAAGAAAGCTCCTTTTGTGATAGAAAGTCAAATTCCTCAGTAGACTTATGGCTAGAAAAGGGTGAAAAATTAATTAATTAAATAAATTAAAAAAAGGAAAATACACAGCCTTTTAATGAGACAATTCTTGACATAGTAAAACTTGAGGGAGATAAACATTACAGATGCAATGAAATATTGTTTTTGAAAGAATCCAGCCAGTTGCTCCTACCCTCTGGAAAAAGGAGCAAAGCAGCAGCCTCTTCTCTGCTGTATTTGTCACAGCTCCAGATCAGGACTCTGATCTTAAGGGCAACAGCCTCTCTACTTGATGGCAGATGTGATCTTTCCTGCAGGGCTGCCCCATGAGGGCTCCAACGAGCAACTTGGCAGCTCCTCTGCAGGGAAAAAGAGCTGGAGACCAGACTTAGACACTTTGTGTTGGTTGTTCACCTCTCAGTTATGGGATGAGTGGGCAGGGGGAAGAGAGAAGGAGACAGTGGTTCACTAAAGGGTTCACTACTAGTTTACTTGGTCAATGAATATGCACAGTGCAGACAGTCAATTCTGTTTTTAAAGAAAATAAAAGTGGAAGGCTTTGCTGGTTGGAGTGGGGTTTTTTGTTCATTTTACTTTTAAATAATCACAGCAGCCAACTGTATGAGTTACAGACTCCTCACTCATTTCTGCAACTGATACCACCCATCTCCCAGGAAAGTTTGTGAAATTTGGCACTTCATCCTTGAGAAGTGCCAAGGCAGATATTCCAGAACTACCTAAAATCTCTCTCAATTTTCCCACCTCTCCAGGTGCGAGAAGAATAGGTTCAGGAAACAGATATGCAAGAGGGAGATACGCCCTTGCTCTGTGATGTATGGCAGCTGAATTACCACCAGGACTGTGGTAACTCAGTGACTCTCAAAGGTTACAAATAACTAGTGTATGAGGCAAACAGTGGAGGGACAGAAGGAACAAAAGGACTAATCAAAAATGCATTTTAGAGATTACTTTCTCTAAAACTCTGCTTATGGAATGCAATTCCTGCATTGCCATCGGGGAAGATTCTGCAGGTCAAAACAAGTCGCTGATGATTTTATTTCTGTAGACAATGTTCAAGACACCTGTGAAAACCCAGGGCCTGTTTAACCTTAAAATTCAGCTTTCTGTGCTCATCTATAGTGGTTAAAAGTGGAAAGGAAACTTGCCTTGCTGTAGTGTAAATGAGAGCCTGAGGCAGTGCACCGGAGAAGTGTTTTAATGGGCTTAAATGGAACAGAATGAACAAAGATTTATGTGTTGCCTTTACAGTACAAATAGGAGAAAAAAAAAGCAGCCAGTGAGTGAAATCAACAGACACGACCAAATGTATGGAAAGAGCACACTGTCTGAGTTTGAAGGTGCTGCTCTAAGCAGCCACTTCACAGCAGCACTGCATTGTCTGAGAAAAATAAATTTATCAAAGTGTCATTACAGTCAAATCCACCCAGAGCAAGAAAACTCAGGTTGTCACAGAATACCAACCACCCTAACAAATTAAGATAAAAAAGGAAGAGGAGCTCACAGATTATTTTGAACACAGAAAGCAAAGGAACAGCCTCAGCAGACCGAGATGCTTGTATTCTCTTACCTTTCAGTATTAAATGTGCAAGTTTTTATCATACTCATGTATTACAGGAGTTGTTTAAAGAACTTTTTGGAAAAAAAAAAAGAAACTTTGTTAAAATCCTTCATGATACATTTATCACTGTTCAAAAAGAATCTAATACATAATAGTTTAATATCATAAAATTAGTAACTACTTGTTTCAAGTATCTTGCTGAATGTATAACACGAGATCCAGTTGCTAGCCTCTTGTCACATACCTGCAGAGGGTGATCCTCCATGTGTAAGCTGACACTTCAGCACTCAGACATCTCCCTCTCCTCAAGAGTCAGCCAAACAAAGGCATAATCCTACTCTTCATCCCACCTGAAAGATGTGGATTTGCAGCCTCACGGTGGGTGGCAGCAGCAGTTCACCCACCTCTTCAGCAGGGACCCAGAGTCAGTGCTCTCTGAGCACTTCTAACATCTGCCTTGGTGGACATTACTACCTACTTCTTCAGCATATCTATTTGTCTTATGCGTCCCAGAGACCTCTCTGTCTTTGAGGGTCCATAATACATCCTTAGGCTGCATATATTCCTCATACAACATATCTCACACATTTTCAACTCATTATATCTGTACTATCTTTCACTGAAGTGAACTTTAGCGTAATGTCCAAGCACATACATGTACTCACATTGTAGAGGTGCAAGGCATGTGAAAATGGGACTCATGTATATTAGCTTCCTTTCTGAACACAGGGTTCCCTGCAGAAGAGGCCAGATGGCATAGGTCCAAATAGACGCTAAGCAGTCACCAAGCACAGGCAAACATATAGGATGATCAGACAACTAAGAGTCTGGCAGCATGCAGCTGTGACAGTATGGACACTTGAGAGCAATAGCCTGAAACTCTGCTAGGGTGATTATCAAGAAAGTTGGATTCTTTCTGAAAATCTAATTTTGAAATGGGCTTGAAATTTTCAGGTTTTATGAATCCCCTTAAATTTGCAGATTTTATGGATTCATACACTGAATTCCCTTAAATTTGCAGTTCCTGAACAACATTTCATATTTCCCTATAAAAAGGGGAAATCTCGGTCCCTAAAATTTGTTGAAAAATGAGGTAGAAAAATCACTATACTGTCTTTCATGGAAGTACTTTGTTTCCAAAACTAGATGAATAAAAGCCCTATCTTTGTTTAAACATCCTATGAGCAAGCACAACAGCACACCAGATTTATACCACATTCTTTTAGTGCAATACATCTCTCTGAGCAACTATTTTGTTTTCCTTGTTTTCTTACAAAAAGTTCATTTTAACACTCTTATCACTACTTCTATTAGTCTTTCATAAAACTCGCCATTCAATGCCACTGTGTAACCATAAAAATTGGTTTACTACTCTCTCTTTCAAATGAAACTAATGATAAAATAGCCATGCAGAATAAAATGGAACCAATCTGTGGCTGCGTTAGTCACAGCCATAGCAAAATGCATGCTTATTCATATTTAGCCTCACAGGGTTCAATGACCAGGGCACACGTTAGCTCATATTTGGCGTTTGATTAGATAGCTAACTCTTTTTTGCACAGCTGGCATAAAGAGCACACCTGCCTAATTATTTACGGATAACTGCAATCCTCCTCCATCTCTTTCCTCTCTAAAAGATCATAACAAACTCCAAAGGCTGGGAACACAGTGACTAATCAGAGATTACCATTGAAGGGCCAGGCAGTGAAAAAACTGTGAATATTGATAAGCAGGTGTATAGTCTCAGAGAAAATCATTTAATAAATAAAAGCAATTACTTCAAATAAAGTAGGAACAGCTACTGTATGGAATAAATGGAATCCTCAACATCAGTTTCATTGTCATGCACAGTTCAATTACAGTCACACATGAAAATGGGCCAGTGGATTGGTTTTTTATTGGAAAGCTGTGAAAGAAAGGGACGCAGATACCATCCTCCACAATTGTTTCTCAGCGCAAACCGCATCACACCAATTCCAACATAATATATCAGTAAGGATGGAAAAAAATCCCACAAAGCAGAAAAAACATTTTTCTTGGATATTTTGTCTGGCAGTCTCACAACTGATTTGATATTCCACAGTAAAAAGTGTGGAGAAGTCAAACAATGAGTGGGTAAATTGTTGGCTGGAGCATGTTAACTACAACACATTTTGTCTGAGAACAGGAAAAACATGGGCTGGTTTTCTGGGGCCAAACACAAAAGCAATGAAAAGTCCCAAAACCAAACTCAGAGGTGAAAAATTGTGTTAGCCAACTACAGGCCTGCAATACCATTACCAGTGAATTTCAGAGAAAAATGGATAAAAACATACTCCTGTCATTTCATCTTTGCTCAGAAACCCACCCCAGCTTTTCTCCCAGATTCAAAATTTCACCTGAAGGGCACCTGGAGTTTTCGGGAACACAACAAGCTAATTCAGAAATCTGTTCCGTAGAGAGCTCCTGAACTCCGTTTGATTACCAAGTGTGACATGGCTTCATCTTACTCTGTATCTGAGCTTTGAGATATTTTCCCCATGTTTCTTCATTCTATTCAGCTTTCTGATTCCTTAAACTGGAACTTTACGTGAGGCAGATAAGGAATTCTTCAGAAAAAAAATGAAGGGGAAACTAAAGAAAACACTCTACCAACCTATATGTTTTGACATTAAGAGATGTGATTTAATATCAGAGACTCAGTCTAGTATGCTGATTAAGAGGTTCAAACAACAAAGAAAGTCATAGACAAAACTGGTAAGCGCATGCTTCCCTAAGAGGTAAGCACCAAATAAAGCATCAAGCATTAGCTAATTTATTTTCATCTTGCCAGTGTGTTGCCAATAAACACTCGTAACCTTTATCTTTTCCCTCACCCAAATATCTCTGGACATCAATAAGGGGTTATTAAGTAATTTATTAAAATACCTAACCTATCTTTGATGTATAACTACTCTTAACAAAACATCTAAAATGTGGTTGCTCTCCCTGGTGTGTTACTTTAAAAGCCCTTAAAAAAAGATTTTTGAACTGCTTCAGGGCCAGCAATGGTTTCAGAGCTTTATCCCCATGGCTGGGGCTGAAGCAAAAGTAAAATTTCTTGGTTTGGCAAACCATTTTAGTTTGCTCACTACAGCAATCTAAACCTAGTGACCTTAGGGTGAGATCTAAAAGATCCAACAGATCACAATGATTCTGACATGTACCTGTAATACTACATTAATGATACTGCAGCTGTGGTAGAGGTGGGGGTTGCAGGAAATACACTGAACAGAAGTGCACAGCATCTGTTCCCAGAGTCTTTTAACCAGTCAGATTGTTATAATTGTACAGGTAATCACACTGGAGGATGCTATGAGAACATATGCACAGGGTAAGTGGAAATATGGCAAACCATATCTACAGAAGGTGAGGGAGAACAGAGAGACCTACATAGTCACAATACAGAAAAAATCCATCACTCTTCACATAATAATTTGGCATCTGTGCTTATCCAGTCCTTATTTTGAACATGCAAAGTGACAGATGCAAACAACAATATGAATAAAAGGCAAGATTTATTTCAATGCTTTGTAGATTAGAAACTATAATTAAAATCTTGCCAATAGTCAAAAGATTAGCTAGAAAAGTAACTAAAGCACTTCAGCAAAATCTCTGCTTTTATTTGATCATCTTAGATTTTGGGAATTTGAAGAGAGCATAAGGAGAAAAAGTAGATTATATATATAATCTATATAAATTCCTACAATGAAAATGATATAAAAAGTTTTGTTTTGCTTTTCAATTGACACTTGAATATTTCAGCTGCTGCCACTCATAAAGAAACATTAAACTACAGAAAGAACCAGAGATGACAACTCAGAACAAAAAAAATCAGACATAAATACATACATATACATTAAAAACCCAGGAGTGAATACTGATATGGATTAAGGGTTCAGCTTTGAGATTGTCAACAGTGATTTATCAACTCCATTAACTGTACTTTCTAAATTCTGCAGCTACATCTACCTTCCAGTAACTAGAGAGGCTCAAGCAGTCAAAATTGGTCCCACAAGCAACTTCAGCAATAAAGCTGCACATTACTCAAGCATACATGGTTTTCTCCAGTTTCCTTTTATAAATAAACTATAAAGTCTCAAACACAATGCTTCACCTTTCAGTATGGTGCAACTGCTTTTAAAGCAAGATTAATTGCGCAGTTACTGTTTGCCTTTTTATTTCTATGGTTTTCCTGTCATGCTTCGAAATCCCAACTTTGATGGCAAGGAGACTTATCTGGCTTTGGTTTCTACCCTGCAACTCCTGTAAGATACATGATCCTACATGAAATACAGCACTCCTATCAGGTTAGCTTTCTGGTTGGTGAGGCAGTCCTGCAACTCCAAATCTGCTACACTGAAGATATAAGAGCATGGACAACTGTTAAGAACTGCCTAAAAGACCCTCTGTTTACTTATTGGTACGAAGGGCATAACCCTTTGTGGGGATAACCCTCTACAACAGAGACACTACTGTTATTCAAAAAGGTGGAATGTCATACAGCACTTACTGTAGGCCAATGAATGACAAACTCCAAAATAGTCCAACAAAAAGTGTTTTAGATGTGCATTCTCTATGGTGGTCAAAATAACTGTCCAGAATGTATAAAACTTGATGAAATTTAAAATCATACAACAGCAGAATAAAAATAATGAAGACCAAGATCAACAGGCAGGGAAGTTACATTCACTTACTAGCAAAAGCACGCTGCGTTTCCTAACAGCTATTTTGTCAGTGCTGCCACCCCTACGAATAAGGGAGTAGGGCAAACACTCTTTCCAAGAGTAGGTCTGCTTCCTTGGTAAACAGCTTGGAGGTGCTGCTGCAGAAAAGGGCATCCAGACCATTCCCCCCCTATGTAAAGTGAACTTCCCATAGCATGCACTGTGAGGAGAAAAATCCTGTTCCTGTAGCTGCCCGCTTTTAACAGAGGATGAGGTTTTGTAGTGTCAGCACAGATCCTGGCACCGGCCATTGTAGGGGCCAGTGAACAACAGCAGCTTTCCTCTGGAGCACAGCAGCAAAGGAGGCAATGACAACCTGTATGGTAGGAGCCATTGCCAAGGACAGTTTCTATTGCAACAAGCTGTTACAAGCTCTCATAAAAATCAAAGCACATCTCCTGCCTTTTTTCCTGAAACCCAGTTCAAATCTAGGCCAGCAGAATTATTCCCACAACTGGAATGCAGCATCGCAAATTTCCATATAGACAGACAGATTAGGAATTAATAACAAAGAACAGGTGTGTAATGTTCTTCAAAATATTTATCATCTATTTGACACAAAGATAAGAGGTACAAGACAAAGAATTAAGCGTAGCTTGTCTCAGCTGCAGACACAAGGGAAACAACCACAGCAGAAGCAGACACAAAGTATTTGGAGAGGATATTAAGGCATCAGAAGTAACAATAAACTGTAGGACAGAGCAGCCAAGCACTCCATGCAGTTCTGGGGGAAAAGCAGGGGTAAAACACTGTTTGAGTTAGCTTTAGCACTAGTCAATACCTTTACCTTCTCAGTAAAGTACTTATATTAAAATTATTCTTGGTTTAGATCATTTCAGATCACAACTGAATTATGCAGGCACTCAATACTGGTTATACAGGATACACGTTCTCTGCAAGGAGCTTACAGTTTGAATTTAAAATAAAAGACAAGATTTGGAAAGGCAACGGGGACATCAGTAACGGGAAACAGAGGACCCAATACCACTCAGAATTGCAGGTAGTGATTCTAGCACAACAAAAGCTTAATAGTTTATGATATTTTGTAGCCTCCACAAAAATAAAAAAAAAAAATAAAAAAATAAAATAAAAAATAAAAAAAAAAAAAAAAAAAAAAAAAAAAAAAAAAAAAAAAAAATAAAATAAAAATAATATAAAAAAAAAAAAAAAAAAAAAGTAAGTTTAAACAGGAACATGATGAGAAACAATGAAGAGGCTTTGCAGACATCTATAGAAAGTTTCTTCAAGCATAAATGGTAGCATGGGCAAAAATGGTAGGAAAAGTTGAAAGGATGGGAGCAGAAGCTAGTGAGATCTGAGATAGGAAATGGCCTCCTGGGGGGAAAAGCAACTAAAAATGGCTGGGGATAAGCTTTGAAGTGCCTTGAAAGTGAAAGGAAACTGCTTATGTGTGAGGTCCAGTGAAAGAGGAGACAAAGGAAGAACCTGAGCAAGAAACGACTCAGTAGAAACAATGGAAAATTCTCTCTGTAGGACATGTCTAGATGGTACGAATAGAGCAAGACTGCAACTGAAAAGGTTACAAAAACATGTTATCTTAACAATGGGAGTCTGGACAAGAGACTCCCTGTGATGGATTAAAAATAAACTTAAAAAACCCTCAAAGTTGCTTTGCAATCAGAATTTGCAAGACTCCAACTGAGACCCTACTCCTGGTTCTAAGGTCCACCACATCATAGAAAATTTTTATATTTCAGGCCTCAATGACATACAGAGTAGTGATTATCCACAGCAACTGAGACTGTGGAAGGGGCAAAAAGTGGGAAGATTTAAAGCTATGATTTAGCCATATTGAGCTAACTAAACATCTGTAAACAAATACGAGGGACACAAGGCAATATTTTGGATTGTCCAAAAGGAGATACACAGAATAGCAGGCAACTGGCACAGCAAGGTTGCTGAATTTGTGAATGAAACTACCAAGAGAGCAGGAGAAGAGGGGGTGATCATGGAAGACATCCTGTACAAAAGTACCAAAGGAAGAGCTTTAAGTACATTCACATCAACACTTAAATAGATAAAGTACTGGGAACACAAGAAAATAAGGTGTTTGCTCACAGCACACTGACAGACTGACCACAGATAAAAAGGAAGAAGTTTTTCAGAATTGTTTTCTAGCCCCAACCGTGTCCAAAGCTCAGGACTTCTGCCATTTCTTTAACAAATTAGCCTTATGCAAATACAGAACACTAACATCAAAGGCAGTTTGGTTATTGCTCTGGCTGTGGATGCCAAGAATCTGAGATTACATAAACTGGATTTCCAACCAGTATATCCTGGCACACTCTACTGATGTCAGGGGAGTTAAGTCAAAGTGATATTTTTTTTCCATTATTTATATTGAAACTATGCCAACTGTGGCTTAAGTGATACAATGGTATTATACAAAAACAGTGTTTCCTAAAGCATGAACTAGTCTAACACAAAATTTAAGAGTGAACCACAGCACAAGAAGACTGCAACCTTACATTATAGTATTAATAAATGGCATACACAAATTAGGGCATATTTTACAGCAAAGAACGTAGATTTTTCTGGTACCTTGTGTAGAACCTTAACTACCTGTCCTGACTTCATATCTGTTAAGGGACAACCAGTAAACTGCAGCTGAGAATAGGACAAGTACTGACTGCTGTTTAAAGAGGGGGCTGAAAAGATGGCTGTACTCTGGTTTGGTTTCAGAAAGCTACTGCAACATTTGTCTGTCATATAATGGCTGCTTTTTCCCTCATCCCTCGCCATTCCCTTCAAAATGATCACAGAAATTGGGAGTGACCCAGGAACTGCTGTGCTGAGCCAGTATGAGCAGAATATTGCCTGTACTTGGCCAATTCCCCTGAAACCGAGTATGGCAAGCTTGGAGCTACCTTGCAATAGCAGTAGGCAAACTAGCTGCCTGCAAGAGCCAGACTGATCAATTTAAGCTATTTTTTTTCAGAATAAACCAGAAAACATTCATGAAATTTTATTTGTGAAGTATTACTCAAGTGCCTAGAGCTGGTAAAATAAAGAAATACTAACAGACGTAAGGTTTTTGATACTTAAATATATTTCATAACAAAGAAAAAACAATGCTCAAGCCTACTGAAGGAATATTTACTCAGCTGCTGTAAATGAACACTGTGTCCATCAATCTCGAACACTCATCTGAGTAACAGTCAATTAACTCTGATCACTTGCAGTGCTGACAGGCACCAAAATGATTGGAATCTATCTTTCCTAATCAAAATAAAAGAGTAAGTCGGGAAAAAAATTATTATTCTAGCTTAATCCAAAGAAGATGCTCTATGATAAGAAACAGATAATATATGAAGACTTACTGGTACTTCTGTCCTGATTTATGAACAAATATTCCTGCCACTTGAAAGAGAATGGAACCAGTTTGCATAAAATGCACACATCTGACTCTCCAAAAATTTGCAGTGCTTGCACGCTGAACCCATGCAACCTTAGGAAACCTCATAAATTCTCAAACATGGGTAGGAGTGCATCCCTCATGCTCTTCCTCTCAGTCTGTCATCATGAAGCTCATAGAGACAATGGTTCTCCTCAAAACGGTCTTCTTCAAACATGAAAGCAATTCCAACCTCCAAAAAAAATGGAGGTTGCAGAGTGTGCATCTTTGAGTACTGGATTTCAGGGTAGCTTCAGATAATGTATCTTTGGGTCATAATTACTTATATTCTAATGTGCTTAATGTAAATTACCTGGCTTTGTAAAGTAAGAGTACAAAACCTTCAAACCTTCAATACAAATTTAGTGACTAGTAGAATAAGTGCAGTGACACAGCTGACCACAAAATCCTCCACAAGTACAATAACATTGAGCAATCTGTATTAGGATACTGATCACATTGATACTTCAATACCTTAAAAAAAAGAAAATCTGCTGCTAGTTGCTGCAACTTGAGAATGAAATGGAATTTATAAGTCAAAGTACACTTAAAATTCACCATCAGCACATTCTACACAAAGTCATAAATGGTACAATATGACAGGAAAAATGGTATCCTAACAATGTCCAGGCCATGCAGTCTGTGTACCAAAGCAGCACATTGTGTTTCCTGTGAATATCTGATTTCTTCAGTGGTTTAGCTATATTGTTAAAAATAAGAGTGCTAGGCTTCAAAGTATGGCCTTCAGCTTGTGATCACAGTAGCCTTCAATGGATAACTAGCATAGACCATGTGACAAAAGCTAAATCATCCACAGAAGAAAGAGAAATGTTGGGAAATAACAAGGAAACAAAACTGCTTCAGTGAAGTCCAGTCCTAGAAATTTATCCTGCAATTTTCAGTCTGGACCTTCTAATACAGAGTTCCATTAACAAATACAAAAGCTGAATAGAGAGCATCTTCTGCATCCACAGCAAGGGAAGAAAAAAATATATAGCCCTCAAACAAACTAAAATGGCAATGATAACATAATGTTTCAAAATGTTAAATCATGACTTAGAAACACATGAAAAAGCAAAGGAATTTTAAAACATAATTTTGTTTCTGTAAATATACATATTTATATACATATACACTTAACACAGACGCATATAGACAGAGAGGCAGAGCATTTTTGTTTGGCTAGTTTTTAATCTGTCTATCAGTCACGATGTCTATGCATCTCTTTAGAAATGATCTGCCTCTTTCTAACCCTTTCCACATTTTTGTTACTTGAGTATTGTTCCACTATTTACTATATGAAACTCAATTAAATAGACATTAAGGACAGGGAAAGTACAAACTTTTCTCTTTGCTCTTCATTTTTGACACAATGATGCAATACTGCTTCTTACATAAGGAACTGCTCCCGTATTCTTTCTCCAAAAATTTCTCTCATTTGGAGTAGCAGTCTCTTATTGTCATGAGAGTTTTGATCACACAGAGATTACAAGATCACGTATTCTCTTAGTTAAAGGAAGGTGAAAATGCCATGCCTCTCCCAACTCACTGAATTGCACGCTTGCACGGGCTTGTCAAACCACAAGAGCTGGCATGGTTCTCCCTGGACCCCTTGGGGCACCAGTAGCACAAAACATCATGTATTTATGAACACATAGGGTTTGGGGGATGAATACAGGGCAGAGAAAGCCAATGAGGCCCACAGGCAACATGGGTCAACACACATTTCTACACAGGGACCATACATCAGATTCTGCTATCTGTACCACCAGAGTGGCTTTTTTTCATCTTGGCCCTACTTTGGAAGGAAAGAGAAAGGTAGTAAGAGCCTAGTACATCTACGTTAAGTGCTCAACTGAGTGAGGTTCCACATAGAGGAAAACCAGGCTCTAAATATTCATTGCATGTCTAAATTCTGCTAAGAAATCCCTAGACCACTGTAGAGCTATTGAGGATCAAGATTTTGGCCATAAAAATGCACTTAGTTGCACTTTACATGATTGTTGCATGATGCATAGCACAGGTTAGCTCTAAAAGACAGATTCAAAAATCTTTAGACTGAATGAGTATTAGAAGCCTAAATACTCTGCTGATCAAGACGCTTGTTAAAAATGTTTACTCAGGTTGTGGATGCCTAAAGAGATCATGGGCAGTAGAAAAATGTCTCTTAAGCATGGGGTGTCTATACTATCTAGAATTTTGGGTAGACCTTTGCTAAATAGTGAAAGCCAAAACACAACAGCCTTCAAAAAAAAATTCTAATGAATGTTACACATACAGTTAAAGCGTCCCTTTTATGAAAGTGAAGTCTATCAGATAGCAAGAGAAAAATAGACTGAATTATAAAAATAAATCAGTTTCATATGTGTCCTCTGAAGCTTTCAGACAAACATACTCCCTTGATATGCTGCTTCAGCATCATTGTTAGAAAAAACACTCTCTACATCATGCCATATTGTATCCAAACTAAATAGTTAAAGGACATAATTTGCCAGAGTGAGTTAATGTATCTGGCAAATGAGTAATCCAATGGAGAATCACAGATATGTGTTCTCACATTAAGGGATCAAATGAAGGGCTAAGGACAGCCCTTGAAAGAGAAGCCATTTTTGGAGTATTGGTTAACAATCTCAAACAATATTGACTCCAGGTGAAGTGCCTTCCTAATGAAACCAACAGCTCTCACAAAGTGAGCTTACAGGGTCAAATCTGTAATTATTTTTTTGGCTGAGAATGTTGTTTCCCAGATTACAAACATCTTTATTGGAAACCTTAATCAAATTATTTGCATATATATGGTTTTATTTATTTTCACAAACATTTGATTTTTGTAGTGATGTTAGATGCTTATATGATCCAGGTTCCTGGAGTCCAAGCCCAGTGAAAGCAATTGCTTTTTTATGACAGCCATAGTGCCCTTAGACTATAATTTAAATTGCTAAGTAATTCTCTGCCCATTTTTAAAAAACATAGAATAGTTTTTAAAGTTCTATGTCTTAATGACATTTACCTTATTACCCTTTGGTGACATGCTTCATTGTTATCTTTTTTTTTTTTTTAAACAGAAAACAGAAGGTTAGAGGGATAAACATTCAGTTGATATACATTATAACCATTAGGATCCTGCTCTCTAATGAAGTAATATGCCTTTTCAATATGATGCTATCCTTACCTTGGACTAAAAGCCAGTATGACTGGCTTTCATTAGCACCATGGCAAAAGCATCACCACCCAGCTCTAGGACAGCTCTAGCAGATCTGGGGAGACCTCTAAACAAGTGACATGAAATAGTCCCATGGCTGATATTACTGCACGTGCAGTGCATGATAATGTTGCCTCCCAGGCTCTGGGCTGAGCAAGCAGAAGGCAGCTGTGGGCACAGGAGAGGCCGTGGTACATAGCAGAGGGGAGATTGCCCAGGGGCTGCAAAGACAAGAAGAGGGCATGGGAGATGGGGCAGGGCTACCCTGCAAAGCCAGGTACATGCTGGTTCTTTAAAACTGGAAAACTGAAGCTGTAAGCATTTCTCATTTTCAGTTCCAGTGTATGCAATACCTACTGGCCACAGGCTGAAGGACTTACATTGGTTACTGGAAAAGGAAGCCTCTACCATTTGCTACATTCTCCTTACAGGTAACTGTCTGTCCACACATTTTGCTCCCACAATAAGTTCCTTCAGAAGAGGATAGGAAGGAGAGAAGCAAAAGAGAAAGACTGCAGTAGGAAGACAGACAAAACCAAAGACACTACTTATACCGGACATGAAAATTGAGAAGTTTCCCCCATCCCGTCACTTTTCTGCTCTTTCATGCATTTCTTTATGCACAGCCCTGGCCCGAGACATGGACTTCCCTGCCACAGCCCCAGATAATGACAACACTGAGCTTGTTAGACCATTGAATATCCTCTGCCACAGATCTGCATAATCTACTTTTGGCACCTTTATCCACAGTATCTAAGTACCATTGTTTTTTCCTGCTTGGCTTCCCATCACTGAAAGTCAATATTCCCCATCCAAGCAAGATGACATACATGTAAACCACAAGATCCTTAATAATAATCTAGAATTACTGTGCTTTCACCAAATGCTCATAAGCCCCCTGCACTGGCATAGTCCAGCCTCAGATTGAACAAAATGCTTCTCCGCCATGCAAAGTTAACACTGTCAGCAGTTCTGTAGGGAGGAGGAAAAGGAAAAAGGCAGGAGGGGCCTGAGCTCAAACTTGCCCAAGGGCCAGTCCCAGTCTTATTCCTGGGCAGTGGTCCCCAGGAGAAGTCATGCAACAAGGCCTTTCTAAAGCCTCCAACACCACCATTTCATACAATGCACATCGTGACAGATCTAAGTGATTTAAGAAAAGGCCACAGACTCAACTTCCTCATAATTGCTGTTACTTCAGTGTTGGTACCAAATAGATAGGTCAGATCTCAACAGGTCTGCTGGAAACTAGATGAAATGCATTGCTAAAATTCTGAAGAAACCAGCTATGTGTACACACACAAACTGAAGAGGACCCGTAAGACTAAATAAGAAATGGAAAAAGGAAGACAAAAGAGTTCATTTCAAATTTTTCTTTTTATGAATTTGAAAAATAATAATGAATCACTGCACTGAAAATAGTTTTATTCACAAATGCTGGGTCAATTGTTATTTTTCTTAACCTCTGAAGAGTAGCTCCAGGAAATTATACTGGGCCAGAGATAAACCAGGTATAAACAAACATAGTGAAAATATTCAACACAAACCAAAATAAAGACCTGATACAATGTCCTCTGTGTGGTCTCGATTTTTTTAAAGAAGAAATACATCTTAAAAATTACAACAATTTCAAATAGAGAGAGTCTAAGCATGTTGTGGTAGTAATCACAATCATATCTAACAGCATAAGAATACACAGTAAGAAATAAATAAACTTATTTGAATGAGATTAGAATTATTTCATAATATTAACCCATAGCATCATTCAGACAATGTTTTCTGTCAATAATCAGAACTTACCATATTGATTGGGTCAACTGGGCCAATGCTGTTAACATAGACATCTGTTTCAATTACTGTAGTTCTCACTAAACAAAACAGTAATGATAATAATTACATATTTAATTAAATCAGTACATTGTTAGTGTAATTTAACCTATTCACTAAAAAAACAACAACAATAATTAAATCTCTGGTTTGTTCATTCCGTGAAGGATCATAAATGACTTGGCTCCCTTATTCCATATGAATTGTTAGAATTATCAACATTAATTTTTTACTTCATAATGCAATTCCCACCTGCGCTTTGTAAACAGATATAAAATAGACATAAAAGGTAAACGAAGGAAAAAAAAAACAAACAAAAAACACAAAAAAACCCAAAACATGTCTTCCAACATAAAAATTGAGTCATGAACAGAAAAAAAATGTTTGGAAAAAATTGCTCGTACAACGAACCATGAGGTCTGGGAGCAGATGTGTTTATCAGCTGTAAGGAATCAATACGCAGTGCTTTGTGTCAATTCCTACTGAAAATGGCTAACAAAAATAAACTAACTTTTCACCACAGATTTCTTCAATTCATGCAACTATAGCACACCTAAGGATTACTAATGTCCTTTCATCAGCTTGATTAATACACTGCTTCAAACACCAAATTAAAGCTCCTTGAGTGAAAGTCATTTAGAAGTTAAACATTTCCAAACTTACTTTTCTTTAAAACCACAGGGAAACCACTCTCACTGGGCAGACAAAAATTAACTGTTTTAAAAATATATTCTCTTACAGAATATACTCTCTTACTTTGTACACTTACAGAAGGGCACAAAGTCTAAGTGACTTCCCATGAAAGTCACATCTGAAGTACAGGTGGCACTGATAATTCTTTTTTTTTCCTCCTAACTGGTTTATAGGGGAAAAAGGTACAAACAGAAGAAGAGGTCAGGACGCATTTTAACTTGAACAATTGACCAAGCATTTTCTTCTAGCTTGTACTGGAGAGCCAGAATGTGGACACAAGACACTAGTCCCCAGTGGAAAGAAGAGGGTTAATTATAAAGCTCTGCTGGTCTTTCTCTCATGATCTGGCATGTTAAAATGAAGCATTTCTGTCCATCTGCAGATGGAAAAGGGGGAAGGTACAAACAAAAAGGCACTTTGGTTTCATAGGAGAGGGACCCTAGGTGATGAGATTTGATTTCTTTATACTGCAAACCACCAGAGATTGCCCAAGTGCTCTATAACAAACCTAAAATCCTAACAGGATTTTTCAAATCTCAAAAATATAAAACTCAGACACACACAAAGAAACAGGGTATCATTAACATCCTTACAATGACAGGCAAGATACATTTCCTAAATAGCACAAGATACTTTTCCCTGCCAATCTCATTTGGGAGGAAATTCTCACAGATTCCAAATCCAATTACTGGTGTGACCCTGAGCCTGATGGCAAGACACACCTGTGAGGCTGCACAAAGGATTCTTTGTATGACCACAGAGCACAGAGTCACTTGATCACCATCCTCTCCCCAGCATGCTTCACAGAAAGTTTAAACAGACTCTGGAAACCAATTTATTTCCTGGGGAAAAAAAAGTAAGTACTTCCTGAGTTGCAAATGTTTTCAGTATCTGCAGGGCTCATAAAGGAAGGGTGGCAACGCAAGAACTCATATCCACAGACTGAAAAATCAGAGTAAAAAAAGTATATAATGCGTATGTGTATATAGACATATGTATAATATAACGTATTTTACATATGCCACATCTCGCAAACAGATATCCTCTTCCTTTAATTTTGCAGCCCTATTTATCTATATAACAGCAACCCCACTGCTAGAGTAAAACACAAGGAGGTGGATCAAAGTGTATCTTGCCTCATTGCTCAAGCAATGCTGAATTCATTGTTTTTTCCCCATATTAGTAGGAAATGTTTAATTCTCCTTAGTGTTAGGAAATCTTATTTTGTTCTGAAGTTCAAGTCTTTGACTCCAGCTTTCAGCACTGCCTAGCCATATATCAAACCTCTTCTTCAGGCGCAAGTACCTACACACAGTGATTAAGGTCACCTCTGAAACTTGCTTTCGGTATGCTTAGCAGTTCATACCTCATACTGCAAATGCAACCTACAGATAATCTGTTCAGCTTTAACTTCTAAACTTGCTCCATTGTTTCCAGATCCATCTTGAAATGTGGACACCAGGACTGGAAATTTTTATAACAGTGTTATCAGTGCTGCTTGAACATTTCCAGATTTCTACTTGTTGTGCTCCTTTTCAAAAGGGGACTTATCTCAGGACAATGCTCAGGGGATACATAGCTAAGATCTTATGCTACACAAAATACCTAAGTTTTCCCCTCAATCACTGCTTTACTATGCAGAATCTCTCACCTTGAAATATGACCCACAGGCTTCCTCCCCCCCCCCGTCTTTTTTATTTCCCCTCTCAATTTTTGTGTCTCCAGTCTTACTGAAGGAGCAAATTATTACTCTGCAGATACAGCCTCTCCCTTTCCAACAGTCTTTGTGTCACCTGCCAACTTTACTACAAAAATTAATTGCTGACATCATTCAAAATATCATTATTCTTGATCAAGACTTTCCTATGAGACCCCACTATAGACAGCCCAGCCACTGATATTTCCTTATTAACAACTAAATTTTGAGATCTGTCAGTGAGCCAGTTTTTAATGGGGGCTGTGTCAATTTTAAGAAATTCCAGCTTGCAGCAAGCAGTACTTGATCTGCCACAAGGGCTCTCCTGTAATGTGCCACAGAGTTCAATTTGCCTTTTCCATACTGTTCTGAGTAAGATTATTAGAGCTATTAAGAGCCAGTGAAGAGTCTGAAAATCTTCCTCTGTTGAAATTATTTTAATTGACCCAAATGATCCAGAGAAAGAGATCCAATTCAAGAAGACTGGAAGAGGCTGTTTTGTTACCTTAGTTCTTCTGTGTGGTACAGAGCAAAGTAATTCTGTGAATTAGAAGAAGGAATTCATTCTTCTCTTGTTCTTGAACTAGAAGTGATATGAGTCCACAAAAATGACAAATGCTGGAGGAAAATACATTCTTGATACTCATCTGACATCCATATAATTACTATTGTTCATTTACTCTCCACAAAGAGGTAACAGAGAAAGATGGTTTGAGGAGATGTTTCTACAGTGAATACTTCTTATTTTACTTTAAAAATTTGGTATCAACCTTGAAAACACTAGGAGTAGGAAGAAGGCTAACACATCCTGCAGGAAGTGCAAAACAGTACTATAAACTTACAGAAGCTTCTAAGGAAGGGGAGAAAGAGATAGCACACTTTAAATATTTACCCCGGAAGACAATATGAGCCAGGCTAGAGTAAAGTAAGAAGGTGAGAGGACAGCAGACTGCATACTCAGAGAAAAAGAGGAGCACCAAGGGGTAGCTGCCCCCAGGGGATAGTTCATCAGCTCCTAATGTAGCTGAAGCACACAGGCAACCTGTTTGTTAAGCCTGATCTAGAGAGACCTACTCACACTTTCTGATTTCCTGCTTTGAAGCCTTTTCTTTACTGAACTAAACTTCTTCTAGTTTAAAAGGTTTGACTGGTATTGAGCACCATCTAACATAAGCACATAGCTAAGGACAGGTTTGTCCCAAGAAATAAACATAGCAAATAAGAGACTCTTGTGCCTAGAATTCAAGAGCAAGAATGAACTTCCTGACAAGCAACCAGACCTGAAAAGAAGTCTCTCTCAGCAGGCACGGACCACTACACTTCTGATAAGGGATGATGCTGCATTAACACCCAGGCATATTCTGAACCCCAGTCTGAGTTCAAAATCTGTATTTTGAAAAATGTTTACTCTCAATTATAAAAATCATAGTGATAAATATCTACCTCAATCATTGACAAATTATTTTAGTAATTGCTCTCACTATCAAAAGTGCCTCTTTTTTAGCCTGTATTTATCCAGGCCTAATTTGCAGCTTTTGATATTTCAAATATCTCTGCCTGCTACATTGAAGAGCTCTCCTTATCAGTTATTCTCGGTTTATAAAGCCCCATCTCCTGACAGGAATGACTATTATTATTGTAAAAGTGCAGAACATTGCACTTTTTATTGCTTAATATTACTCCATTTTCATTACTCCAATCCTCAACATTACCCAGTAGCGTGTTAGTCCATCTAAATTCACTAACCAGTTCCCGTAGTTTACCACAATTCCCCATTTTGGAATGAAGGTCTAAGACATATCACCTTTTTTTTATTATTATTACTTATCATGCTATTTAAGTTAAACTAAGATTACTTTTGATAATTTTATCCAGGCTTATTTTCTTTGAGCATGTTTTCTGTAAGTCCTCATTAATTTCCTAAGGAAGCATCTCTTCTTGGTGATAAAGCAATTATGTGACTACCACATTCAGGAATAACAGAGGCCTTCAATTCGTAATAGTTTTTAATGGAATAATACAATTCTCACAATCAGCTATCTAAGAGTATTACGTATATGGCTACCTATATTGAAAATTTGGCCTCAAGTGTCTACAGCAGGCTTCCAGCTCCATCTCTGAAGAATTTTTTCAAAGTGATTTTGATGAAAGCAGAGCCCTGTTCTCCACACTTCTTCTTTTACCTTTTTATTTAAAAGAAACCCATCTTTAGCAAATATTCCTACCTCACAACTTTTATTATTTCCATCATTTTCTATGCAGTGCACACCTTCAGTACCCTTAACATTCACTGCATATGCTCTTCTACATCTTGCTCTTGTATTTCAATTTCCTTCAATTCTCGCAAAATATTCTTCATCTCAGAATACATACCTTTCTAGCTTTACCTGATATTTTCCTGCTTATTCAGGCTTATTACTTTCCTGCCTATATCATCCTTTCATCAATGCTACACTAACAGCACCTGCTCAACAGAATTTCCCATAATATCCTTATCTTTTCAGAATTAGTGCTTCTATTAGTCTCTTCAAAGCCCACTTTTTGTCCATGTATCCCTTATATCCCTAAGTACAAGTCTTTTCACATTAGTGCACTGAGATGCAATTACTCACCATGCCCTGCTTATAGGGCAATTACAACTATCCAAATTTCTCTAGTTATCCAATTTCTCTATATCCGTGAGCAATCATCCTCACCATTCTTAAAAATTCTTTCAGTGATGACTTTCCTCAAACTGCTGATTGAAAACGCTCCATTAGAGTTGTAGATATGTGATGATTATTCCCTATTTTTAATTAAACTCTCAGATTGATCAGTTGTGTTTCACTCATATAATACACAACACTGGACATGAGACATAGCTGGAAAGAATGTGCTGTACATTGATAGGCTAATATTAATATATCAGTGTCCATAAGGTGTCAGAGATGGAATAGTGTGCAGCCAGAATTCTTTCCTTGAAAAAGGAAAGTTGAAAAATAACAGGTAGTTTGATGCATGACTGAGGCTAAAACAGTATGGTTATAAAATCAGGTAGCCAAAAGGTAATGTTACAGTGAGAATAATACTGCTTTATTAATATATCAGCACTCCAAGGTTGTATCTGTAATTAAAGGATACTACAGATAAGAGACTTCATCTGGTAACTACTATTACTTCATACTGAGCAGAAGGTACTTTAATACTAGTTTTTTTATGCTCCAAACACCTCAAAGTATATTACATAAATTGAGATAAAGATTAGTAAGATTAATAAACATAGCATAGGGTAGCAGTTAAGAAATCACTACAACTCATGAATATTTGAATGAGACAAACACAAAATGACAGTGTGGTTTTCACTTATTAAAATTCAGTATTGCCTCTGACGTTTCAATTTTCATTTGGCTCTCCTTTATCACCTCCCTCAACTAACTTCATGTTTAACAATTAAACCCCTTATCTCACTCTGAGATGCTGACATTCTGTGTCAACATCAGGAAGAAAACAAAATTCTGTTCTGGTATTCAAACCAAAAAAGTCCAGGTTCAAAATAAAAAATGTTGCCATTGTAACTGAGCTGTGTAATTCAATAGTAAAAATGTTCTGTGCAATATTATTGCTTTGAAAGATAATCAGAATTCCAGTTCAATAACCTTGTTGTACAAGTACTGACATATACTCTGAAGATGTGGAATCTGACACCAGATTTTATCCACATAATTGAAGCAGACTAAGATGAATGCACTATAGCCTGATTTTGTTTTTCTATCTGTTAAATATCTGCTGCATTTCCCAAGCAGCTGGACAGAATGCAATGCTTTCACTCAGAAATTCCATCTTATGTTAACCAAAATTTCTGCCATGTGGCAAAAGTCTGCAACTTCCATCCAGAAGACGAAAAAGAAAGGGAGCATTTATGTGAGAGAAGCTAGAACCAAGTGTTGTCTTTCAGGAACTGATATTTGGAATCCAAAAAGTTGTACATTGAGTTACTCACAAAAAGGCAGAGTTCTTGCCCTATCAAGACTCAGTACATAACCAGAAAAGTGAAGGTAAGGATTACACCAAAATTCTTCCTTGCGCATCTAAATCCATTTGATGTGTCAGAATAAACTTCTCTTCCTCTATTTTCCCTCACTTTATTTCTAAGTTTTATGGGGAGAGAACAGAAACAGAATTCTCTTTTCTTTCATTACCACCTACCAGCTAACCATTTGAAGGAATCCTAGTGGAGACAGTTTCATAATCCCTTTGCTGTCTGTTGCACCAAGCAGTCGGGGGGAAAAAAAAAAAAAAAGTAATGCTATACATCTGTCACACATTGAGAATTTAAAGAAAAATATGCTGGAAGATTTTTATTGTTGCCTAAGTGTTTGCAGTAATTCAATTAAATGAACATGAAGGCGAAGACTTACAACAAACTTCATGAGACTCACATGTGATTGTATTACGACAGGGAGAGAAAAATTGCCATTCAACATCTTCAGGGTAACAGTCAACAACAAAACAGAACTAAGAAATTTGAGGAAGAAAACAATTTGTCAGACGCTTTCAAAAGAAAATACTTAGTTTGAGATTCCATCTCTCTGTTGTCCTACATAAATGAAACAAGTCTGGATTGTTGTATTGTTTATCGTATAAGCAGCTTACAGACTTACATAGCATTCCTTTGATAGGGAATGCCAAGTATTTAACAAATAATTGTGTCCTCCACCTCTCCCTTCACAGTTCAGGAAACAAACTCAGAGAAAATAAATTATTTTTCTTAGTTTGATCCAGCATGCATGTGGTACACAAGAGCTGGCAAGGTTTCATGTATTCCATGTCTTCAACACAAGATTTTTCCAAATATCTACACTTAATAGTTATATGCAAATTGATACTTTGACTATTGAAAGACAAAATTGCCTTCCTACTAGTTGCAAAGTTTGATCTATAGTAATGCAGTCTTCCTTCTTATATTCCTCTAGAAAAGATATAGTCTTAAGGGTTTTTTTTCAGATTCTTATGAAGTTTTTCAGAATCTGAGCTAAGGGAAGAAGAGAGCTGAGTTCAGTTAAATTTGCTCAAAACACACACTTGCAACGCATTTTCTATGGTAAGAGTAAAATATCTAGGAATAATTCTTTAATAAACTCCTACAGACTCAGGATCAAATTTTTAAATAACCATGGCTGGTTTGTATCTACAATTCTTTCTGTCAGAAGATCTTAGTTAAACAAAGCAAAATATAATTGATTTTTAATAATTTATTATAGATTGCCCACTGTCCTAAAAAAGCAACACTTTACATAGGAAAAAGAGACTGTAAACATAAAAATTTTACTCTTGCATAGAACATTATTTTTACCAGGTCCAGAAAACCACTGCATTTTATTGCTGTTATATTTAACTTGCTATATTAAGTTTTAAAAATTGCATTAAGTGGGTGTTTGCCATCTTTGATGAAATGCGGACCATCTCTGGTTCACATCTTCTATTTACTGAATTATTTTAAGGGCTTACCCCCAATATCTGGCCGAAGCTTATTGTCATATCCTTGAAGTAAGGAGTCCAGTATATGAGTTACATCCCCGCCATGAATCTTTGGTGCAAGGACCCATGTTTTATTCACAGTTAGATCTTCATCATCCTCATCATCTGTTTTATCAGCTCTATGGTGAGTGAATAAAAAAACAAGGTTAGGAAAAAAAAAACCAACAGTGAAACTAAATACACAAGAGGTGAAAAAGAAACTGATAAAGCCTTGAACACTATTTAGAGTACTTTATAAAAATCCAAATGCATTCTGGTGCCAACAGAAAGAGGCAAGCCCTTATTTGAAACACCAACATTTTGTTTTATGTAGAAGT
This sequence comes from Nipponia nippon, assembly GCF_047370975.1. Lineage (NCBI taxonomy): Eukaryota > Metazoa > Chordata > Aves > Pelecaniformes > Threskiornithidae > Nipponia > Nipponia nippon. The sequence goes on from NW_028262380.1 coordinate 28,566,835, forward strand.
AGAGAGTGTAAGCTAATAAACATGTCAAGAGAAGCATTAACACCTCACCCATATAGAAAAACTCAAGCCATGATTCAAGCTCATAAAAGCAGCAGCAGGCATCTTCTTACTGTCAGCCTTTTCCTGTTTTAAAACACAAAATGTAATTCCTACATGTATTCAATTTTCAGATCATGGTACGGTATTGGGTTTGCATGGCAAGGTTTTGGTAGCGGAGGCGCTACAGGGATAGCTTCTGTGAGAAGCTGCTAGAAGCTTCCCCTATGTCCAACAGAGCCAATGTCAGCCGGCTCCAAGACGGACCCACCGCTGGCCAAGGCCGAGCCCATCAGCAATGGTGGTAGTGCCTCTGGGATCACATATTTAAGAAGAGGAAAAAAAAAGCCTGCGCAATTGCAGCCAGAGGAGAGGAATGAGAATATGCGAGGGGAACAACTCTGCAGACACCACGGTCAGTGAAGAAGGAGAGGGAGGAGGTGCTCCAGGCACCAGAGCAGAGATTCCCCTGCAGCCCATGGTGAAGACCATGGTGAGGCAGGCTGTCCCCCTGCAGCCCATGGAGGTCCACGGTGGAGCAGATGTCCACCTGCAGCCCACGGAGGACCCCACGCTGGAGCAGGTGGATGCCCAAAGGAGCCTCCTTGTGACCCCATGGGAAGCCTGCACTGCAGCAGGGTCCTGGCAAGACCTCTGGACCTGTGGAGAGAGGAGTCCATGCTGGAGCAGATTTGCTGGCAGGACTTGTGATCCCATGGGGGACCCACGCTGGAGCAGTCTGTTCCTGAAGGACTGCACCCTGTGGAAGCGACCCACGCTGGAGCAGTTCATGAACAACTGTAGCCTGTGGGAACGTCCCATGATGGACAAGTTCGTGGAGGACCATCTCTCATGGGAGGGACCCCACACTGGAGCAGAGGAAGAGTGCGAGGAGTCCTCCCCCTGAGGAAGGAGGGATGAACAAACTACAGCCCCCATTGCCCACGCCCCTGCGCCTCAGGGAGGGAGGTAGAAAATTCAGCAGTGAAGTTAAGCCCAGGAAGAAGGGAAGGGTGGGTTGAAGGTGTTTTAAGATTTAGTTTTTATTTCTCATTGACTTACTCTGATTTGATTGATAATAAACTAAGCTAATTTCCCCAAGTCAAGTCTGTTTTGCCCGTGATGTAATTAGTGAATGATGTCTCCCTGTCCTTTTCTCGACCCATGAGCCTTTCATTATATTTTCTCTCTCCTGTCCAGCTGAGGTGGGGAGTGATAGAGTAAGTTTGGTGGGCACCTGGTGTCCAGCCAGGGTCAACCCACCACAGGTACTAATATTTCTAAGAGATGCTTAATCAAGGTAATAGATACATCTTGGTGTCAAGAACATTAACAGAATCTCCTTCCCAGTAGCCTCCATTCTAGTTATGATATAAAAAAATAAGACTGTATACTTATTCAACTCAAATTTTAAGAAAGCAAACACACATTACATCCATGTGCTATGATTAAACACTCACAGAAGCTGAAGTCGTGTGTCAATTATGTGTGTGCATGTATACGTGGTATAGTTAAAATGCTGTACCATTCCTTTCAGTTAAGAAGATCATTTGTTAACTACCTATTTTATCGAGATTAAACAAATGCACAAGGAAAACACTTTTACACATTCATTTATTGCCTAACTTTTAATTAAATAAGCAGCAATATATAGTTTATCACTGAGTTATTAGAAAAAAATCGCAATACCTCAGTTGCATCTGCAGATTCACTCAGATATCACCAAAAGGTCAAAGAATGCCTGGAAGTAGTTTTCTTTCCATGTGAATCAAATGAGAGTGGACTTAAGTATTCCTCCAGTGCTAAAGTTTGCAATCTATATTACTCATCCAGCTTATTTCAGGGAACTGCTATGGGCTTCAAGTCAAGCAAAGTGCATCAGACTGATAGCAGTAACTCTGACAGTCACACAACGTATCTTCACAAATGGACACTGGCTAGCAATTATTACAGAGCATATGCAATCCATATAAATCAGTTCCAATGTTAGCATAAGCACAGATATTCCAGTAAAAGAAAGGAATTAAATTACTGTCCTTGTACCAATTTGTATTGTACACTAAAACTAAAAATGTTACTGCTATATTATTAGAAAGGGATTTAAGGGCTTCTAAATTACACACGGACATACACTGCCCTCAAAACTGAGGGTGGAATTTTTCAGTAAATTTCCTACAGGAATGAAGACCACCAGCATGTTCCACGCAGAGACAATACTATGCCTTCAGGAGGAAAGGACAGAAAAAGTCAGGAAAGGACAGAGATGCAGTAGGCACGCCTGGCTTTTATTGCACCCCTTTGTGGGAACGCACCAAACCAGTTTGTATTCGTAAGACCTTGAATCACCTCTCAGATAACACTAGCAAGTCTCACTGAAAATCAAGACTGTCATGGCTGTAGAAACTGTTTGGTGGTTTTGGCACGCCTGCTTAATCTGGGAAGTGCAACAGGGAGCTTGCCACAGCTCAACAGGTTCCCAGAGGATGAACAAAAGGCACTGCTAGGATATTGGGACTTTCATACCTAGCTTGCTGCAAACAAGTTGCAAGAGTCCATTATAGCTGAAAGTAATATGCAATCTAAATACAAGGTTCACTGACAGCCTCCCCTGTAACAGTCTGAAAAGTGCTTTCATTCTTTTAAATTGAAATGCACCATGAAATACTTAATCTTTAGTGCACTACATAGACATTATAGAAATGTCAGATATTAAATATTTAATATTTCCCATTAGCAAGATCCCACTAATGGGAGCACTAAAAGAAGCAGGAAGCTAAGTTTTTTGTAAATGTACACTCTTTTTCCCCTCAAAGCTACCTATTGCCTTCTCTTTCATGTTTCATTACCACGCTGCTTTTTTTATATATATTTTTGGTCTCCTTGTATGTCATCTAATTACTATATAAATTAGCTTACCGTTGCTAAGAGTGCAGAGGCAATCCCAGCCTTTCCCCAGGGTCATTAAGATGGTGAGGAGTAAAACTTAATTTATAAGCAGCTCTCTAAGGAAAGAGACATGCCCACTACAAAATTGACCTTTTCTTCTTCCTCTTTTTGTCCTCCATCCCACAAAGAGCAGAAAGTACAGCAAAACCACCAGATCACTGTAAAGGCTTAGGGCACCTGACCCTTAGGATCACCCCAATTATTTGCAGAGAATTTGAAGAATTTTAACTCTTTTTTAAGATATGCCCAAGACCATTGAGCATGCAATAAAGACTATAACACCTCTGCAGTGCTGATGGCAACCAGTTCTACACTTTTGATTCCTAAGCTGTAGCCACGGACGCACAGCCACTGGACTGAGATAAGACAGGAATGATGTTGGCTGGAAAACAGAAGTGACCAGAATATATAGAAAGTCTTCTGTATGCTCTCCAGTGAAGCAGAGCACACAACACCTGCCAACTTGAATTCTCAATCCAGAGGTTTTGAGAGGAGTTGCATAAAGCAGGTAGCTCCCCCAAAAAAGCAGCTAAACACACAAAGGCAACAGGACAGACATTGTGTACATATTCATTTCCAGGCATCTGAATTACTGATCTTTGTCATACAAAATAGATTTGACCCACTCTGTTTCAAAGGCAGAAATCCTTCCAGAATTATACAGTTGGCAGGACCAGTTGAGATGGTGCACTGAGGGTGCTAGACCATGTTCGTTAAGAAACACTTATTTTGGAAAAAAGATGGTTCAAAACTGTTCACCTTTTACCCAAGTTTCTGTGTGTCTCACATTGCGAAGTCCAGCTTTTTCCCCAGGGTTTGGAATGGGGTAAAAGGAAAGACAGAAGACAGCAAACTTCATTCCAAACCAGAAAATAAAATGTTAAATTCAGGTATGCCATTCAAATATTTAGCAACGGTTAACTTGGGCTGAGCACCTTTTTACTTCTTTGCAGTTAAAATAAATCTAACAAACCCACGAAGATTAATGTCAATTAACTCCACCTTCACTTTAACAGTAGCACTTTCCCCTCTCTCTCACAAACCCAGGAAGAAAGGCAAACTTAATTAAAGGGGAATTCTTTTCCTTTCCAAGTTCATCTAAAGGTTATTTCACTATACACAGAACATAATACTTAACCCTCTCTCCATTTACTGTAAAATATTTTTTTTCAATAAAGTTCACTCAGTAGGTCTTTTTCAGAATGTCTGTAGAGACAATGATTTAGAACAAAAAATGTTATCAGACATTAAAACATTTCTGTTCCATGGCACAACACTATTTTGCATCTATTACTGCAGGTGTTGATCCTCATTTTAATGATTTTATAAATAAGAAAGAGACCTAACTTCTTAACATGCTTGCTGTTACAACACTTCAGCTAGCCTCATAAACTCAACAGTAAACTGCATGTATACAGTTAACAGTAATTAGGTAAAAAGTGCCCTAATTATGCTCTCTGTCCTTCAACTAATTGGAGACATTACCATGACTAATAAATCCCTGAGCACAAGCGACTAATGACTAAATAAGTCTTTTCAACATCAGGCAACATGCTCTTCTTCAGACATTAATATCATAGGTCTTTGTTCTCCTTTAAATATGAGAAAAAACAATCAGATTAGCTTTAAGTTGCAATTAACATCTGTCAGGTTATGTAATGAACTGGAAAAAAAAATGGACATAGTGAGAGTGGTCCTACTGCTATTTGCGTCATGCGTATCAAAGTATTAAATGTAGAACTACACGTATAGCATAGCTGGGAGTATTTAAATATAGCTAGGGATTAATTTAGTTGTCCATTCCCAGGCTCCTCTTCTCACCCAACACATCTGAGGGTACCCAGTCCTCCAAGTGGGGCTGATTTATAGGGAACTCATAGACTTCTGGAGAAGCAGTAGAGACTGGGCTGGGAACCTTTGTTATCTTCACCGACCTCTCATGCCTGTGCACAAGCAACTCAATCAAGGCCTCAGTGGCCATGAGGTTTAAACAACACTGCACAGTAGCTCTGTCTATTTGGAGATACAGTGTTCCTTCCATACAGGGAATGCTCTTATGATCATTTAATTAATAAATAAATAAATAAGAAGGAAAGTCAGTGTTTCAGATAATTTCTACACCAAAAGAGCTGAAAGGAACATAAAATTTTCCTTTTTGCATTACACATGCCAACGAAAACCATGAAAGTAGTTGTGTTAGTTCATTTAGCTGAGGATCTTCTCCAACAGCAGCCAAAAGCAGTTGCTTTGGGAGTTTTACCAATACAGGGGTAGGGCACAATGACACTTCTCTAAATCACAAAACATGCCTTAAGACAGCTGTTATTCACTGGCCATGCTTCCCAGCATATTACATTTATGCTCTTTGTCTAGGTATAACACAATTTAACTTTTGTTTTCCAGTACTTTAAAAAAAAAATACTATTTTTCTCAACTTTCAGACAAAATGGTAATGTTTCCCAAATTGTAAACATGGGAGAATACTTTGCAAGCAACAGTACAACTTCAGAGGTTTGTTAAAATACTGCATTTAACCAGACAATGCTTCATAAGAAGTCGGTCAAGACAGACGAGGTTTCCAGGGAAGGTTTCCAACCTATCAGACACCTAACCAGACCCTACCTTACTCCAGAATAACAAACATGATATGCTTGTATGTGGTAAAGAAGTATATTTCATGGCCCCATCAACAAGAGTTCAGGGGTCATCTGACCTAGCCAAATCCTACACACGAAAAAAGACCTAGCGCATTGCTGAAAAACAAAACACGGTCACTGACACCCTCACATCCAGAGTCAGACACTTTTACAGATGCTGGTGATGATTCTAATTCAGAAGCTAAAAAAGCCAGTACTTAGCCATGTGTCATGTGCATGACAAAGGTATAGGACCAGGTATAGATGAAAAGCTGAACTCTAGAAGGATGATAAGTTTAAGCAGTGCCTGAGACAGAAGAGCTTCCTTACAGAGAGCAAAAAATGCAACTTCAACATGGTAGGAAACAGCAATTACTCTTATCTCTGCAATTTAAAACACATATTTACATATTTTCTTGGATCTCCCTAAGATAAAACAAGGGCCTCAGACAGACTTGTAGTATCCTTCAGAAGCTGAAAAAGGATTGGGGCTCTTGCACATACACAAATATTACTTCTTATCAGTAGCAGCAATAGCAGCAGGACCACATAGTCAAGACTACTAGAATAGGACACAATTGCTTTTTTCTTCAAAAGATTTTGTTGAAAGCTTTCTTCCACTGCTAGCTGTCAGTACTGGATGGTTTAAAAATCTCTCAAGATTTATCTTCCGAACTTGATGGCTGACTTCATACTCATCAGTTCTATTACATTTCTGCAGAAATTAACTCCCTTTTGCATTTCATCATCAGCTTCTTCACTGATGTGCTTTATTCATTGCAGAAAATTTCTGGCAAAATAAGCGTAACTGCAAGCAAAGCAATGCAGCTACTGAAAATACATCTCCAGAAGCAAGCATTACTTGCTCTTCTTAATCCTGTGGGATATAGAGTCACTGATGTTGTATTCCTTCATCTTCATCCTCCCTAAACGGGTTTAGACACTCTCTTGACAAAAATCTTTTTTCTCTACCCTCCACCCATTCCATCTCAGACACTTTTATCAAATTATTTCCCCCTCCTTCTGCCTTGCCAGACTCTGGCATATTCTTTTGTGTGTCAAAATGTATTTCTCTCTCACACTGAAGTATGTTTTACTTATTTCCTACATCTTTCTTCCAGAGTACCTACCACATACTGTTAGGTTGATTCTTCTTCTGGGTGCACGTACTGTCTTCTGCTCTTCACCATCCTGAATCTCATATTTATCTGGCTATTTATAATTTCCTGTGCTGTTTCCTCTTTCCCCTCTCCTTCCTGAGTTTTTACTGAAGGGATGAATCTGGACCTTAAGTCAGCAGTAAAATTATCAGGGAAAAGTGTGGAAGAAAATATTAAAAATTCTTATATAGAAAGAAACATTAGATTTTTAGGATAAGCTACATAAAGAAGTTCACTTAGTATTAAATAACTAAAGCCTTGTTTAAAAAAAAAAAAAGAACAATCATAGCACTAACAGAATAAAATCAGGTACCTCTGTTGTTCATTCCCTGTAATGAAAAGAGTTGGTTACATATTTGACTGTTTAGACTATCAGACTTGTGATATCTTAATACATATCACAAGCATCAGGTGATCAAGCTCTTTTGAGTCATTACAGCTTTGAAGTACATCTCTGAAAGATATGAAACATTTTCTCCCACACACAATAACTTCAGAACAATTAATTTTAATCTCAGTAAGACCTTCATTTAAAAGTATTATCACATTTCTTATAAAATGATCTTCAACATGTCTGTGATACTAATATAACAAAAAGTAATCCAAACAGAAATTACTGTAAAATACAACCAGACTTAACTCTAAACACTTGATAAAAGCACAACCTGACTGCAAAGAACATTTATAGAAATGTGAATTTTTAACATGAAGAACAACAGATATTATTAAAAATGTATTCCAGAAGAACAATTTTGTTCTGGGATCCACACAAATTGCTCTCCTTCAAGTCAACTTTCAGATAATGCTACATATTATTTGAAATGACACTGGTCAAATTTGTTATTAATTCAAATGGTTTTTAAAGATCTCACAAAAAATATCATCTGGACTCAAAGCATCACAGATATTCTTTATCCATCAGTCCTCTCATATAATACAGAGTTAATCTTCTCTCCTTGAAAGTTCACCCAAATATTGATATGCTCAGACCAGTATGACTGCTGCCTCTACTCCTATCAAGTTGCAGTCCAGAAATCAATTGAAAATTTTCCTCACATCTATCTGTCCAAGTACAGGTAATTCTCTGTGCCAGTTCAGAGCTGCTGGATTCTCAAACATATTCAACTTGATTAGTATAGTGATCGCACTTTGACCGTCTTAGTAAAAATAACTCTTTATCTCCATATGGGGTCACAAAAGTCTTCTTCTCAGTTTTGCACACCTGATGGAGACAATTACCTGTTTCTGCACCTCTCTTTTAAATGCTACACAATAGAGAGCAAGAATCTTGCACAAGACAGCAAACGATACTAAAACAAACAAACAAACAAACTAACTAACCCAACTGAAGAAAAAAAACCAAGCTGATTCCTGCTGTTTTCTACAGAATCATGCAATTTTAGAAGGGATCTTGGGAAGTTGACTTCTACTCAAAGGAGGGCCAATACTGAATTCAGACCAGGATGCTTAGAGCTTAGTCCAGTTGGGTCTTTGAAAACTCCATGGACAGAGATCCCACAACGTCACCAGACAACTTGTTCCACTGTTGAATTTTTTTTCCTTAATACCTAGTTGGGACTCCCCTTGTTGCAATTCATCACCATTGTTACTCATACTCTTACCATGCACCACTGTGAAGAGCCAACCTCCGTCTTCTCAATCACCTTCCCGTAAGTGCTGGGGTCTGCTGTTGGGTCCCCCCAAAGCCACCTCTTCTCCAGGCTGAACAGCCCTCTCCTCACAGGGCAAGTGATCCTGCCTCACCATTTTGGTAGTCCTTTGCTGACCTCCCTCCAGTTTAAATCCCAAACTGGATGCAGTATCTAGATGTGGTTTCACAAGTGCTGAGCAGAGGGAGACAGTCACTTCCCTCAACATCCTGAGTGTGTGCCTGGTCCCACAGCCCAGGAGGCTGCTGGCCCTCTTTGCTGCCAAGGTGCCATGCTGTCCACCAGGAACTCTAGGTCCTTTCTGGCAGAGCTGCTCCCCAGCCAGCTAGTCCCCAGCCTGTCCTGCTGATGGGGGCTTCCCACCCAGGTGCAGGACTTAGCACTCATCCTTGATGAATATTATAACGTTCCTGTCAACCCATTTCCCCAGTCTTTCCAGCTCCCTCTGAACATCAGCCCTGCCCACAAACATATGAACTTGGTAAAAACAATCTTTCAACATGAAAAGAAGTAAATTGTCTTCAGGAAAGGCTATGCTAATATCATTATTCCTGATGCTCTGAGCAGTTCTTATTTCACCCCAGAGAAGCAAGGAAATAGGACACACTTCTCACTTGTCTTTCCTCACATCAATTATTCTATGTTCTGATTACAAACTTGCAGAATGTGTTATGTGTTTTGTTTTGGCTTACAAAAACTGGGTAACTTATTGATCGTAACACCCACATTTGCAGTGTAAGTACACCTCTTCCTCTGTTCTGAGAAAATCGTTACTATGATACCTTAAAGCAGTTCTTTGCCTAGGAAAGTATTTGAAAGTACCCATTATCTCCAGTAAGTAGGTCCTTCCTTTCTTATAGTACAAACATTTCTAATGCTACCTGAAAAATTAGTAGGGGCCCTTATGTCAACTATATTTTAATCTTAGAGATCAAGAGCATTTTGTTATAAAATTTTCAGACAAATATATATTCACCTTCCTCTACAAAATGTCTTCTAAGGAAAGCCTTCCAGCCATTGCATGCAACAAAAAATAAAATTTATCAGGAAGATAAAGCAGGCCTTAGGATAATCTGTACTGCCTTGACTGAAACTGAAGTGTAAACCTACTAAAATTCTTAGGGAGATTTGTTTCGGATAGATTTGAATGAAACATAGAAATGTAAATTGGTAAGTCTTATTTTTTCAGTTGTTAAGTTTTACCTTCTTTGTGGGTTTTGGCCAGACCATGCAATCAAATAATTAAAATGTAAACAGCCATATTGCACTCTTCATCCAGACAAAACAGTGGAGAATAAATGAAGATTCAGAGAAGAGAAGATAAAAGGATAATGACAGCAAATTATGGAGTCTAAGTAGATATAACTGAAAAGGGACAAATGGTATTAAATAAAGGACAAAATATCCCTAAACTGCTAAGGAAGGACATGATGATGAAAAGGCATCACCTGTCTGGATATTTGAAACATGTACTAACCACAGCAGTATCAGATCTCCTGGGAGTTTCAGACTAAGATCATCACACAAGGACAGACACACATAAATCCATGTGCCATGTGTCAGCACCCTGTTCAAGAGAGCGCAGATCTCTATCTGCACTTGACTGATGAAAGGTTAATTGTCATGAAGTTCAGAATGAACTGATATATTGTTGATGGGTTAAGTGCCTTGATCCAAGAAACACTTTCCATAGCAGAACTAGACTTAAAACAAACATAACATAAATGAATGCTGAGAACCATAACCTCAATAAAAAGCAGTTACCCTAATTAAATGCCATCCCACAGTCACTATAACATTCATCAGATTGCAAAGTCAACTTTGTTAGATTTCTACTTTAAAATGTCACCAGCATCTCAAGAAATACATAAAAGATCTCTCCTTTATGAGAGATTTTCAATTATTTAAGCTGCTGGTACGTCAACACATTCATGTGAACATTTGTTCTAACACAATTCGTTGCATATTTCCTGCAAAATCTTCAGGTAACTAGGAATCTCCTACAGCCCTTCACAAAACCAAGCTTATTTCAAGTACTTCCAAATTCTGGTAGACATGTGAGCAGGTATCAGTCTCCTCCCACAGAAGGCAAAGAAATACGTATAGACTGAAGTAGCAACAGAACCAGAGACTTGCACTGAACTGCGCACCATAATAGTGGCATATAGGTGAATCTGGCTTAAAATCATAGAAAAAAACCATACAACTTTAATAACTAGGCAATGACAACTTGTCCCCAAGAGAAATACAGTGAATGGGTTCTACTGAAATTTTAGTGTAACTGTCATTAGTCAATTATGGACTAATCCAAAGGTTAATGAAATTAATGAATAATTGTACAAAGATGTGAATAGACTCCGTAAGGGCTAATGTAAATTCCTAAACCATGTAATAAAAAGCTTGCTGTCTCTCTCTCTCTCTGCAAGCAAAATTATCTCTTTTCCACTGTAATTTATTGTGTATTAAATATAACACACACCTTTTACAACAGGAGTATTCCACCTCTTGTCAGATGACAATTAAAATGTATGGCTGTCAGAGTTGTTCACTGCTGAATGCAACCTGCAGACCATCAGTTGGATGGCCCTCATCAACAAAGCAAGAACCTAAGGTACAGGTCCATAGCCCACCTGCAGCAGGTCTGAAACAATCCAGTACATATTTCACAGCTGTATGCTGGTAAGATCAAGCACCTTTCTCCCCATGGAAAACACTGAGGGAACTTTATTTTTAAAATCATCTACGTAATTTATTCTGCCATGTAAATATGGCATCAGATAATGAAGAAAAAAATTTGTCATGACTTATACTGACAGAGTTAGCCACCTAAATTAATACTTAATACTACAACTCTTTCCTGATGTAAATTCCATCCAGCTGAACTTTATTCTGAAAGAAAAATTGGACCATAATATTACATTAATAATAATAAGACTTAATAATAATACTTAATCCCTCGTGGTACACTGCCTTAAATAAGGAGAAAACCATATTAAATGAAAGGACTAACAATCCATTTAAGACCTCAAATAATTTAATCCAAAGGAGACGTATCTCATGTTACCTCAGATCTTTCCTACTCAGTATGTCTGTCTTCCTGAAAATAAGAAAAATTACTGCATATAAATTTAGAAACACAGAATTAGCCATTCACACCTTACCAGAGATAAATGCAGAGACACAGAAAAGAAATTGAGGATCAAGGCAGGAAGCAAAAAGAAGATGAGGTACACCGGAGCAGTACTGGAGTGAATCCTGGGATAGAGTATCTCAGCAGTATGAAGCAGGAGTAGGGAAGTAATATTCTGTGTGTATCTGCCATTAATGAGGCTAATATTTATATAATCTACCCATTTTTTAGGTATATTCTTCAAAGAAAAAATGGAAAGGGTTTATAAAATGGTTAAACAAACAATTCAATATTTTCTGAAGAAATTTAAGTATCTCACTTTACTTATCTGAGAGAAAAATCTAAGCTGCTATCAAGTAGCCTCTTAAACTACAGACACCAGGGAAATACTTCTAATAGTAGTCAGTATGACTGTAGCATGGGTAAATCCATTTTGATGGAAATTTCCACTCTGCGCAGAGTATCTCTGATTGTGACACATTTGTACAGAACTTTCATTTTGGAGTAGTTCATTCATCCCGCAACACCTGCTAGGCATATAACTGCACTGCAGCTTCTCATCTCTGAGGTGAGGAGGTTTCTCCAAGCAAATAATCTACAACTTATCATGAAAGACTAGGCTGGAAAGAGAAGACAGCAGGATGTTTTCTGGCCAAAATGCTGATTCCTTTAAGAATTTTCAGGATTCATTTGAGTTCTATTCAAAGCAAAACATGGCCGAGGCACACAGGGCCAGGAAGAGCTTTGGTGACTGGTTTTCCTGTTGAAGAGCAGCCAGATGCACACCACACTCCTGAGGAGCTGCTGCAGCCATGGTCCGCACCCTGAGGTTGCCCTGCAGAACCAGAGATATGAACCAAGACCTGGATTTCCCCACAGACAGATGGATGTGGGATCCAGTGGCTGAGCCAGCTGTAGCAGGTGGTACTGGGAAAAAATCAGGCTTTTTTCAGCTAGCAGAGGATCCACTGCCTGGAAGCCAGAGAAACCTCAGACTAGAAATACTGTAAAATACTTTATTGGATTCCTCCTCATCCAAGTTTCTATGCAGGGACTTAGAAAAGTTATATTGAAGCAACAAACCTGATGCAGAAACCAGGGCAAATTCTCTAGTTTTGTTTATTCTGATGTCAGCCTGGGTTGTCACAGCGGATCCTACTGAATTGAACATCCACCAATGAAAGTGTATTTTAGAAACTATTCCTTTCCATCTTTGCCATATCACTGAGATTTCCCTCTTCTTTGAAACAAGTTCAGTTCTGGTCAACTCCTGCTGGTCTTTCTAGTCTCTTCAGTCACCTCTATTAGTTCAGTGTTGTTGCATTATTGACCATTTTAGGTTTAGATACGTAGCATCAAGTTTTTACATAGACAAGTAGGCCACTGAACTCATCACACTATTTTCAGCTGTATTAAAAATGTTTGCATGCATAAAACTGCAAAATCAGGACTTCTGTGTTATCTCCATGTTAATTCAATTGCATCTGAATTACTCCTTACAAATTACTACCGTTCAGAGAAATTGTTAAGAAATAAAAGTTAGTGTCACTGTCATCCACCATCCTTTGAAAGGCTCCTGTCAGTATGCTACATACTGTCATTTATAACTATCACTCTTTCTGTTGCTCTTTACCAAATAAGTTATAATATTGTTATTTTACCTAAGTACATGCTCTAATTTAGTATGCAGTGCAAGAAAGGGCTATGCAGGTAATTAAAAAAGCCCTAGTACTCTTCTCTCATAAATGTTGCTACAAAAATGGCTCTTTGCCCATCTTGGGAGATGCTCACCTTTGTTTTTATATGAGTTCAACATACATGACTTTTTAAGTATACATATGATAGCACAAACCAAGACAACTCACTTTCAAACAGTGCATATGCCAAGTCCATTTAAGTAGTCCTACCTACTGGCCATAGAAGCTAGGTGTTGTATTCAACCAAGATTATTACAATTCCTCTACAGCTTCAAAGAAAAAACACAGATTCCCCAACCACCTTGTAATTTACTCTGTGGCCAGACTTACGTATCCACAAGAAGTTGACCAAAGCAAACGAGTGCTCACCTGTAACCTTTTCTATCCAGCTCAGAAAGGCTTGAATTGGTAGCAAGGGTGGTCTTATATAACATCAGGCATATTTAACAAACAGAAAGTTAAAAGTAATTGAAAACGTAGTTCAATTTGCTATGAGAGCCCTTTTTTTAATGGATTGCCATAGTTTGAAGGTTTCCTTTAAATCCATTGTAAGAAAATTGTGTGCAAAGAATATAAGTATTTCTCAATATTTATGTCTCGTTAAACTTTATACTAATAAAAGAAAATATTAATAAACTTTTAATAAAATAAACCCTATTTGAAACCACTGGGGCTGCTAAATAACAAGTTCTTCACTGTCACATCATGAACAAAGCACATAAGAGTGAGGATAATAATGAATAAACATCACAGATGTTCAAATGAAACAGTAAATCACTATTATCAAGCATTAAGAAACCCATGTTGTTATGACAGGCTTAACTCTGATCCAGGAATTTATATGAGAAGAAAACATAGGCTGTATTATAAAAGTATTTTCCTAAGAGATACTTTGAAATAGAAAAGAAAATATTAGTTGACATTTGCACCTGCTGACAGTTACATTCCAATGGAGCATTTATAATTGCTTTTTAGAACACTGGGTTACAAAACGAAAGGGAAGAAATGGCCAAAATTAAGTTAAGCTTACAATATACGCTTAGGGATGCTGACCAGCACATACCATTTAAAGCAGTATAAATTAGAAGAAATGTTACAGTTATGCTGCACCTGTATGGTTAGAACTAAGGAGATAATATTAATTATGTTGTCAGCTCTTATGCTCTCCCTATGAATTATCTATTTATTTGAGTTCAACAAGAATAATGGGTTTGCTGAACATTTAGGACTGCAGTGACTGCTGGGTAACTACTCTTTTCCTGCACATACCTTATAGGAAGGCTCACAGCCCAGTTTCTGCTACAAAAGAGATGTCAGCTATTGACAAAAATAGTCCTTCAAAATACTGACTCATGAAGTTACACCAAGTGCATTGGCCATTCTGGTCTGTTTGTGGTGCATGTGCAGAACTGGGGGAAAACAACTGTTTTATGGGACAGAGTTCAACTGCAATGAATCCATTTGGTGAAGCAAGTTCAGTCTAATGTCATGCTACAGCTTTTGGGGCAGTACATTAAAAAGATAAACTCTTAGTTGTACTCAACTTCCAACATTCTTGCTTAGGATTTAGCTTCATTTGTTATACCTGAAGTAACTTTACTCACACTCAGCACAAAGTACTTTCTGTATAAATGCATACTAGAAGTGATGCAATTTGCAACCTTTTAAAAGTATGTGTTGAAAAGGTGGGTTGGCTCCTGCAAGATGTTTTCAAAAAAACAGCCAGAATTGGTGCAGCCTGGTCTATTCTTGAGAAAAGCATTACTTCCGTGTTTTAGTCTGAACTTCAAGGAAAAGCTTGGGCTGAAACTACAGAAAGGCATCCAAAGAAGCAGAAAAATAGTATTTTCATCCTACTTTGTGTCAGGCTGCTGCTAAAGGGCGCTAGAGCTCCTGAGCTCTCTGCAAACACCTCTGAGTTGTAATGCACTACATACCAGAGAGTCGGGTCTGAAAAACATGGCCATTTGTGGTCACTTAAAAAAAAAAAAAAGGAAAAAAGAAAAATCTCTCAACCACCATTTTCCCATGTAGCCTCTGAATGAAAGGCAAGCCTGAAAACAGTTGATTCAGATACATGGATATTTATACCAAAGGTTCCATTTTATCTGAGATGTTCTGGAACACAAAATAAAATAATTCTTGTAAGTTACCTCTTTTTCTCACTGAAGACTTCTTATCAACTTATTTATAAATGCTACTGTTAAAGAGATGTAGACACAATAATCTAGATCTAGTCCTGTAATCACAACCACACTTGGACAAACAAAAAAAAAAAACACCAAACTTTTTTTTAGGTAGTCCTCCCCCTTTGTAACTAAGTCTTTGAACTGATAAATTAGCATGCATATTCTTTTCTCTCAAACCACTTGATAATTTCTTTCATACCTGAGGTACAATATGTTCATTAAGAAACATTCTGAAGATGCACAGCTGCACTGCTGTAATTTCCATCAATGCTTTTGAAAAATATTTCCATAATATGCCAAGGTTTTAAAAGACACAGATTAAGAAAAGTATAATCAGTGGTGTTTCTAAGTAGGGTAACATGGCAGCCTTCTGAAGATGAGAGATGAGCCGAGATCAACACACTTCACACAGATTGATAAATCATCATTCAGTATGGGGAAGGGATCTACAGTCTGATGAACTTAAAAAAATGTTTAATAGTTTGTTTTGGGTTTTTTTTTGCCAGCCTTCATAGTACACACTTGGTATATCCTCTTATAATGGTAATTTGGTCTACCATTGAAAAGAAAGACACACTGGGCAACAGCCAAATACCCTCAAATACCCTTTCAGTACTGCCTTCTGATTTTTATGAGAGTATAACCTGTGGAATGACTCACATTAGCTCTGAATTATTAATGGAGTTGAATGAATCCTTTTCGTTAAGTTGTTACGAGTACTAATAACACAGTACCAAACTGTTGTTTCTTCAGAGCCCTTCAGATCAATTTTGTAACTCTCTCTTTAAAATGCACGTTTCCAACTTCGGGGACTTGAGCAGCTGCCCGGCACCATCCCACGCGTGGGCCCAATCGCACTCCCGCGGGCTGCAGAGGCACGGGATGCCGTGCAAGGACGTCCCGCTGCCGGGACAGCCCAGTGAACAAGTGCCGGCACCTCGAGCAGTGCCCCCACCTTACCACCGACTGCCGGACCCGGCTCTTCCAAAGCAGCCGTCAGCGCCACGGCCGCTCGCCAGCGAAACTCCAGCCTCCGCTCCCCGGAGCAAGCGGCGAGCGAGCGGGGACGGGCAGGCACCGCGGCGGGGAGGTGCCGGCGCTGCGGGGAGCTCGCCGCCCCTGGCGGCAGCCGCCCCGCCGCCCCTCCCCGGGGCGCAGGGCTCCCCTGCCAGCCGGCTGCCCCTGCGAGGGGTGGGGGGACGCGCTTTTCCCAGCACCGAGCTGAGTCCGGACTCACCGACTCGCTCAGCGAACAAGTGGAATGCGGCAGAAGTTTTACTTTGCCGGTGCCGGCTTCCCCCGCAGCCGCCCGCGGGACCCGCCGCCGGAGCACAGGCACCTGGAGGGGGGCGGGGGGGGGTAAGTTTGGCGGGGCATAGCACGCCCCCTTCCCCCGCCCCAAGCCCGCCCAGCGCCCCCCGAGCTCAGCCCCGGGCGCGATGCGCAGGTAGCCGAGAGCCGGCGGGAGGGTGCGGGCGGCCGGGGCGGTGCGGGCGTCCTCGCCGTACTCACCCGCTCCCCAGCCGCACGGTCAGCAGCAGCAGCAGCAGCCGGGCCCCGCGGCGGCGGCTCCAGCGGGGCGCGGGGCCCCGCCACGCATCCATGGGCGTAAAGGCGCTCTCCCGTCCCCGAGTTTTCTCCGGAGAGGCTGGGGAATAGCGACCCTGCCAATCCCACCGTCCCCCCCCCCGGCACACGGCAGGCAGAGGGAGGGGAGGGGAGGGGAGGGGAAGGGAAGGGGAAAAAAAAAAATAAAACACCCAAACAGGTAGGAACCCACGCTACAAGGACCGAGCAACTCGCCCAATAGGCTCATCAGGTTGCTCCATAAATTATCCTAAAAATTGCTGGGCGAATCAATCCCTAGCAGAGGTGGAGCCTCCTTTACTAGAAGGGAAACATGCTTGGGAGAGAGGGTGGCATTTATTTGCTATTTTCTCCAAAGAGGGAAATAAAATAGATCTCATATATATATATATATAAAAATATACATAATATATAAAATGTTAAATATATATTTAAAGCTACATATATGTATTTAAATCTTTATTTTTTAAAGCTGTTCTTGCAGTCTGAGAAGCAGCCCCTCGGCCCTGCCAAGCGGACCCCCGCAGCCGGGAGGAGAAGCGCTACGGGATGTGCGCGAACACCCGCGGGGACTGCGCGGCCCCGCGTCCGGCACGACCGCGGTTTTGGGGAGGGCGGCACCAGCCGCGGGGAAGGGGGTACCCTCCGGCCCCTCGTCCGTCCCCAGGAGAAGGGGGTCCCGACCGTTCCGGAGGCAGGCGGCATGCTCGGCGCGCAAGAGCAACCGCGGGAATTCCGCGTACCCAAGAAACGAGAGTCGCGCAAGCCCGGAGGCTGCAGGCGGCTCTGCGCGGCCGCGGAGCGCCCCCGGGGGGGAAGGGGGAGGAAAGCGGGCGATGCGCGGTGCTGCGCTATAAAATGCGCCGGGGCTTGCTATAACATGCAAAAACGGTTCCCTCCCTCCCCCGTCTCCCCTCTGCTGTTCCTTCCTCCTGCCTCTCTCGGGAAACCTACGGGGGAAAGTAGCCAAAGCAAAACCAAACAAAAAACCCTAATATAACCCCCACCAAAACCAAACCCGAGGCAGGAAAAGCAACCGCGGCGGCGGAGGCGCGGCGGAGGTTCCGCGCTGGCAGCCCTCTCCGCCGGCGGTGGGGACAGGCGGGTACGACCCGGCGGGACTAGCGCTTAAGTAAAGCGTGTTTCTTTGCACGGCTTCAGGGTCGGATGGCCCCTGAATCTCTCCCCAACCCAATTCCTTGGCCCCGGAGCTGTTCCCGCTTGCAGCTCTCTATGGGGCACTCCTGGAATAACCTGCGCTGCGGGATTCTCGGCATAAGGAGCAAACCCTTTTATAGTCGTCATCATCATCATCCTTTGAGTTAAGATTTAACTGCATAGAAATGTAAATAATCCCCCATTCAGTGGTTATTCCGATAAAAGGCAGTGTTTTGTTTCGGCTTCTCCTGCTTCTTTACGCATCATCATCTGGTTATTATTTTATATGTACAGCTTACATCTGCTTTAATGGTTAAAGAAACTCACCATGCTTCAGAGAGCTGCAGTACATTAAGTGAAAATTCAACGACTTGAAAATTAATAGCCAGTCCTAGGGGTACTGGCAGAATGTAAAGGCACATATTATTGTATGACCTGAGGTCTCTTTATTGGTGGATTAACACAGCAGGCAGCGTCCTAGCGTGATGGCAGAGGCACGAGCTCAGAGGAGAGAATATGCATTTATTATAGAGTAAGTGCAGAAGCAGCTCCCCTGCTGCAGCTGGTGGCACTGGCTCCAAGGAGCAGGATTGCTGTCCCCCTCAGCAAGAAAATAAGCACAGCCTGTCTCCAAGTCCCTTTCTCTCTGGGAAGTCCTTTTGCCCTGAAAATAGCCGTGATCCTTATGGACCTTAGGTTTATTATGGATTGATCTGTCAAATTGACTGCATTTTGCAAAATATGCAATGAACTCTTCTGATGCCTTTGCATTCTGATGTTTATGGAGCCATTAAAACTCTTTACTAGTCTATAAAATTTCATCCTGTCATTAAAATATATTACGTAATTAATGTGACTACTGAGAAAGTTTGATGTTAGAAGTTTAAGGGTACTTACAGGATTACAAGACATCTTTCTACATAAGCATTTTGGAGTATCTATTTAAAAACACTTAATTTCACCCCTGTGTAGGTTCAGCAGCTTGCTAGTACTGAAAGAGGTGGAGGATTACAGCTAAAATAACATGTAGCATTAATAGTGAGAAAATAAAATTTTTCATTTCATTTCTGGGTTTAGAATGCTAGGGCATAAAAGTGCCATTAAAAATAATTTAAAATAAAATCAGCGCCAATAAGATTTCTCAAATGACACAAGACTACCGAAGCTATCAGGACAAACTGGTTTCAGAAAGTCCCAAATCTGAATTCTCCTTGTAGTTTAATGTAAACAATAGAAATCCATCCCTCTCAAAACTAGAGAAGAAATGATTCCATGAGTAAGTAAAATACCAGATGAAAAATAGGTATAAAAATTTTGAAAAGCAAACAGGAAACAAAAATAATAAAAACTCTTTAACTACCAGAAGAAAACTTGAGGGAAAAGAAATCGTCTCAGATTGTCTGTATTCCTAAGGAACAACAGAAGCAATAAAGGAAAACTGCAAAACGGAAAAGGGGATATTGAAGAAAAGCTGGGGAAATTACCTAGATGAGTGTCAAAAGAAGGAGATGCTGATACAGGATAAGAAACTAAAGGACAGGGAGTTACCAAGGCCACTTGGTACTGGAGCAGCTGACCTAACAACAATACTTAAATTCTCAGTTAAAATCATCTTCTCCTGCCGAGAGTAGGAGGGCTGTCTTCAAAAAAAAGCATGGAGGTGAAGAAAGGGGTCAACAGAGGCATTTCAGACCTGCTAGGCATCACTTCAGAAACAACAAATTGAACAATGTTAATGTACAATGTAGGATTCAAATCGCTATTAAAGAGGCACAAACCAGAATGGCTTCTGCAAAGGAAAACCACTGTGTCTAACTGCTTCAGTCATATTTAATGAGTCTGTGAATAGAAGAACAGGGCTACGTAATTCACTGTCTTTCAAAACCTTTTTAAGTCTATCAGTTATTTGTTAAAGGAGCTGCATAGTTATGGGTTGAGTAGGACAGTAATGTCATCTTTCAGAAACTGCTTGAGACTACTGTCAGAGTGGTTAACTTTCCACGTTAAAAAGATGAATCATGAGTTCTTATAAATCTGCTCTTGAGATTATTTTATTTAGCTGATTCCTCACTGAAGTAATGGTTTTAAAGACAAGAAATAGAAAAATTTACAGATGAAAGTTTCAGTTCGGTTAAGTCTATAGAAAAAAAATAGAGAATACTGATTAATTCATCAGAGTATAGAAAATTAATTATAAAATGGGAAGTGATGGTATGTTGGCAAACAGAAACAGAAAAATAATTCAACGGTTGAATTTGGTAAAGATTTTAAGTACCTAAATGTAAAATTACATCTCAACTCTCAGTGCTGCTGCTACCTAATAGTGGAAGATCCAGAGAAAGCATTTATATTTAACTGTGAAATTTCTCCAGGACTGTAGAGCAGCACCCCTACAAACACTCAGAAGAGCACTGGTTTGAGCAGCTCAGCACCCAGATTCTGCCCAATCTTATCTGAAGTCTTTGTCTACTCTCCGGATTTGAGGAGTGCAAGATAACCAAGTAATCAAATGCAATGTAAAAGTCCTCTAAAACACAGCCAGGGTAGATCACCCCTTTCCTAAGTTCTTAAAAGTATAAGAATTGATTTGAATTCCATACAAATACACCTAACCCTCAGGCACTGTAAAAGGAGCAAAGACACTTAGCACAAGCTTGTTATTTCCAGTCTGGAAGCCACCTATTCAACTTCAAGGTACCTACAATCTGTGAAGCATCTAAAAGGACATGAGAAAGAATTTTCATGCTTAAAGATGAAGTCCAAATAGAAGGAGGGAAAAAAACCCCAAAACTAGTTAATACCACTATATTTTTCATCTGGGAGCCTTCATGCCTAGTATTGAAAAGACTCTTCAAAATTTAATTATTCAAGACCACAGAGGAACCTAAAAACACTCATATGCAATTTTCCATAGTTGACATCACACATCTGCTGTATTTCTCTTGGACATAACTACTTTCCTGACAGGAACATGTGAAACTTGATGACAGGTTTGTGTGCCTGCATACCACTTTGAGTGCATAAAGAGCTTTGAAAATCTAGCCCTAGTGGGTGGCCCATCCTCATTCACTGTGCTTGAGGGAAGTTGATGGCCCTCACTCATGTAGTCCTGTAAGGAGCGCTTATCCTGCTGAGAGCAAAGTCATCCAGTGCACGGAGAGGGAAGAGAAAATTATTATGGTATGCTGTCATCCACCAAAAAAAAAGATATACAATAGCAAGAGCTCAAGGACCATTTCAGCCATGTAGTCAAAAGGGTAGATTCAAATTTGCATAACACTTTTTTGGTGAAGTTACATCTGTAGACCTTAACTGTGGATGCACAAAGCAATTTCCCGCATATACCTCGCCCCCTAGATTCATAGAATCATAGAACGCTTTGGGTTGGAAGGGACCTTTAAAGGTCATCTAGTCCAACTCCCCTGCAATGAGCAGGGACATCTTCAAAAAGTATGCACATGTGATTTATATGCTTGCATTTGAGTAAGCACAGATGTAAGTGCAGAGTCACAGTATTTTAAACCTGCAGCCCAAATGAAAACAGTTCCATTCTTCTTAGGGCAATTCAGAAAAAGAGGTTTTAAATATGCATAACCATGCTTAATGCTACCTGAATGTTTATTCTTTAATAAAATTCAAGAAAGGTATCCTAAACAGCACAGTAGCCTACTGTTGCAATAGATGTAAAAAACATCCCAAGAACAAAGAAAATGAATGCAAACATTTTGGCACTGGCCTTTTAAAATGGGCCTTTAAATATGAAGATGGTGGATATCCATGGGACGGGAACAGAAAGATGCAGAAATGGAACTTCAGTGCAGCTTTCATATTGTGATTCAAACCACAAAATAATTGCGTTCAGTGAAACAGTCAACATCTTAATAGAAAATAAATTATAAAACTCTCACTTCCCATAGCTAAATATCATTTTAATTAAGATTTCATCTCCGATACATTGATTTAACTGCTCATTCACTTATGTTATTCATTAAAATGATTACTAACAGTACAACTTTAGTGGCACTTAAAAATTAAATGAGAGAAGTAATCTCAATAGAGAACGATGGATGTAGGAAAGGAGAAGACTGCACCCATCTTTGCATCCAAGGGAGAGCTGAAGGGTTAGAACACATAAGACGATATTCCTTTACATTTAGCATGTTACCCTTCTCAATTTAAACTACAATGAGATGAAAAACAAATTGAAGCATAGGCAGATCTATGGTAACTAGGCTGAAGTGCTTAGGTACAGAGAGATAACTTCAAAGCACAAGTATTCCCTTGGTCTATGCCTATTGTGATTATCTTTCACTAGACCTCCAAGTATATTCAATGTGAGTCAGAAAACAGCAAATAAATACATTTTATCCTTCCTGTTTTACAGGGCATAAATCCACAATCCCTTCCTCTTCTTCTCCCTAAGAGCACAATTTTATCTTTGCCTCTCCCTCACCTTTCAGACAGTTTCCCAGAAAATGGAGGCCTGGACCCTGGATTTCTCAAGAGCCTGGATTTCCCAAGAGCCTGGATTTCCCATCTGCCAAGACACATCTTTGAAGACAGCAGACTTTGCTGGGGAATATGGTGACCGACGAGAAGAGGGATACTTGCGAGTGTGAGACACGTGTATGCTGCAGACAAGGCAAGGAGTCTTACAGGGAACTGGGGCACCAAGATGCACTCTAGTTCATTTAGGAAGTTAAGTCCAGCTTGGACTACCTCAGTGTCATGGGCAGGAGGTGAGCACTGGTTCAAACTCTTCTCCAGTCTATGCTATGTTTTCCCTGGTAAGGAAGCAACACAGTTCAACCCAGTGAACCACAGTGGTGCAAATATACATTATATACATTGGCACTTCAATTCAAATGAGGAGCACGTTTTCAAAGTGAGCCTCTCAATCATCTCCACCTACTGAGCTTTAGCTGGCATAACGGAGGCTCTGGAGCACAGGAAGATGCTTGCAGCATCTTTTTGGAGGTGCTTTCCAGAACTGCTGGAACCTACTCTGCTCCAGCACTAATGGGTCTTTAGTCTATGGGACTAGATTAGTGCTAGTCTAAAGTAAAACCTCCCCAAAACCTGCTTAGTGTGGGTGTTGGGTTCTCAGCGCCAACTGATTCTCTCTGAAGACCTGCTTCTATTTCACCACAGTATTTGCCAAGGTAGCCAAAGCCACAGTGAATAATTAAAGGACTAGGACCCTGGCATGAATCATGGCAAATCAGCCTGCCTCCTGTATTTTGAAATCATATAGCAAAGAATTCTTTTCTTTTTGCCGATTCCTCTTGTCTCCAGGTAGGATGGAAATTCCCTGCAAATGGTAAGAATAGGTATTGTTTCATGGCTTATAGGATGCTCTCAGGAGACTAATATTCGATTATCTGTCTGGTCTTATTTTGTTAGAGGCTAACAGGGCAGCTGTTCTACCCGACTACTGCGAGCACTTACTGTTCCAGCCAGATCAGGAGGACAAAGACATGTGAAAATGAAAAATAATGGGGTAGGCAAAAGACTGTGGTCTGTACTTTTTCCAGTTTCAAAAAGATTCGGTTGATACTTGGCTCAGCCTTTGTTGAAAGTGGCTTTTTAGTCTACCCTACCCTGACCAATCCTCCTTAGAGTATAAGAAGTTTTTTAATCTGCAAAGCGGAAGACATAAAAAGGTCTCTTCATAAGACTGGTCTGTCTGTTAGTTGAAAAGCATTCTCTCCAGAATGCCGATTTAAACTCTTGGTAGCAGAATCCCATAGCAAATCTAAATGAAGGGTAATATAATTGCTGTCCAGAACATTAACGCTCTCTCTGCAATATATTATGTCATTTGCTGAACTTCTATAATTGTTATTAATTGACCTCTAGACCTCTCAATTGTAACAAAAGCCTGAGATATTTAGAGATTGCTTTTTGGTGTATTAGATTGTACTTTGCTGCCTTTTACGAAGGGTATACATTCTCTGAAGCTGCACTAATTTTCTCCTTTTCTTTTGCATCCCCATCTTTCTTCTTAAGGTCTTTTTCCATCTTCCCATTATTGTTCACTATAGGACACTTTGAAAAACAAATGTTTAATTTCCATTTTGAATACATCACGATCATCAGTACCTCCTGTGCTTACTAGGGAAATAAGCAGAGATCTGGCTGAACTTCAGATTATTTTAATAGCTATTGAGTATTCACTACATAATCAAACAGAACTGTCCTACGATATAGCTTGGTGTAAACTCAGCTGTCAGGTCAATAGGTTTATTTGTAGTGGCAGGAATAGGTCAAAACACATGATGTAAAACTAGCATTGCTTCCAAGCTTAATTATTGAGAGAAAAAGAAAAAATGCCCAACCATCCTAAGTAGTGTGTCATAACAGGTCGTCACTAGATTGTGTAAAGAAATGCTGTTAATTACCAATAATAATTTGCTGATGATATCAAACATGTCAACATTAGGCAGCATTGAGATAACGTGGAGCTTAGAGAATAAATGCATATTCTACTGTGTCAAAATGCAGAAGTCTGCTAATCTTTTAAAGATGTATTTCATGGTATGTTTTCAAAACTACTTCATTGCATCATCAATATAAAGTGCTTTGATTTTGTTTTTTAACCTGTCCCAGAGAAGAGTAATTTTGTCTCTCAAACAGTACCAGAAAGTAGGACTAGAAGACCCTTAGTCTTAGGTCTTTTGCTCCCAGACAAACTCTTGCTTCTGCAGTTGTCTAATCACTGACTTGCATATTCTTGCATCTGCATATGATGAAAATTCATCATTCTAGCATGACAAAAAATTATTGCTGTGCAGAGATAATTCTAGTGAATGACATAGAAATCAACTATTTATAAAAGTGGAAGAATTATCTTATGGTTTATCATATTGTCCTGGTTTCAGTTGGGATAGAGTTAATTTTTTTCCTAGTACCTGGTATAGTGCTGTCTTTTGGATTTAGGATGACAATAACATTGATAACACGCTGTTGTTTTAGTTGTTGCTGAGCAGTGCTTACACTAAGCCAAGGACTTTTCAGCTTCTCATACTGCCCTGCCAGTGAGGAGGCTGAAGGTACACAAGAAACTGGGAGGGGACACAGCCTGGACAGCTGACCCAAACTGGCCAAATAGCGATTCCATACCACGACACATATGCTCTCAGAAAGGTCATTATCAGTTATGATTATCGATACCAGTCCACCCTTTTGACTGGAAACTAATGGAACAGCTGCTTTAGTTTGTATCATTGATGACTCTATTATTCTTGAGTATGATCCTTCCCTGGGGTAATTCAACCATTCTCTTGAAAGTATCTCCTAAAATAATTCCACTGACAAGATTGGTGATGCTCATATTATCTTCTGCTTCAGCTGTGTTGCAAATGATACTATGGATGTTAAAGTCTTTGATTTCCCTAATAGCTGTTAGTAGCATTGCATGTTTTTGTGAAGCTTCACCTCAGTTACCATGCTGTATTAGACATGTAAAACAGATTCTTTATTTAGTCTGAAAAATATCATTATAATTTAATCTATTTTAATAAAATAAAATGTAATTTAAAATTAATTTTCTAATCTATTTTGTTTCATAGTTCCTTTACTTTAAAATATTTCTTCTAAACTACTAATCCTTTTTCACCATTAAATACTCACTAGCTCCTGGCAAATTGTTGTCCACCCAGAGGCTAGCATTCCTCTTTAGGAAGTATTGCAAAGACTGCAGTATGTTAATAGCTGCCAGTCTCAGTGTGTCACAGGCTTATGACAGGTGTCGAGTAGAAGCTGCCATTCGTGCAGAATGTGACGGTGTGTCCCATAGCTGAGGAATTTCCACCATCCATCTTCCACAGGTCTTTATCGTAATCCCCATTTACTTCCAGATCAATGCCAGGACCTGGATGTCTATTTACAGGAGAGTTTGCAGCTCCTCCTGGATTACACTGTTTCTGCTAAGAACAGATTATTTTAAGAGGACCGTACCCCCACTTCCATTTTTGCAACTTGCATCTTTCTCACCCCAGAATTTCTTCAAAGTATCTACTATAATATCAGTGACTTCATATAATTTCTTAAACTACCTCATTAAATTTCAGTGGTGGTTGCACACACTTCACTTAGTCAGTGTAGGGTTTGAGTGGAAAATTTTATGGAAAGACAAAAAAAGAAAGATATAAAGGCAGTCAGTCTTTTCAGTGTTGTCTTTCTGCAAAGCCTTGTGTCCATCATGAACCTTGCTTGCCTTTGCTCATTCTACAAATTTCTCCCAGGAAATTGTTGCGTCATCTTCTGATAAAGTCCTGCCACCAGGTTTTGACATTTATAGCCTGGGTTGTGAGGATTACCTGGAAGTCCAGCTGTGCTCTCTAGGTGAATCATGGCAAGAATGAGAGTCTTTGCTTTTAGCCTGTCCCAGATTTTGTTGTAGCTCCATAGACTGGGTCCATAACAGAATGAGGTCTGCACCTTGGAGTAAATGTAGCACAAATGAAAAAGACACATTCATGCCATCTCTTGGCCTTGAGTCACTGCCACATTATGCCAAGCAGTAGTCCCTGCGTAAGCCCCGGATAAAGTGAGTCATAGCTGCACAAATACCAGGGATTGCTGGAGCCTACTGCAATTGCAAAATACTTTTGAATAGCAGTGGTGTAGTCCCCTGCCCAATAGATAGCGCAGAACATTTTTGTCATGGTGAGTAAACACTAAAAACTGTCTTTAAAAAGTAAAGCCACTTGCCTTCTTGGGATGATGGAGATTCTTGCTAGCAGCAAGTATTCTTGCTGGAGCCTTATGTGAATGTCCTAGCCAGGAGCACCCATTTCTTGTTTGGATTCAGAGAACGCTGCCTATTCACAAGCATATCACCTTGAAAACTTGTGACAACCTGGTGACCTTACACACTGCATCTGTTGAGGACAGATGAGTTCATTAATCCTATTCAAGCCCTGGATGATTAAGAATGTATGGAAAATAAATCCATAAACTAAATTGCAGCATAGAGTTTTGATAATATAAAGTGGTGGGACGTCTTACTAGATGTACCTAATGTAATCTTACCTAATATATGTTGTTGTGATTGCCTTTTGTTTAGAGGCATTTCAAGATAGCAGGATAAGCTTTTATCCTGTGAGAATGCTCCCTGAAATATTGTCAAATTTTCCTTGGAGAAGTAATCTAGGTAAAAAAATTCACTAGACTGAAACAATCTTACTTCTTTTATCTATCTATCTGTAGGAAAAAAAAATGTAAAGTTTTTAAAATTCGTTTGTACGGTTTACTAGTATGTGCGTTTGGAAAGCAAGGTGATTAAGTCCAAGTTATAGCTTATCTTCAGGAAGGCACAACTTGACCTCATTAATATCAGTGTCTACAAATGGAAAGACTCCTGAGAATAGGCAAAATTATGTCAGTAGCCAAGTGCTAAGCTAAAACTAAACTGATTTATCAGCCTAAACTATTTAAGCTACCACATTTCTTTATTAGCAGATATGCCTTAGGAACACTGTATTGCAGTGGTCCTGTCCTCTCAGCCATTAAGTATGACATTATGACTGCAATGCTATAGTGCTTCTGGAATGAACAGGTGAGAAAAAGTAAAGTAACTATTATACACACAAGCACTGCTCTCACATTGTAAATTGTGATGGTGGCCTTTAATAGTAATTTTCCTATCAGAGTAAGAGAAAATCCTGCAGCTGAACCTCCCCCTATTTTATACCTGCTATTTTATACAGATTAACTAGTTAATCTAGTGGCTTTTTTTGTTTACCTTTGTAGAGGTTTTAAGAAAGAAAGAAAAGGCAAGAAACAATAAGTATGCTGCTGTAGACATAGATCCAGTATGTTTGGTTTTGGTGCAGACATACAGATCATGGTAGCACCTGAATTGGCAGCCCTGTGGGCTTCTATTTACCTGCAAAATAGGTACAGCACATGTAATCTTATTGCACAGTATCTTCCTACCTATGGGATGTGAGAGAGTGAAAACCCAGCTCATTCTTTTGGTCTAGACATTTATGCTGTCTCTGAGTCTGATAAATACATCAACTAACATTAGCTATGAGAGTCATTCTTCATACTGAAGAACTACCATCTCACACCAGCAGAAATGACTTCTTGTTATTCTTACTCTGCCAGCAACTGAGTAGGTGACCACTGTTAGAAAGCTTGGTGTTGTATAACTGTGTCAAGATCTCTGATTTGCAATTCTGCATTGGTCCACAATTATATTGTGGCTATATATTTGTTATTTATATATTTATATATTATATAAAAATATTTCAAAATTTTTTTTGACCAATATAAAAATATTTCAAAATTTTTTTCTTTATTTGTGTCCATGAAAGCAGAGATATTTATAATGTTATAGCTATTTTAACAGTTAAACAGTTAGGAAGTGAACAACTAAGATGCCGGTTTAGCAAGTGACTAGATAAATGCGACATACAATTAACTTTATGTTATTCTGAAGTGCTTAGGTTAAGAGATTTATTTCCCAGGATCCCTATGTAGTCCATGGAGAGGGAGATAAATATCTTTAGAAGATTCAGTTTCTCTTTCTCTACTGCATAGAGAACATACAGTTTAGCTGTGTGACTAGTCCTTCCCTCCCATTCCTTCAGATGTTGTTCACTGTAGATGGCACTACTGGTAATTACTGTTTCTGACAAATTAGTAGAGTGCACTCAATTTCTGGAAGCTCAATATGATCAGAGGCTCCCTTCTGCCTTATGCCCCACTGTACAGCCTCTTGCACTCTTTCCTCCACAGTGCAGCTATTCCAAGTTTTGAGGTGGGAAAAGCCAAGAAAAAAAAATTGCTTATCAGGGTCTTGCAGATCTCATGCTCCTAGTGCTACCTATAGTAATCATTGAGAGTTTTTCCAACTGGAGGTAACCAAAAGAAACCCCACAGTTTTCTGATTCATTTCTCTAAAAATCTTTTAGTCATATATGAATGTGCCCAACTAACTCTACCTATCGAAAGGTGGGTAGGCTTTTCCCACTTTCATCATACACATGCCTGTGGCCTCTTTTCTTCTTCTTCGGAAGCAACATATAAAACCACCCTGCTAGCTACAGGAATAACCATAGTAACAGCCAGCATGGTACCTCTCAATGTTTATCATCATCTTAGATAGATAAAATAAACCCAAATATTGAACTAAGAAGCATCTACCCTTTTGTGTGACATCCTTAGGTCTATGTGACTCGAAGATGTTTCGAGGCTGGGTCTGCAGAAGGCTTTCTGTCCTCATCGTGAAGTGTGTCTCTAGTTCTTTGCTTTCACTGGACTGAATGCTTCTTTACCCATTGCAGGATGCCTTTCCTCTTTCTTGTCAGAAACTGTCCATCTGCTCTCTCTAGATAGACAGTAGATCACAGCCTCTCTGTTTCCTGCAGCAGAGATAGGTATGCACAAGCTAAGTAATGTAGATATGTTTCCTTCTGCTATTTCCAGTTTTAGTCCTTCATCCTTGGCTATAGAAGCATTTATAGCCCTCATCCCTCTAAATAATGATGACTTTCCAATACCTTCTAGTCTTGTTTTAAATTTCCGATCTTTTTCCTGCTTTTGTGCAGGAGCCCAAAATATTGCTCAGGCTTGCAGGTCTGCAATCTTATGCTGCATGCAGATTGTCCAACCTTATCCTCATATTACTCTACCACCCAAGATACCAGAAACACATCTGTTGTGATGATTTTTGTCTTTTCTGAGGGAAACAAATGTAAGAACATGTATTAGAGCAACTGAAATAGCTGGAGAAAGCATACAAGCTTGCAAGTACACAATGTCTTCACCAAGTCTGAAAAAATTGTGAAAAATTCCAAGCAAAAGAGATTAAGTGCAGTTGCTTTGGATTTAACATAGTTGTATTTGTCAAACAGACAAGTTGAAAGGAAAGACCACTTAGCACCTGTTCAACAAAGAACTACAGGAGGTAGAAGACCAGGTAGATTTGTTTAATGATCCATTTGCAATGTGGTTCTGAACCAGAATTTTAGCTTTACGTAGCTGTCTGAATTTTTGGTTGCTGGACTAAGAGAACTGATGTTTGGTGCCTGAAGGTCTGAAGAAGGTTTGACTTTTTTGAGCAGAATTCTCAAAAGACCAGGGGAATGTTCTGCCACCAGGTCTTCAGACACTATTTTTCCATCAAATGCTGTAAGTTTTAGTACCTTTTAATGCCTTTAGTCTTTCACTAAATCCTCTTCAACTCCTTGCCAAACTTATTCAAATATTCTTTAAAAAAATCAGCTCAAATTCTTGTCCCCTGAAGAGCTTCCACTAATGCAGCTCTTAGGACTTTGCTTCCCAGTTCCCCTTCTTCTCTGCAACAAGTTTTCCTTCTTCCCAGAATTTTTCCTCGTAGCTGGGAGGTTTTATTTTTATAGGTTTTTCTCCTAATGCAGCCAGACCACAGTTTTCGGTAAGGAATTCCAAATCACATTTGGAATATGTAACTGTCAAAATGTCTGGTCTTGGATGGCAGAGGACTTGGTAATAGGCATATCGGGCTGCCCTTGTTCTACATTACCGACCTGCTTAAGGTGGTGTCACTGCCTGTGCAAAGCATAAGTGGATTTTAAACAATTGTTAAGTTTGCGACCAGAATTAAATCATGTTTGTAATAACAATGAGCTGGAATCAATGAGTTAGGAATCGCATCCCAGTGCTACCTACCAATGAATTTTGCATATGCAGTGCACTCAAACAGAACTACTCCACCGCTAATCCTAGACAGCTTTTGACAATGTGCAAAGTACACTAAGGATTTGAGTTCAACTGTTCAAATCTGCTCTGAGCTCTAGAAGCCACTGACTTTCACTGACAAGTTATAAACATGCAGTAGGATGGTCACCAAAAGTAACACACTATAAACTTTTTAAAATAGCTACTCTAATTTTAGCGAGTGAAATCCCTCCTGTTGTAAAGCAATTTTGATAACAGTGATACTGCCATGACTAATAGGTACTAATAACAAGTAGTTGCCAAAACATATCGGTATACAAATAGATGTGCCTGTGGAGCATTCTTTTTGTGGACTGAACTCTTGAATAACTCTTGAATGATGATGTATGCTTGACTAGGTTGTGCTAATATAACGTTAATTACATTATTGGGAAAGAACAGCTCCAAGGCTTTTGAAGAAAAACAAGGGCTTCCAAAAATTCAAGCACAAGAATGGGCCTTGAAAGTGCAAGAGCAGGATGACACCAGATGCCTTAGGGCTGCAGACCAGGGTAGCACTGGATTTAGGGATAACAAAGACAGCAAGAGACAGGTATCCAACACATGAAAAACACACTGTATATACTAAAACCCAATGATAACATGGAATTTGCAGACCATTGAAGAAAGAGCAAATAAGTTTGTCAGCCATCATATGAAAATAACCCCAAGTGAAACCAGAAATGAGGAGGAAGTCCTACTATAACCACCATGTTCCTGCCAGTGAAGCACCTGAGATGCTGGATCCTCGGTATAACTCCGCTCCCTTATTATATTCTGCTTAAGAAATAGTAACACTATCAATCTACTGACCCAGAATAAAAAAATGTGAGCATAAAAGACACAAGGGTAGATACTAGGAAGTCGGTGTTCAACAATTGTATTATAAATGAGAAATAGCTGTAATTTCAACTGTACATGTTAACATCATTGTAACTAGATTAGTAATAAGTCTTTGATTAGATTTCTAATAATTTAATTGGACTAACAATAAATTCTTGACTTTGCATAAGGTGTGTTTCTTTAGCCCACATACACTGCATAAAGCATTTGGTCTGGTACCCCACCCTTGAGGCATGATTATAATTTGAGTGCATTGCTCCTTAAAAATATGTAGCATATCTCAGGTATCTTTTATTCTTTTGCTTCTTAACGCATACATCCAATGTAATCATAGACAGATTAACAGGATAGCTTTTCTTTTAATGAAGTGCAGTGCGCATACAAGTGCCTAGCGAGTAGGTGTGTTTCATCATCTCTTATGCCACGACAATCAAAATGAGAATAGTGGCAATCTGGTGAAAAGACTGTCATGGTTCCCCCTAGCCCCTGATGCTCTGGAAACAAGTGGGGATACCATGAGCTAAAAGCACAAGCCTTCATAGCATTAGCTAGCTGCAGTCACTGAGCAGTGCTTCCTAAATCACACGAATAAGAAGCCCCATGTCACACACAAACAAGTTAACTGTACCCTCAGTTCATCCATACAGACACCATTTGACCTCCTGGCCATCTCTGAAATGCGTGCATGCTCTTGTTGCTGCAATTGTGGATGGCCAGGTAATCCCATCTTGATGCAGGCTGGCTGGCTGGAGAGTTTGTTTGACTAAGTCTTGTCCAGACACAGTTCCTCTTCTGGTGCTCCCCTAGAGCACCTGAGGAGGTCAAACTCTTCTGTTTGCACAGAAAGCCCTACTTGCTCCTGATTGCAGAAGTCTTCTGTCTAAAATTATAACGTTTCTGAGACATAAGTAAGAAAATCAGACAAAAACGTTCCTTATGTCTTTGATATTTATTTGGGGATAATTATAGTTTTCACTAGTAGATGCAGTTTGTGGAAAACTTTTATAAAAGTGTTTTTATAAAATAGTGGTAAATACTTATGAAATAAGCTGCTGGAATCCTTGATAAAAATTATAGCCAGTCAGACCAAGACACAGTTACTGAAGAACAACAAATCACTTTGTATACCACAGCACATTTTTTATAATGTATCTTTAAATATAGCAGCCCCCTAAATACATGACCACCCCAAAAGTTCTTTCCAGGGAATCGATGTCTTTTTACCTCCCTGATGTGTCTGCTTCCTTCAGTGCACAGAAGCTCTTAAATAATCTGTCATCCTAACATAAGTCAATAATCCTTAAGGAGAATATCTTTGGGAAGTTTCTCTTTAAGGGAGTAATACAGTAGCTTGTGATTAAATATAGTAAATTATTAATGTGTTTGCTTGCTCCTTTGCCTATTCTGAATTGCCTAAGCATTTTTTTTTTTTGCCCTGTATCTACTTTGTAGACATTCTTTCCACTTCAAAATAGCTGTATTAGTCATAAAGCATAAAAGAGCTATAAAAGCTGACTTTAAGTGGTGTCCTAAAATCCCCTCAGGACCATCCAGCATTCAGCAGATTAAAGTAGTAGTTCTTCAAGACTGAAATGACATCTAAGTGTGGAAACTCATTTTAGGAAAAAGAAAATAACTGTTGGATACTATAGTAGACAAACAAGTCTTTTAAAAGACAGCTCTTGCTGAGCACAGTCACTACCTGGGCATTAATATATGTCTCAAGCCATTTTT
This sequence comes from Nipponia nippon, assembly GCF_047370975.1. Lineage (NCBI taxonomy): Eukaryota > Metazoa > Chordata > Aves > Pelecaniformes > Threskiornithidae > Nipponia > Nipponia nippon. The sequence continues at coordinate 28,600,332 of NW_028262380.1, forward strand.
CTAATGCACTCTAAATAGAAGTGCCTGGGATAAGAAAAGGCTGCTTGTGCACCCTCATCATTTACACTATGCAGCACTGAATTTAGCTGCTGCTTAGTCATCTCCCAACTGTACCTGTTGCTGTGTAAAGGCTGCTCTAATGGAAAACAAACCATTCCCACTTAAAATTTGTTGCAAAGTTACGAGCTGAGCTTTAAACACAGCATCTTGAAGATGATGTGGTGACTGGATATTGTGTAGCAGCTCTAACATCCTAACAAAACTCTGTTTGCAGACAATGAGTTATAAATGTTCTTTTGCCAATAAACATAAAATGCTTGCACCAATGAAAACACAATTAAAATGCGAGCAAGTTGTGTAGGCAAATTTACTAGTAATAGAAATCCATAACAGAACTGAGGAATGACATTTTGTGACACATTGCCCCAACAACTACTTTTCCGTGGCAGACTCCTAGGAGCTTTATAGTGTTGGAGGGAGGAGCCTCATGGGTTAGCAAAAGCCTCATAAACCTCAGAATCAAACTTAAGAAGATATACCTGAGAGAATGAGATTTTTGAAGATAACCTTTCTTGTTATTATTTCTAGAGAAGGAAATGATGGGACTGTTTCATTCTTCTTGCTCAGGCAAAAAAAGAAAGTACAGATGGGTGCTTTGTGCATGTAAACTAAGTGAGAAGAATTCTTGTGAGGCAAGTTAAAGGACAAGGAAAATAAAATTTATTTTTCATGCAATTCAGGCTAACTGAATTGGGAATGGAAATGCTGAAGGAAAGGAAATTGTAAAAGTCTGAGCCGTATTTTATCAAAAGCTACAATGTGATCTGCTTTAAAAGAACTCCCTGGAGATCAGTCCAAGGCATTCAAGTGCAAGAATTAATATACTGTCTCACTCTACATTTCAGAAATAATTTGAGACACCAGGCAAGTTGGAGGAGGTAGAAAATACCTTAAATAAACTTAAGTTAAATATCCCTTGTCAGAACATTCTGAGTTTTATGAGCCAAGAAGCTCCTTTAGGGCTATTTAATACTTGTTACAATTTCTAATTGTCTCCCACTTTATTCCAGTACTTAAACAATCCCAGTTGCTTCTAAATGGAAAAAATATAGCAAGGTACTTTGCCAAAATACATCAGGTAAAATGATTGCTAACATCTAATACATGTAGAGGGAATTTTATTCTCAAAGGCACTTCTAAGGCACCTACTATCTTGCTATCAGAACAAATGTACTTGATCATTTTTATTATAGAGTACTAGCATGGGATTTGATGGGAATTAATAAGGGTTTGAATCATCTCCAGGCCCTTTCTGGGCAGATTTTGGTTTATGTAGAAAAAAACATAATATGGATCCTCTAATTGACTTAAATGCATGTTCTCTTTTATGTCTTGGTAAGGTCTCCCGCTCTCTCCAGGAAACTCACTGTAATTCTCCACCACAGACTTTTGGAATAACTTTCATTACTGCTGTTTCATCTTACTCAAGCTTTCTCTTCTGCTGCAAAAGGATGGGATACACTAACTTGCATCCTATCTTGCACTCTCTGAAGTCAGTTTACAAAAGAAAAAAAGGGGACAGCAAACAGCCTGGCTGCTCAGGCATAGCAGAAGCAGTGGCGGTCCCCCGCCCACCCTTGTTGCCCTGCAGGAGCAGGGGGTTTGACATGTTTTTCACACCCACCCGCAGCTCCAAAACCCCCTGCTTTTTCCCCTCCCTGAACCAGTGGCTGAGACAGCATAGGGGAACCAGGCAGAATTTCCCAGATGATTCAGAAAAGCTAAGGAAAGGATTATGGCTTTACATACATTATAAATGCTTACGCCTTCATACCTTCAAACTAACTGCAAAGGATCTTATGTAGTTGAGGTTTGCCTGTTATTGACTTCTCTCTGATGCATGCAGACGTTTCTGAAAGTAAAAGTGTTTCTTCCTCAGAGTTCTGTGCCTCAGAAGTAAGAGGTGCATTGAATCTAATCTTCCTTGGGTTTGGGGGGGAGATAGGGGACTCAGAAATGCTCTTGTAAGCTCTCACAGTTTTATAGAAAGAAATATGATGTTAAGTATTGAAGCCAAGGAAAAATTCATTTCACTAAGTTAAGAAGGAATTCACTAGAATGAAACATGTTAGGAAAACAACCGAAACCCAAACCAAAAAAAACCAAGTCCCAAACCAATGGAATTTAAACAAACCAATTTGGGAAAAGCTTGAAGCTGTAAAAGATTGTAAAAAATCTGGAAAAGCCTGACACTAAGGAAGAATTCTTTTCACTAAGCTAATGAAAAATTCACTAGGATGAAATGTGCTAGGAAAAAATCAAAATTAAACAAAAGGCCCCTAACCAAATGGAATTTAAACAAACTGTTTTTGGAAAAAGCTATTCCCCCTCAATTGCTCAGCAAGTTTTCATTGAGAAAGTGCAAGTTCAATAGTTTTCTGTTTGTCTGACTTTCCGCTGTGAAAAAAAAAAGCACAAAACTGAAATATTTTTCTTTTGATAAAACCCTCCTTGCCTTCCACATGCATTACAAAGAGCTGAAACACAATAACAACTGCCTTTATCCTGCACAAGTCACCTTGAGAGGTACAATCAAACCCTGAATTTATTTATGGTGACTATCAAGTATGACTATGAAAGGGATATATAGTACTGAAGAATGAATATGAAATGCATTTTAGTTGAAGCAGTACATTATTACATAACCTCCCTGTTGTTATATAGCCTCTTGTAACCTGATAGAAGGCTGCAAGAACAAAAAGGGAGGCACTTTAAGTAGAGGAAGGTTTTTTACAAGTCAACTGCAACAAGAGCTCCCTGTTAAGTATAAAGTCCAATTCAGTAAAGCCCCCTCTTCCAAAAATCTCAGTGGCATGGCTTCTGAATAAAAAGCACATCTAAGTATTAATCTTTCAGGGAAGAAAAAGGTATAGAAGAAGAAAGAGCAACTCACAAAAAAAATAGATGTGTTTGCATGAATTTTAAAGAATCTGCATTTCTCTTTCCTCATGCGTGCCTGTATCAGAGGGAAACATGCCCAGGTGAGAGCTAAACCTCTGCACCGTCATCTGCCTGGGGCAAGAAACGAAATCAAGGGTCCATTTATTCAGAGATTTCAACAGGATGTGAGTTGCCATAGAAGCTAGCGATACATTTTCTTAAACACTTAAATACTTATTTTAAATTATTCACAAATAATACAGGTACTGATATTCATATTGTGCTGCATTGGATGTGAGATAACTCCCTAATTATCTAACTAATGACAATTCCCTAGACTGAGTTTCTGATTCACAATGAGGGAAATATACCATGAAATGAAAATACAATTCTTATCCCACATTAAATTTACTGAAATCCAGGTGCCTGTTAAATATTTTTATGCTTTAAAGAGTATTATACAGTTGCATGAGCAGGGAGGATGGAAAAGTTATACTTTTTTTTTATTATTTTTCTAAATATCAGTGATGATTACTTTAAAAATAATCCTTAAAGCATCAGTGATCTCTCTCATAGAAGACTTTTCTCATTTATTTTGGTTATAGGTGCTTCCTATGAATGAGAAACTTTGCTTTTATGCTTGTGTATGCACTGTGGTTTGTGCAATCTCCATTTTTAACCCTAATTTAACACTTTACTGAAATGGTCATATTTCTGGCTTGGCAAGAAAAATGTCTGTTGTGCTTTTTAGTGAATTACTTTTTAAAATAAATGTGTCAAAAAATCTTGTTCCTTTAAGTAGTCAGATTTTCTGAAGTGCAAAAGAAAATGAAAAGCATCAATTCTTTAAAGGTAGGTCAGGCTGGGAGGCAGTCTGGATTAGAAATAAGAACATTTTCTAAGATTTTATCTTTAAAAACCATTCCAAATATTTAAACATATAAATAATATACCAAATTTGTAAGCAATTTGTTTGTAACTTGCTATGAAACTAATGTGATTCATGTTCTGAAGTATTCTTCTTGGATGATTTCCCCCCTTCCAATTATTTCCCAATTAAAGTAATTCTTTTCTTAGCCGCTTTGCACTTTTTCCTTTTCTTTGATTCCCTATGGTACTGTACCATACAACAAATGTGATTCCATAGCTTTTTGCTCTTTCATTTAAACCATTTTCTTTTTTTTTTTTTGTAGGGAATTCACTGACATATTGCTTGAGTGGGATGCTAAACAGATATGCAGGTTATTTTACAGCCTCAACATTGCATTATATTTTAAAAGCTTTTATGCAAAGTGGCAAAATATGAACAATAATGGTCCCTGAAAGCTAGATAATGCCTTCAGGCTTAACTGTTAGTGTCGTTCCTTGATTAGGTAGATTGAAGACAATCCTCGGTACAATTCCTGTGAAAAAAGTCATTATCTTTCCTGCAACAAGACTATGCTATGGACCACTGCAATGGGAGGACAGAACAGTGGCCTCACCATCACTGCATGCTGTCCTGCTTCCTTTGGGACTGCAATTAAGCTTACAAATGTGCAGGTTAGATAGTAGAGAGGCAACTGCAGACCTTCCCTTCCTGCTGTACACCTGCACCATGAGAGGGTGATTGGCAGGGCGCTTATCTTCCTCAGCTAGTTTTCAGTGGCTCACTTACTGTGTGCTAAACCAAATAAACTGTCACAGATCACTAGGACCCCACAAGATGTAGGACAGAGAGCCATTAAGCTTTGCTGCCTTACCGTGGTCCCATGGGGCACCTATTGGTGTTGAAGGGAACCAGAGAACCTGACGGGGAAAACCAAAGTCACATAGACCAGACCTGCCCTTGTGGCCCACCTGGGCAGGAAAGTGCTGTGTGAGGAGCTCCGTTAATTTAAACGGGATTACTTGAGGAAAGTAACCATCATATGAGCAAGTGAGCAAATCAGACCTGAAATGAGTACCAAACGGGTTTGCCTCAAGAGAATCCTGCTCTGCATTTGGGTCACTATGAGTTTCCCTTAAACGTAGGCCTACCTAGTGCCTTCCTCTGAAGAATATTCTGGTCACTGTTGTCAGAGGCTGAAATGACCCCATGACAGGGAGCCTCTGAAGTTCAGCAAGGTGGGAATGCAACCCACACCAGCCTTCTTCAGCTATGACCTAGGAGGTCTTGCTCTGCAATTCAAGCAGAAGTCTGAGCTGGTGAGGCACGAGATGAAGGATTGGTACTTAGTCATGTTTAATTTTATCTTTTCCTTAAATGAAATTTAACATGTAGACAATTACATATGAGAACATCACATAGATCATCAAGTCAAATGCTCACCAGGTCGAAAATGCCTACTTGCCTGTGCAACTCCAGCCTCCTTGGTTGTTTGCAGTGTAATGCTGTGCTTAATTCCAAAATCAAATGCTATGGTTTTCTTCAAGCAATAGATACAAAGCAGACTTTATTGTCTGAATAGGAATTTCTTCTAATACAGGTGTGTAATTCTAATATTCAGTGACCCATTACCCCACTGAAGAAATCTTTGGGTGGACTGAGCCTTTTGTTTCAGATTTTATATATGGTCTACATTCTAGAAATTGTAATCAATAAGTGAACTTGCAAATTAAACCATTAACCAATGTGAATAATAAATGTATCATGTATTAGTTAGAGATTCAAAACTTATAAGATTCCTTCACCATTGATCAAAATAAATTCTGATGAAGGTGATTACAAATGTTCTGAACTGCAGTATTCAATCTGTGATTGCATCACATACCACAATGAAAAAAAAAAATTAATTGTTACTGGATGCAAGGATATAATAGTCAATTGGTGCTTGAGCAGGTGTAAGGGATTTAGGTATAATTACTACCATGAGAAATCAAATGCCAACATCCATAAAAAAATAAATGTTGGAATTAATTTTCATATGTGGAAAGGGAATAGTTTATCCACCTTTATAAAAAAAATCCAGTTAATACAAACAGGTAGAAACTCTGAACAGAAAAGATCAAGATCTGCAATGGGAGGTAGTGGGGGAAGTAACAGCTGAGGCATACTTCTTGTCATAACCCAACTACACTGCTAAAATTAAGAAAATATCACTCAGCAAATTCTCATTTAATTGTGATTATTCTTTTAGCATTGATGATCACTATCTCATCAACAGTGAAATAAGTAAAACAATAGTGATATGTGCATTATACTCACTGGCCTTGATAGTGAATGTGTTGTCATTATTATAACTTGGCAACAAAGCAACTGCACTTCAGGCATAAATACTTAGGCTTCAGCAACAAGTGTAATGTGTGAGTACTGAGAAAGGCATAATTTCAAGTAGTCAGCTCTTTATGACATTTCGATAAGCTCAGAATAAATGGAAATCATCTGATTGTCATTAATGCTCTACAAGAGTGAAGGGACAATTTAGAATTTTTCGTTGTGAAAATGGAGAATGAATAGCAGGCAAAACATTGATTCAGTTGCAGGATCTTAACATAAAAAGGATGATTTCATGCAGCTTTAGACTAATAAACGTAAGATATCAAAGTGTAATAAGAGATCTAGTCATGCAATAAAGAAGAAACTGCTGACAACATGAAACACATGAAAAGCCTTCACACACACTGGCTTTTCTGTGGTGGACAAAAGAATTCTCCCTATGACCACCAAAATGAGGTGTAGCTGCAACTCTAGTCTGTGCCCTACCCTGGGAAATGGTCTTTATTAGAGGGCAAGTGTTTGTATTATTAGTAAGATCTATAGCTTTCTAATAACTTTTGTAGGTACTTTTGAATACGTTCTTCCTTGCCTTACAACCTGCAATACTTAGTTCTGTTTGATTCATAATAGTGTAACACTGCATAAATCTCAGTTTCCTCTTCTTTTATGATTTTCTCTTTCCCATCTCCTAAGCACTATAAACAGTTAAAAATATGTATTTGTAGCCTAGCAGAGGAAGCAAACCTCTTCCTTGCTCGAATGACTTAAATTATCTTAATTGGAGTACCAATTAAATGATTAACAGATTAGTCCACAACACACTAAAATGACACTTCTCAGAAGTGATCTATTGAGTCAGATTGTCTGCAGATTCAGGCAGTGCTGTAACTTTGGATGTTGAGCCTACAACTCAGAGGCTTGCTTTGCAACTGCAAGGAATAGAAGCTGTTGTTTTGAGGAAAAATGAGACATCAGCGTACAAGGTAAGAAACAGAGCGACAGTGATGGGTTGCCTACTGTATTGACTGTTGTGTGAATGCAAGATGTCCAGCTAATTTTTCTTAAATTTCCTTAATGCAGGAAAAAAATATCTGCAGAATTAGCAAAAATCCTAGCACCCCTAACAGTAACATCCTACTACATGCAACTAATGCTGGAAAAGATGCAGTCCTTAATGCCACACTTTGATGTGTAATGTCACAAGTGAAGTTATTCCTCTCTCTAGCAGGATATGGGCCACGGTGTTTAGACAGCCAAGTCTGCTTTTCTGGCTGGTTAACCAAGCAGGCTGTGGGACCATACCACTGAATATAAAGAGAACTCGGTTGAATAGAATAGAATTCCTGATAGACAGGAAAGATGCCTCCTATGAAAAATATTGTACAAGTTTGACATTTACCTTCACAACTTGCAGGAATCAGGCCAGGATTTCACCCAAGGGTTCAAAGCACAACAGAGCAGGCAAAGCTGAAAGATGTGGGTTCACAGCTATGCTAAGCCCTTCCTTCCCCTCTGGATGCTCGTTTCCCATTCCTTCCTTTTGGTTAGCACTTGCTCTCTGTTCTAGATCAACTGGTCAAATTAAGAAGCTAATCTGGCCATAAATAAATAAATAAAATCAGCATTTAGCATTAATATCAGTAGTAGTGTTTCAACATTTTTTAATATATCTATCCAGATTAGAAAACGTCCTCATTGATGTAACAGTTTGGTTCAAGAGGCATTAGCTGTTCTGCTCTAGGTGTTTTAAAAATGTGATCCAAGCAACAGTTGTTAGTCCTTCACAAATTCTAGGACAAATATAATTGCCATAAAGCTGTGGCTTAGGCCCATGGCTTATGCAGATCTTCTCTAATAATGCATGGTTCATTATTATCAGGTATAACTCATATTCCCTGTTCAGTGTGCATCAGGTTTTTGGTTGGATATATCTTACCATGATATTATACTCATGACTTGCATAAAAGCACAAACTTGCATAAAAAAATCCAGATTGTGTCATATTTATAAAGTATGACTGTTGCTTCTAGTGAAATGCACATGGATTTGCACTGAATTACAACTGTAGCAGAGTATATTAACTTCTGTTTTCTGAGCCAATTGACTTTGCATATGCTTTGTTTGCAGTGTGATGTGTGATCAGAAAGCAAGTACTAACCGAAGGCTATGGAAGGCTAGCAATTTGGTCAGGTTTGGCAAAATAGCAAGGTGCATGTGTTAACTCAAGCTGTGCTGAATCCTTTGTCTTCAGTCACACTCAATGCTCCCCTCATATCAGGCTCCTCATTTTCTAAAGGAGAAGGCAAATCACTGGCTGGACTATAATGGTCTGTGTTTGTTCCCATACAGAAATGGACTATATTCCTTCTGTTGTGCACAACCATTTCTTTCAGTGTCTTAGAATTCCAAGACTGAAATGCATGCATACTTGCATTTATGTATACCCACATAAGCCTTCCAACATTTGTTTTTTGGGATTTTTTTTGAGGTTTTTTTGGTTTGGGTTTTTTTTTCTTAAAACAAAACTATTCTTTACTTACCATGTAATTCACCAAGAGCTAAATTCTGAACTTCTCAGATTAGCTAGGTCACTTGGAGGGCAACAGAAAGCAAGATCAGTCATATACTGCCTCAGGCTCAATTGTAAGGCTAGGTATATCTCTGGAAGTTTGATAAATTATGTTCTCAATGTAGCTATAGGCTCCTTTTTAAAAAGGCAGGTATTCATTTCTTTTTGTGATAGATTTATATTCAAGTCAATCTATTTCTAGAGTTAAAGGGCTATCATTGTGACTTCTAACTTATTCACACTTTCTTTTTATAGCCTGTGTTGGTAGTGGGATCTGAAGAAAACCTGGCTGCTATTCTTACAGATTTTGGGTTTGAAAGTGAAGAGGGGAAGAGCACATTAATTTACAGCCATGCATTACAGGGAATGCCATTGCTGGTATCAGGTTGCCCCACAGTCCACCCCAGCAAGGAGTCTTTGGTGGAGCTGCATAATCCAAGAGGACAAAATCATAGAATCATAGAATGCTTTGGGATGGAAGGGACCTTTAAAGGTCATCTAGTCCAAGCCCCCTGCAATGGGCAGGGACATCTTCAACTAGAGCAGGTTGCTCAGAGCCCCATCTTAGCCTGTCTTTGAATATTTCAAAGGATGGGGCATCTACCACCTCTCTGGGCAACTCGTTCTAGTGTTTCACCACCCTCATCGTGAAAAATTTTTCCCTTGTGTTCAGTCTAAATCTACCCTCCTTTAGTTTAAAACCATTACCCCTTGTCCTGTCGCAGCAGGCCTTGCTAAAAAGACTCCCCATCTTTCTTGTGGGCCCTCTTTAAGTATTAAAAGGCTGCTATAAGGTCTCCCTGCAGCCTTCTCCAGGCTGAACAACCCCAGTTCTTTCAGCCTTTCCTTATAGGAGAGGTGTTCCACCCCTCTAATCATTTTTGTGGCCCTCCTCTGGACCCTCTCCAACAGGTCCATGTCCTTCCTGTGCTGAGGACTCCAGAGCTGGACACAGTACTCCAGGTGGGGTCTCGCCAGAGCAGAGTAGAGGGGCAGAATCACCTCCCTCGACCTGCTGGCCATGTTTCTTTTGATGCAGCCCGGGATACGGTTGGCTTTTTGGGCTGCGAGAGCACATTGTTGGCTCATGTCCTGCTTTCATCTACCAGTACCCCCAAGTCCTTCTCCTCAGGGCTGCTCTCAATCCCTTCGTCCCCCAGCCTGTATTGATAATGGGGGTTGCCACGACTCAGGTGCAGAACCTTGCACTTAGCCTTGTTGAACCTCATAAGGTTCACACAGGCCTACTTCTCCAGCCTGTCCAGGTCCCTCTGGATGGCATCCCATCCCTCAAGTGTGTCAACTGCACCACTCAGCTTGGTGTCATCTTCAAACTTGCTGAGGGTGCACTCAATCTCGCTGTCTGTGTCATTTATGAAGATATTAAACAGCACTGGCCCCAGTATTGACCCCTGAGGGACACTACTTGTCACTGATCTCCATCTGGATATCGAGCCATTGACCCCTACCCTCTGGATGCGACCGTCCAGCCAGTTAGCTATCCACTGAACCGTCCACCCATCAAATCCATATCCTTCCAATTTAGAGAAGGATATTGTGGGGGACCGTGTCAAAGGCCTTACGTAAGTCCAGATAGATGACATCTGTAGCTCTTCGCTCATCCACTGATGTAGTCACTCCATCATAGAAGGCAACTTGGTTGGTCAGGCAGGACTTGCCCTTGGTGAAGCCATGCTGGCTGTCTCGAATCACTTCCCTGTCCTCCACGTGCCTTAGCATAGCTTCTAGGAGGATCTGTTCCATGATCTTCCCAGGCACAGAGGTGAGGCTGACAGGTCGATAGTTCCCAGGGTCCTCCTTTTTACCCTTTTTAAAAATTATTTCCTCTGACCACAAGCAGAGATCTTCAGAGCTGGAAATGACCCATCTTAGGGATCTGTCCAGTTCAGATTTAACCCAGAGCTTGGAGTTGATAAATTCCAAGGCAGAAAGCCAAAACCACATTCTCAGAAGAGGAAATAAGATTGAACCTAGAGCGTGTTTAATTTTGTGTCATGAGACACAGTGATTTGCTTGGATCCTGAGAAAGTAATTTAATACCTCAAGTTCATTCTTCCTTCCGACACCAGCTTTGTCAGCTTTGCATAGAGTCACAGGATCATCGAGGTTAGGAAGAACCTCTGGAGATCATCTAGTCTAAACTCTCTACTCCAAGCAGGTCACCTACAGCAGGTTGCTCAGGATCATGTCCAGACGGCTTTTGAATATCTCCAAGGATGGAGAATCCACAACATCTCCAGGCAACGTGTCCAGTGCTTAGTCACTCTTACAGTAAGACAGGGGTTTTTGTGTGTTTAAATGGAATATTCTGTATATCAATTTGTGCCCTTTGCCTCTTGTCCTTTCACTAGATATCACTGAGAAAAATCTGGTCTGGTCTTCTTTACTCTGTCAGATATTGATGCACATAGATAAGATGCCTGCTGAGCTTTTCCAGGCTGAATAGTCCTACCTCTCTTAGCCTTTCCTCATATTTCAAAATCTCCAGGCCCTTAGTCATCTTTGTGGCACTTCACAGGACTTGCTCCAGTATGTTCATATCTCTCTTATCCCACAGGGGAGCCCAGCACTGAACACAGTACTCCAAACATGGTCTCACGAATGCTGAGTAGCAGCTCGACCTGCTGGCAATGCTCTTCCTATTGCAACCCAGGAGGCTGTTGGTCGTCTTTGCCACAACAGCACATTGCTGGCTCAGTTTCTAGTCTACCAGGACCCCAAGGTACTTCTCTGCAGAGCTGCTTTCCAGCCTGTACTGGTGCATAGACTTATTCGTCCTCTGATGCAGGAATTTGCATTTCCCTTTGTTGAACTTCATGAGGTTCCTCTCTACCCGTTTCTCCAACCTATCAAGATTCTTTTGAATGGCAACACAACCCTGTGGAGTATCAGCCATTCCTCCCAGTTTTATATTGTCTGTGATCTTGCTGAGGGTACACTCCATCACATCACCCAGGTCATTATTCAAGATTTTAAACAGTTTTGGCCCCAGAATCACCCCTGGGTAAATAATTAGTGATTGGCTTCCAAGTGAACTTTGACCTACTGATCATAGTCCTCTGAGACTGGCAGTTCAGCCACTTTTCAGTCCACCCCACCTCTACTTCATCAGTTTGTCTAATAGGATGTTATAGGAGATAGTGTCAACAGCCTTACTGAATTCAGATAAACAATATCCAGTGCTCTCCCCTTGTCCACAAACCTAGTCCTCTAATCATAGAAGAGTATCAGGCTGGTCAAGCATGATTTCCCCTTCATAAATCAATGCTCACCACTCCCAATCACCATCTTGTCCTTAAGATGTTTGAAAATGCTTTCCAGGATTATTTGCTCCATTACCTTCTCAAGAATCAAGGTAAAGATGACTGGGCTGTAGTTTACCAGACCTGGCCTGTAGTTCTTGTGCTCTGTGAAGGTAGGAGTAATATTTGCTTTCTTCCAGTCCTCAGGAAGTACTTCAAATCACTGTGATTTTTTCAAAGGTAATTGAGAGTGTCCTCACAGTGACATCAGGTGGCTCCCTTAGCACTTGTGGGTGCATCTCATCAGAACCCGTGGACTTGTGTATGTCCTGTTTGTTTAAATATTCCCTATCCTGATCTTCTTCCATGAAGGCTAAGTCTTCCTTGCTCGACTTTCCCATTGTACTCGGGGGCATGGGATTCCTGAAGGCAGGTCTTAACAAAGACTGAGGCAAAGAAGGAATTGAGTTCCTCAGCCTTCTCCATGTACTTTGTCACCAGGGTTCCTGCCCCATTCAACAGTGGGCCCATGTTTTCCCTAGTCTTCCCTTTGCTGCTGAGATACCTATAGAAGTCCTTCATTTTGCCTTTCATGTCCATCATTAGATTCAATTCCAGGTGGACTTTTGTTTTCTCATTACCATCTCTGCATACTCAGACAGTGTCTCTATATTTCTTCCAGGTCACCTGGCCCTGCTTCCACCTCCTGTATGCTTCCTTTTTATATTTGCATTTAGCCAGGACCAAGTTGTTCATCCATGCAGGTCTCCTGCTGCCTTGGCTTGATTTGTTGCATGCTGAGTTGGACTTTTCTTGAGCTTGGAGAAGGAGATCCTTGAAAATCAACCAAATGCCCTGGACCCCTTTTCTGTCCAGGACCATCTACCAAGGGACGCTTTCAAGCATATCCCTCAGCAGCCTGGGGCTGAGTATGGAGTTAGCACTGTGCAGAGACCAAAGTCAGGGCCAGTCTGCTCTCAAAGTTCAGGGCTGAAATCCTGCTTTTTGCCTTCCTCAGGATCGTGAGCAATACCATTTCATGATCAGGCACCCAAGGCTTGCACATCCCCAACCAGTCCATCATTCTGTGTAAGCATGAGCTACAGCAGTGCGTCTCCCCTTATTGCCTCCTCCATCACCTGTACCAGGAAGTTGTTACCAATGCACTTCAGAAGCCTCCTGTATTGCTTCGGGTTTTTTTCCACTCTCTCTTTTTTTTTTTCTTTTTTTTTCTTTTTTTTTTCTTTTTTTCACTGTCTCTTAGTGTGAGGTGTGAAGGTACTCTCACCTTTGGTAAATGGCAGGGTGACCAGATGGATCTAGTCTTTAATATTCCCAGTACCACCTGGTCACTGGCCCATTACTAGACACTTGTTCTAGTGTATTGATGCTGTCAGACTTCTTTTTTTAAAAATAGAAACATTGACCACCATGCACAGCTGTAAAAGCAGCTGAACTCTACCTATAATGCACCGTGAACCATGGTTTGACTCTAAACCCATCACTGTCATTTCCGCAAACACTAACCTGTTTAGTGTTAGGTGGCTGCGATAGAAAGGAAGAACAGAAATGGATTTTAAAGGAAAATGTGTTCCATCAGAAAGGTTTAACAGCAATATGCCAAGTCACGACTTAGGGGAATTTTCATGGCCAGTTCTGACTATCTCAAAATATTAACAATTGACTTGGGGGGGAGTGAGAGGAGTGCAGCAGTTAAATAAGTTGTTCTGTACAAAACAATAACCTTCATAAAACTCAGTCACATCCTTTGCACTTGCCACTCGTGTCCAGTATTAGCAAAAAATGATGCTAATCTTTGGAAAGTGAAAAAGACATTAAATTCCTTCCTCTTTAATAATTTATACCAGGGTCTCAAAAGATCCGCAAAGAAATTGAAAGCAGAGTTGCTTTTCAATATTTAAAATGTTATGAATATTCATCTTTCACTTTTATTATGGCTCCTATCCACCACAAATGCAAAGGACACCTGTTCAAAATGTTTTCCATGCTGGATCTAATTAAATGCTTCTCTTCTCCCATATGATTTTTCAATTCTGCAAATATTACTCAGGCCCCTGTTTACTTCATATATGTACATAAAGCATACTGTTGAAAAGAAATCTTCATTCATTACAATCTGATTTTTGGATTAAAAGTTTCCTGAAAAAATATATTCTAGTATTATAGACCATTTTCTGCATTGCTATTAATTCCTCAGCATTCCGTAAGAGCATAAAAAACCTTGATACTGGTGAAATATTAATAAAAAAATATTCTAACTAAAGAAAAACACTTTCCAGTGGAATAATAGCTATCTTTGGACAATTGTTAATAATAGAGCATTACAAGCATATTTTGTCTGCATACACTTTTGCATCCATGAAGAATGAAATATATAAAGAGACAAGCAGAACAGGCTGCTTCTTCACCAATAACTTCATCCTTTTTTTTTTATCTTGGCATTAGGATGTTGCCTTGCTTTATATTACAACATTCTCTCTGAAGGGGAAGAAATGAAAAGGAAGTAAAAATCATCCAGTAGCTCCAGGAAGTGTTATTTGCAGTGTCCTAATAAATCAGTAAATCTCTTAATAAGCAAATATCCTGAATAGATACATAAGAAATGTACTGGTCATACAACGGAGATTAGACCCTGTCAGTACACACTTAAAAGCTACTGACTTATAGCTCCAGAGAAAAGCAGGGAGCAATGCTCAAATAACACAAGTACATACCTAGCAGTGTGTTTGAACAGCCACATCCAGCCTCTTGCCAGCAGCATCCCAGTGTGAATCCCATGTTTCATGGATTCGCCAAACTCTCAGCACCACTTCAAGGGCTGTTTGTTTTGGAGCAGTGGCAAAGAAATGGCAAGCTATGAAGTGGTAATAAGAATCAGGCCCACACCTTGTTCAATATATTGCTCAATATGCAGCGTGTGTGCTGTTCATAGGCTTTTCCCAGAGAACAGTGTTGGTGACAGTGTTGTAGGAGGCCTGGAGTTCACTTAAAGTGTTGTACTTCAGTGTCAGTCTCTAACACAGTACAACAGGCTCTCTGGGACTTCAGGATCAAGAGTAGATTAATTGTGTAAGGTGTGCTACCAAAACAAACAAACAAAAAGACACTGGAACTATCACAAAGCAATTCAGAAAAAAGCTAGTCCATTAACAGAAAGGTAATGCCCTCACTCAACCTGCGCCAATCTGCAGATGGAATGTACATCCTAGTGCAGGCTACAGTTAGAGACATACTGTAAGTACCAATTTGACCTGAAGAACATAAGTGAACTTTCTTTGACATTTTTTTACTCCTCGAATTTTTATTTTCCCTTCAAACCCAGGAGACTGTGACGACAGTCTCCAGAGATCCTTTCCAATGTAAATTATTACAACTCTACTATATTCATCTATTCACAACATAGATTGCTCGCGCTCTGTCGTGGCATTCCCAGGTATTCCGGGAGAGCATTACATAGCCCCAGCCCAGATACAAGGAGCCCCAAATCCCTTCTGATAAGCAAAATTGCTTCCATCTTCCATGATGAACATTATGTGTTTGTCATGAGAAGCTGCAGCTATACAGGAAAAGAAAGTGCCATCCCTGAAATATTTATAGCCTTTCCACTGAAAGACTTGGAACTCAGAACACTCATTTTAAAACAAACAAAAAAAACCCAAATGCATACCCTACTAACAGTATATACATTTCAGGTTGTTTCCGAGTAAGCTTTTTTACCCCATTTACTCCCATTAATGAACCAAGCCGTCTAGTAGGAGGTTTCTTATGTTCCACATCAACAGGTGGTTAGCGTACACCCTGCAGCAATATGTTCTAAAGTCTTCTGAAAACACGAAACATCACCATACGTATGTATTGGGTTTGCGTGGCAAGGTTTTGGTAGCCAGGGGAGATACAGGGGTGGCTTCTATGAGAAGCTCCTAGAAGCTTCCCCTATGTCCAACAGAGCCAATGCCAGCCGGCTCCAAGACAGACCTGCCGCTGGCCGAGGCCAACCCCATCGGCAACACTGGTAGCTCCTCTGTGATAACACATTTAAGAAAGGGAAAAAAAAAACCTGCGCAATTGCAGCAGGAAAGAGGAATGAGAATATGTGAGAGGAACAACTCTGCAGACACCAAGGTCAGTGAAGAAGGAGAGGGAGGAGGTGCTCCAGGCACCAGAGCAAAGATTCCCCTGCAGCCCGTGGTGAAGACCATGGTGAGGCAGGCTGTCCCCCTGCAGCCCGTGGAGGTCCACGATGGAGCAGATATCCACCTGCAGCCCGTGGAGGACCCCACGCTGTACCAGGTGGATGCCCGAAGGAGCCTCCTTGTGACCCCATGGGAAGCCCGCACTGCAGCAGGGTCCTGGCAGGACCGCTGGACCTGTGGAGAGAGGAGTCCATGCTGGAGCAGATTTGCTGGCAGGACTTGTGACCCCATGCGGGATCCACGCTGGAGCAGTCTGTTCCTGAAGGACTGCACCCCATGGAAGGGTCCCACTCTGGAGCGGTTCGTGAAGAACTGTAGCCTGTGGGAATATCCCATGATGGACAAGTTCGTGGAGGACCACCTCTCATGGGAGGGACCCCACACTGGAGCAGGGGAAGAGTGTGAGGAGTCCTTCCCCAAGGGGAAAGGAGCAGCATAGACAACGTGTGATGAACTGACTGCAAGCCCCATTTCCCGTCCTCCTGCACTGCTGTGGGGGAGGAGGTAGAGAAATCAGGAGTGAAGTTGAGCCCAGGAAGAAGGGAGGGGTGGGGGGGAGGTGTTTTTAATATTTAGTTTTTATTTCTCCTTGACTTACTCTGATTTCATTAGTAATAAATTAGGCTAATTTTCCCAAGTCAAGTCTGTTTTACCCATGACGGTAATTGGTGAATGATCTCTCCCTGCCCTTATCTCGACCCACGAGCCTTTCATTATATTTTCTCTCCCCTGTCCAGCTGAGGAGGGGATTGATAAAGCAGCTTTCGTGGGCACCTGTTGTCCAGCCAGGGTCAACACACCACAGCATAATATGAATACATGAGGACATTCTCATTATATAAATAGAACACCCTGTTAAACTCTCACCAAGCTAAGGAATATTTTATTTCCAATATATTGTTTGCTTCCTTTGGGAAATTCTATCCTTAATAAAAAAGCACCTTCATAGAGGCTGTAATGGGTTGCTTAAAAACAAGCAAACAAAAACAAACAAACAAAAAACCCACACACATATCCTGAGAGAAAAGCCATGAGGGAAATTAAACATTTGTGCTGCCAAAGCATTAAAAACAAAAATACAAAATGTACTATATTTAAATTAACTTTAATAAGAAGTACAAAAAGATAATGTTAAGCAATATTTTGCATGTGGTTAATAAATAGTCTTCAACAGCAAGCAGTGACACATTCAAACATAAATCCAGTTATTTCTTTTACATTTTAGAAAAGTAACAACTTCTTCCAGTTAAAACAAGGTCACAAATTACAGAATATTATCATCCTCTTTAATTATTTATAACTATGAAACCTACTAAATAAGTGAACTGTCACCCAGAAGATTTTATACAACGTTGATGTTCAAGGTTAAGTATACTTACATTTATCATGCAGTTTCTTAGTGTGCATATTTGATTGGTGTTTAATTTTCTTTAAAATTATTGGTTCCATTCTTCCTGTTTCCTTATTTCTTGTTAATATACTGGAAGCATCTCTTTTCAAACTCCTATACATTTTCACGCCTAAGTGACTCACTAAAGTAGATTTGTCATACAATGCATAAATGCTCTCTGACTCCAGCTCAGCTGAGAACAATGTTTGAATCAGACTCCTCGTTATTTTTACTATTTTTTTTTAAATCAAGTATAACAAGATTTAGTGTAATCACTCCATTAAAATTAAAGTGCCTTCAAATGTTTCCTAACAAAGTGACTATTTGGAGGGGCGAGGGTGAAGGGGTGCTGTTTAGGAACTGATTTTTTAACAGTTTATAGATACGGTGCATATTGTACATATGTATTCTAATAGATGTAAAGTACTACATTGCATTCCGTGCTAATGCTAAGCTATAGTAGCCTATAAACTGATAAATTCAGCCAAAATGAACACCTAATAAAGAATATCAAAAGCAGTTGATCAAAGCAATATCTTGTTCCATTCTCTATTTCCATCCATCATCAACAGCGTAGATAGATGGATGAAGTACTGGAAAACAAATATAACACTTCAACCTGTTGAAGCTCACCTCTTTGAATATCAGATGAATGAAAGCACTCAGTGCAATCATTAAAAACCTTCAATGCATAAAGACATGCTCCAGGCCACCTGATCGAGTGAAATATTCACAACATTATGTAAGGAATTAAAATTTGAAAGCAAAATATAACTTTTAAATTATCCAACAATAAAAAATATATTCATATATATTTATGTAGACATCAACACTATAGGAAGAGTATACATCATCTTGCATATTTTAAAACATCCTCCAGATTCCTTTTTGCGAGTGTTATCACCTACTCCTAACTCATAGCACTTTCACAATATTCTTAAAAGGCATTAACATATACCAGGAATGAAACAGACATCAAGTCCTGTATTTCGGTACAGTTGGCTCTTCTTTTAAGGGCTTATTTTCATGGGTTAAAGAACTAAGCACCTCTATCCAAAGGAGAGCCCAGATGTACTCTCAGGTTTACTCCCCTTCTGTAAAAAATCCTTACTGACTTCAGTGATGTAGACGAATATCCTGAGGATGCTAATCAGTTTTATTTTAAATTCAGTGCAAATTTTGCCCTTATCTCAGTCAGAGACATCAAGCCCTCAAAGTTTAGCCTCTTCCAGTAAGATGTAATCACAGACTCTGAAACATGATTCCAAGGATTCACTTAGAGAGATCTGAATCTAGAAAATTAAATGATATAAAGTAAACAAACTTTTATGTGATTAACATCTGCCATTCATTGAAACAAACTTCTGAGCCTTTAGCTTCTACTGCTAAAGGTCTAAAGTGACGAAGTCCCCCACTGATTCTCAGACAGCTGGAATTAACAATTGGATTCAGAATAGTATTGAAAGTTCTGGTTGTTAGGGAGTTTGGGTTATCTACAGAAATGAGACAGAGGAGGTCTCCTTGACTAAAAAAAATGAAAAGAAGGTAATATTAAAGGGATATAACTTAAAGTTATATTGCAAACTGACAGCATTCTAGCAGAAGGTACACTGTTGCTGGGAAGAGGTGGAAGGAATCCTAAAACTCTGCTTTCTAAAGAACCACTCTCTTTACTGGAGGCTGAAGCATGAGCTGACTTTCATATAAATTCACTTAATTACTTTAACATTTCAAAGTCTTTAAGACAAAAACTTTATGTATGACATCAAATTATACCACACTCAGAGATTCTATTTAGATGTGTTTAGACATTTGCACATTTATCATGCTCTGTGTTTTTTAAATGAAGCTATTTAACTTTCTGGGCTCATTTTAAAATGTTTTCGTCCTCTGCTTTAAAACCCATTGCATTGCTTTCTAAATTTTAGCATTATGTGTTCTACACATAATAGGGCGTAGACTGATGATAGCTTCATATCCATACTTAAATCATCTTTCATGCAAATTTGTTAGGAATGGAAATGTTCAGAAGCACACGCTTCATCTATTCTGTGAAAGGCCAAGGCAAAAACTTGTGCACCACAAAGCTTTCAGAATAGGAATGAGAGGTATGGAGGATGGATGCTGACTATCTGTGCTTAAGTGAAAGCCACACCTCTTAAGAAAACAAAACCCAGAATTAACAAAGTTCTACTTAATTCCTGAAGCTTCTTTTCCCCCTCCACCCGAGATATCCCATGCAGCAGGAAGCACACAACATAGCATGGTTTTCACAAAGCAGTCAGCAGAAACCTCTCAGTTTCAAAGGCACAACTCATGTCCCTCAAGTCCAGCAGAATTATACAAAAAGGATTTCAATTTCATATGATCTAAAAGCTACCTTCCCACAACTCACATATGGTAAAGAAGGCTCAGAACCAAAGCTGAAACAAAAATACGCATTACCTCCCTCAATGGCTTCTTCCTCAATCATCTCACAATCCACTGACACTGAAGCAAAGCCATTTGCTTCTTCTCTTTCCCCCTTTCCTCCCCCATACATCCCTACCTCCTCCCAGCTGCTTCTGGTTGCTTTCACGCAGACAGTTTATGGTCACCCCACTTTTGAAAAGTCTCACCACCCCATATGTTATCTATAATCACTGGGAAGGGAAGGTGATTCAGTAGAGCTCCTGCTTGGTGTCTAGTGAAGCTCTTCCATGCTCTCTCCTGTGACTATACAGGCAGACTAGCTCCTTAATTTAGCATAATGTTCAGTGGTATGAGTAGTCTCCCAATCTAAAGCTCATATCTCAGAACATGTACCATAATAATTTTTTTAAAGATGCTCAACAATGCAGCAGTTTTACAAATTTAATTAACCCAGATATGGAAAGTGAAGGTAATTTCATTGGCTACAACATAACTGAGAAGTTTGGAAGCCACTCTTTTAAAAGCAATATGTTAAGAAGTCTCCAGCAGACAGCCCTGGCTGATAAACCCTGCTGATGCCTATATTCTTCATGCTGATTTACAAATTACTGTTAAATTACTGACCACATGCATCCAGACGTACATGCCCCAGTACTACATTGGAAACCTATTTCATAAACCTTGTTCTGAATTATGGTAATTCCAATCCAAGTTTACCACAGTGTTATACCATTGTATTTATTGTATTCATTTCTTAAGTCACATAAAATATGACACCCTGACCCAAGAATAATGGGAAAAATAAATTAGATTAACATGTCAACCAAAAATTTCACTGGTAGATTCCACATGCAAGTCTTTGACAGCAGTGACTTGTGTTTGCTCACTCATGCTCTCTTCCCCTGCTTTAAGTATTTAAGACCAGCAAGTTTTACTCAAATTAAATGAAACTTCTAGGTATTTGGCACATAAATTTGTGAGATCAGCTTTAAAATCCCAGACACAGCTTCTATACTGCTGAATGGAAAGAAGGCCTAACTCTTGTATTCCAGTGTTCCTTGCACGATGCTTGCATTCACTTAAAACTTTACATTCAAATTCACTTAAATCTACATTCAAATTCACTTATCCAGTTGTTAGTCTTACAAACTTGCAACTTATGTGTAGTCAGTTTACTCACTATAAATGTTTCAGCAGTGAAACAATAAAGCAAACTCGTTCCTCCCACAGAAGGAGTTTGCTTTAACATGGACCAACTGAACTAAATGTAAAAGTGAAACTTTTCTGGAGCTTACGCACTCAAAAGCCTTGCTGATGCCCACAATAACTGCATGTGGATATTACAAACATATTATTTTTCACTGAGTGAATGTATATAGTATGCCTATTTTTCTATATTAGTGTGCTATAAATGTATCTTTAGCATGTGATAAACACCTGTTTTTTTTGTCTGACTGACTCTAAGCATAACACAAGCATAAAGAAAATGGTCAGTGAATGAAAAAATAATTGTACCCAATAAAAGCAGTAGCAGCAGAGCTGACTAACATGAGACAGCATCAGGCTTGTTGTGCAAACTGAAGATATGCTTTTTGCATGCAGCTCTGAATTACACAGATGTCATCTTCCAGAGAAGAAGTCTTGTTGGAGAAGACTTCTACTGTTAAAAACCTTTGAGGGGTCACGTTCTTGGATAAGGATGCAAAATCCTTCCTTATCAAGTAATTCAACATGCCTCTGAGCACACTCATGTTTGTAGTGGGGAGAGTTCTGACTACACAGTGTCGTGCATGGAGCAATACACAACATTGTTTAAACATTGTGAAGGGTTTAGAGTACCTGGGATGTGGCCAAGGGTGAAACACAAACCTCTCTTTCTCATATCCCAGTCCAGTGAGGTTCGGAGAGTCCCTAGATCTTGCTGATGTGAACAGAAGGTAAGAACTCCCACTAGGTCACAGGAAGGAGACCTCAGCTACAGAAAACATAATCGAGCTACTCAAGTTCAAGAGCAGTTTAGCATGGGCCTCCATTAAACTATACAGTCAGAGCCCTTTGCCAAAAACAGAGTTAAAAGAGAAGGGATTTTTCTACAGTTCTAATATTTACAATTATTTGTACATATGTACATATTTATATATTTATTCATACCTGGACAATGTGACATTAAAGGGATCATTTATAATTTACAAATGAAAGATTTTAAAAATGTATAATTATACCATGAAAAAACCTTTTTTTTATTGCTTGCCTTCCAGCCTTATGCTCATAATCACACTATTGCACACATCTCCATGTTACATGGAAGATCTACATTTATATATAAATATATATGAAAATAAGGATATTTTTATTTTAATGTTCTGAGTAAAGTGCTCATTTTTTAACTACTGTTGATGAGAAAGGTTTAATCTGACGGCTTAATTAGAGGGACTTCAAGGGATACACACCTTGTCCATGCTTTTCTCTTTCATTTATAACTTACAAAATGTCTTTATTTTACTGATCTCAACTCTGTCTTAGCTATTAATTCTATTCGTAATATGCATTTGTGACCTTGGCATCTATACTGTCACACAAAGTACAAAACAGAATCACATTAAAAGCAAAGAAAAAGCAAGAAAATAAAACAGCAAATGAAAGCAGTGTTTCTCTTTGTTGTTTTTAGCACATTTCCATGTCTTAAGATACTCTTTTATTTGATTTTAGAAATATTTGTACAACTTTGTTAAACTCTGAACATATCTATTTTATGCACTATACTCAAGTACTGTACAAAACTGCAATAAATGACACTATACGACTACATATGTCTCTACTAGAAGACATCATCATAAAGGTGTATCTTTTTTTAAAGGTCAACTAATAACTGCTAATGTATGTGTGAATCAAAATATTTTTGATTGGCCAAGTATACTAAAATCTAAATACAGTACACAATTATTACTTATGTCATGATTTACCAGGCCTTTAGGGGCATAAAGAATCTTTGCAAAGGCTCAGATGAAAAACAATTTTACGGATCAGTATTAAATGCTCATATAAAATTGCAAATGGCAGCTCCAGTTTTGTTATATTTGTGTATATGAAATACAGTTGATACCTACTGATGATGCATGACCTTTTATTAAAAAAATAACATTCAAATCTTAGCAAAACCATTTCTAGTATACAAAGTTGTTGTAAAGTTATGTCAGCGAAATGTAAAGTTGCAATTTACAAAAGCAGCAGTAAATTTTATTATATGGACAATTTCCTGAACTTAAGTCATGGTTCTTGTTTCCCTTGAAAACAATGCTTTCTGGGACAAATACAGGTAAATATTTTAATGGCAGGTTTTAGGATAACATTAAGCAAGGAAAAAGAGTGTATTATATTACTGACATACTTAACCCTGAAAAATTTCTGAGTACTTTTATGAACCTCGCAATAATCCAATTAAGAACAAAATCAAAAAGCAAAAAAATCCAACTTTGCTGAACCAGACAACCTGGCTTAGCAACATCAAAAAAGGAAAACAGTGAAAAGAATAAGAGTTCCACTAGTGGAAGTTGATATTGGAAAATTGATTAACACTCGCTTTTCCCTGAAATCAATTGGAAGAGTTTATTAACAACTTCAAACAGGACAGAAGTAAGAAACCTGTGGCTTTTGCCATATAGTAGTCTTTACTACCTCTTCAGCCTACCTAGTATCCAGAATGTTTGTGAACAGTAGAACTGTATGACCTCCATACTCTGTTATGTACATGGGTACTGCTATTGTATGAAACAATTACACCTTTTTAAAAAAATCGCTTTTTTAAATGACAGTTTCTTTCATTAAAGTAGAATTAGTTACTTTATAGAAAAATATTTTAACTTTAAATTAAAAAAATACTGTTCCTAAATAATTATGTAGGATCACATCTTCTTTTCATTGTACGGAGAGAATATAATTCTGTATATTTGAATCCTAGTTTAACAGAACTCCCCTGGGTATAACTTTTAAAGAGCTGGCTATATTTGCCATGGGTGCTATCTGTTTACAGACCCATGAATTAACACTGCGTCCCTCCTTTGGAGATAGACAGATAAGACATCTATATACACTCTGTACATAATGGTTCACAGATTAGCAGTTATTAGTCGTACTGTACATAGTGAACAACCTATCTGATTAGAATGATGCTTTAAGTCCTCAGTGCAATTTAGCTTTTAGGTTGATGGCGCAAAGCCAAGTAAGACAGGCTCCCTGTTTAAATATGTAGCCCAATACACTAAATTAAAAGTACCAAATAAAACTGGAAACACTATTCTAGACATTCTGTCAATTTTGCTAACACTGTTGAATGTCTTCTTTGCTTCCTGTGGCTTCGCTTCTGGTTTTGCCTTGTTGGGTTCTGCGGTTGTAGCACTCTTGGAGATGGTTGGTAGCACTGAGTCCTTGGTAATATTTGGAGCATAGTTGGCAACAGCCACTGCATAGGCATTGTTTTTCTTAATGACAGACGCTTTTTCTTTTTTCTATTGGAAGACAGCATGAAGTTAAATATTTAACGTGTATTTGTCAGAACAGACTTAATAAAACATAATTTCAAATGTAAAAGAAACAAATGAGTATGTGTGAGTATGTTAAAATAAATACCAGGGATACCATACTGATAAATTCAAATATAAAGACACACCCAGTCTATCCAAAAAGAAGGTATAGGTAACATAAGAATGCTCTACAAACATGGACTCTTGCACCATCAAATGCCCTACTGAAGTTATATGAGGAAGGGTCTCTTACTGCAATTGTAAGGATAACTGGAAAAGAGTTGGTCTTTCTCTAGCCACTTTGTATCTGGCTCCTTACAACAGAATTGCAAGTTATTTAAAATGTTCTCTGTTAAGAGAACAAGAAGGAGTGAATGGATGGACTGGAAAAAAAAGATTACCCAGCATTGTAATAAAATGAAAATCAGGCCATCTTTCCCACATAAATCTAGCATCACTATTATTTGAACACCTCATAACATACCTTCAATAAATAAAGGAATTTCAGTAATGGTCTACATTTTTTAGAGATTCTGGAGAAATATGTGCGTGTTTACACGTATATATACATAGACACACACACAGAGGTCAGTAAGAGATTGCAATTAGAGAAAGAAGGACTCCGGCCTGGTAGTTACAGAAGTGAACTGAGAACTAGCCCAAGAACTATTCTTGTTTATCAGAAATTATTGTTTAAAAAATGCATAACAGTGATGAAAATGGGGATTAGAACCTAAAAAATAACAGAAGATAAGAAAAGTGGGATGGAATGACAAGAATTTAATGAAGTTCAGAAAAGGGAAATTTAAGTCCTGTACCGGGGGAGGAATAACCCCATGTACCAGTACAGGTTGGGGCTAATGGGCTGGAAAGCAGCATTGCAGAAAAGCCCCAGGGGATCCCTGTGGACACCAAGTTGAACACAAGCCAGCAACGTGACCTCACAGCAACGAAGGCTAATAGCCTCCTGGGCTGCATTACAAACAGCGTTGCCAGCAGGCCAAGGGAGGTGATTGTTCCCTTCGATTCAGCCCTGGTGAGACACATCCGGAGTGCTGGATCCAGTTCTGGGCTCCCCAGTTCAAGAGAGACATGGGCATAATGGAGTGAGTCCAGCAAAGGACCACAAAGATGATTTAAGGCCTGAAGCATCTGAAATAGGAAAGGCTGAGAGAGATGGGATTGTTCAGCCTGGAAGAGCTCAGCGAAGGGGAAGACTCAGCAGGGGAATCTTATCAATGTATATAAATATCTGGTGGGAGAGAGTAAAGAAAACCAGACCAGACTCTTCTCAGTGATATCCAGTGGAAGGACAAGAGGAAATGGGCACAAATTGAAATACAGAATATTCCACTTAAGCATACAAAAAAAACCCTGTTTTACTGTGAGCGTGACTGAGCACTGGGGAACAGGTTGCCCAGAGAGGTTGTGGAGTCTCCATCCTTGGAGGTATTAAGAAACTGTCTGGACGTGACCCTGAGCAACCGTCCCTAGCTGACCCTGCTGGGAGCAAGGGAGTTAAATTCGACGGTCTCCAGAGGTTCCTTCCAACCTCAGCAATTCTGTGTTTTTACAGGATTGTGTCGGCTTTCAAACAGCTAAAGTTCAGCCAATGGCAGCCCAATGGAGATGCTATGTCTATAGATAGATACAGGGATGTATAGGTAATGAGTATAGGCTTGAGTGTTTAGACATACATATAGGTACACAGACTAGCTCTGCAATAAGACTGTAATGCTAGAAATCGATTCACTGTTTTGCAGCAATCCCAAACTAAGGATCTTCTAATAACCTACAGGAAAGAAAGGAAGGATTTCAGTTTCTCAGGAAGCAAGGCTCTCCATATATAATTTAGAAGCAGGCAAATAAATATTAGATTCAGTCCATCTCTTCCACAAAATACAGAATTAAACAGATGAAGACATAGTTAACTTCTGGCTCATATAAGAAATCATCAGCTGTTGTATTTTGGTTTGATTTTTAATCTAATGGAAGTGGCATAAGTGAGGGAATTCTTGTGACATTTCTTATATAGGTGCATTCCAATTTTTTACTTCCACTGGGAGGTATCTACCCAATTTCCAATTCTGGTTTTAAATTAGCTCCAATTTGATATATATCAGGGCCATCTACAAATCTTGATAAGAACTTCATAGTTAGATGTTGTGCCCCAAATACCTCATCTCAGGAGATGTTGTCACATAAAAAGAAAATCTGGGATCGGGTGGGAATTCAGCGCTGTTCCTTATTGACTGGAGTGTGAAAAAGGGTTGATCAAATATATAGTTTGTCCCTGCACCTGCTTTCCTGTGAGACAAATTCCATGTTGACAGCACTTAGATGGGAATTTTCATATAACGTGAACAGAGATGACTGTCACTGAAGAAACATATTTCTCTTTATTTGGTGAAGAGTAAGCCTGGCTTTAGGTGCACAGATGCATTTGGCAAAAATAAGAGCAAATTACCAAATCAAATTCTGAGAGGAACATTCTAATTGATCTATAATTCCTTCCTTTCAGACACACTTACTATGTTTTTAAAAGGTAATTGTAATACCATTAGTGAGACCTGCATAATAAAGATGAACCATATTTTTGTATGAGAAACTCTGAATATGTTAAAAGTTTAGCTTTTTGTTAAGTCAGTCTGAAGAAAATAGAGAACTGGACATGTGAATGGTATATAAACCTTAAAATGGAATGGCTAATTTTGTCATTCCTAGGGAAGGAATACTACCTAGCTGTTAAACAGCTGCCACTCCTAAGATCATGAGACAGCACTGTTATATTAATTTAAAGAAACAGCCAAAGGATGATTGTAGTTTATAAGGGCTCCCTACATTATTACAATGCCAGGGCAATGTGCCAGTCTGAAAAGCTCCACTCGTGACATGCTGATAAACTTGTAGTGATTCAGTATCTACTTCTAGCATGAGGGAACAGATCCTGAAGTTCATGCCCTTCCGGAAGCCACAGGGAATTACAAACAATGTGCTCATTTCCTCTAATTCTCCTTTACCATTAACTGAACATTTTGCTTCTTTATGCATTGTGCTTTATGCATTCAAAATGCTTAGAAACCATCAGTTAATTAAACTTTGCTTCACGTCTACTATTATCATCTAGGAAGGAAATAATATTCTATCCTATTTTAAGAAGAGCCACAGAAATCTGAGTATTCTTTGTCAGAAG
This sequence comes from Nipponia nippon, assembly GCF_047370975.1. NCBI lineage: Eukaryota > Metazoa > Chordata > Aves > Pelecaniformes > Threskiornithidae > Nipponia > Nipponia nippon. Next base: position 28,628,032 of record NW_028262380.1, read on the forward strand.
AAATCCTTTTCCATTGGTAGAATCAGGACTGTGATAGGACAAAATTATATAATACAGTAAGTTAGTCAAAACAACAAGTCAGCTTTAACATTTGTTCTGTGTTATTAAAATTATAAACTGTAAAGCTTGACACAAATTTAGGCATATCACCGGTTCATTCTGTTCATGAAATAAGAAATTCTATCATCAGGTTAAAATTTCTTAATGCTATCACACCTACACTACTATCAATACCAGAAAATTAAGGCATGACTGTGTTTCTGCCCACTCAGAGCATCAATACATCATAGGTGAAGAAGTGCTCAGAATTTTGTACAACTGCTATTTAAATTAGTTTAAAAATTAATGTCTACATATCATTAGGGATAAGTTTAAGAACACTGAAAATGTTCAAAACGTCTAGATTTTGTTATTAACAGTTTTTACATATAGGGGCATTCAGTTGTTTTTCTGATCCTTATTTACCAGGAAAATTAATACACATTACATCTTTCTGTAATCTTTTTCTTTTTTCCAACTCAAGAAACAAGTCAGACAGGTCCTAACATAAAAAAACCAATGTGCATGATAACTAAATCTGGATTATTGAGAGCAAGTGAGATTAGCTACATCACAGCAGATATATTTTTGTTCAGGACAGAAAATACATCTACATTCTTTTGATTTAAAACATTATGGTGTTTTTTTTTATATATAGGCAATTTTATCAAAACAATATATTACAGCTGGTTTAGTGCAATTGACTGGAAATAGGGCTATTTCCTTAGGACTTACCTTATCATTCACTACACTTTTTCCATCCCAGGCCCATCCTCGTTTTGTGAAATAATTTACAGTGGCAAATTCAATTAATGCAGAGAACACAAATGCATAACAAACAGCAATAAACCAATCCATAGCTGTTGCATATGCTACTTTGGGGAGTGAATTTCGAGCACTGATGCTTAGTGTTGTCATTGTCAACACAGTTGTTACTCCTGCAAGGGGACAAAAAAACAAAACATCAACAATTTTACTTGGATTTTGAATGTTAACAAAAATACAAAACAAAAATTATTACAGTATGTTTGTGAAACACAATGGAAAATTTGCTTATCTGAGTTGGTGACAAACTGCCAGAACCATATTAAAGGCTGCATCTGGAGTTTCTTTTGAAATGTTTTAGTTCAATTTTGTTGTTTAAACTTCCCTTGTTTAATCAGCTGAACATTTCACTTAGAGTAGAGAGACAATATTTATTTTTTTTTTTAGCTATCAGGACAGGGAAGGGACAAATTAACAGTTCCTTAATGGAATCTAATACTTTGCAGCATTACAGTACTAATGATTAAAATGCTAATGTTTGGTGGCTGACCTGCAGTGGCTGCAGGTCTGGCACCTATCTTTACTGACAGTACCACACAAATTTACCTTTGTTATTAGAAATAATGATTTTTTTTTTTTCCCAGTAGCTGTCTCACTAACCATCCAGTCACATAGTTGAAGACATAAACAGGTTAAGTTTTCATTCAGGTAACATGGATTTTTTTCTAGAACAGCATATTGATTTGAAATGCCAGATTATTATAACTGTGTATTATGTGTCAGAAAACAAAACTTGATGATCCAGGAAGACTGTTCTTTCACTGTGGCAGCTATTAAAAGCACTTTACAGTACTTCGTACATAATTCCTTCCCAGTAGGAAGCCACGAATTATACTCCAAAAAATCAGAAAAAAGATACATGGGAGGAAAGGAAGAACATTTTTCTGAATCAGTTTTAGCAAGCAGAAACCCACAGCCACAAATGCAGTCTCCATTCCTTAAGTAAATCAGTTCTCCCACCTTAGGCTGAATCACACTTAGACAAACTAAACTATTCCCTTTGTGGCACACCATTAAATATGTCTCCAGAATGAAAAGCAACGCAAAGTGATATACTTGGCACAGATCAGCATTTAACACCCCATTATGACAGGCAAAGGAGATGCCATGGCAGAAATATTAGTAACAGCACATCACAGCTTCAACAACTACACACTCATAAAATTGTTGTAAGAGGATTCCCAAGAGAAAGTAAAGTCACTCTCCCTAGGCCGGATTCTCCACTGTCGGCAATCTGCCACCTGGGTTCTGCAGGATCGACATAGCTCAAATTTTCCTTCTGCTACAAGAGAAGCATTTCTAACCACTGTGCGAGAGGGAAGAGAGGCAGCAATTACACCTACTCAGACCTCTTCAGGCTTTGCCATTTCCATCCCTCCTGTAAAGAATCTCCATCTCTAAGGGTTCTACAAAGGATGACAGAGCAAACCTAAGTGGACTCAGCCTCTGCGCTATTCTCCCTTGATGCGCTTCCAAAGGCCTGTGCAGCAGGGAAAACTAGGCACTAAAACATCCTGCTGAGTCACACAGAATCCAGACACCTCAGCAAACATAATTCTCTAATTGCTCTTTTTCATCCTCCATAAATTAAAGAAGTGGATTTGGTCTGGAATCAGCCATGACACTGTTGGGATCTGCTAGCCTATACAATGAAAAGGAAGCAGCTATCATACTATATTGTATGAAAATGTGTAGACAATGTAGTTTGTAAAGAACTTATTCTCTCCTAACACTTACACAACATATGGCTTAATTATTTTCAGCACCTCAGGCAAAAGGCAGTCTATCATTTAAAATTATCACATGCAAATTTTAACACTGGTCCTGAGCTGCAGATAAATCATTTAATTATACAGAAGTATCAGTAAAGTGATTGTTTTTCAGAGATAAGGTGACCTTATCCACATGTAAATATATACAGTTGCTAAGGTACTGTTCTGTTTAAGTCCTACCTTTTAGAATAACCTAACCTTCTGGAAGCCCCATTGGCTTCTTCAGAAATCTAATTTAAGATTAACTGCTGACCTTTTCTAGTCTCAATTAAAACATCATGAATTTACATCTTGTATCCTGCTACCAGTTGACAATTTCTCTAAAAATTTCAGCAAGCCACACCACTTTGTGACTCAAATGCTAATCAAACAGCACATTGTCAGACAATTGCCAATGCACTTTCATTTATTCCTTTACTCTGTAAATTCAGTGATGTTCAAGCTACCACAGTCATTTAACCTGAACTAAGTGGGAAAAAATTAGACAGAAAATTTAATTCACTCAACCTGGTCCACAACCTGAATAGATTTATAAATACAAATAACATAGCAGAAAGAAAAGACTGTTGTCCCTTTTACAGAGATACAGATTACTACTTCATTTTATCACTCTAAGAGTAAATGATTGGAGATCTAAACAAAAGCTTAAAAATTCTGGAGACAGTGTAATTTTAAAGTATTATACCATAACATTTGGCTACATACCATACTGCTTCTTTTTTACTTATGCAATGTATATGTATTACTTGAGAATACAATACAAAAGGAGTGTACATTGATTCTGCTTAGACACCGGGAGACAAGTCTGAACAATCATTGAGAGAAAGATTGTAGAAAATAGCTCAAGTGCTCAGTCTACCCTTTTTACTAAAAGAACAACACAAAAGGCCAGAAGCCTTTTTAAACAGCATGGTAGGCCAAGGACCATAACATAATCTATTTCCAGAAAAGTTGCATTCAGTCAGTCGGTTAAGCTACATATACATATTGTGAAGTCGGTGCTCATGTTGCTTCACTGTACGAATACCGAGCAATGGAACAGAGTTCCCCATTGATCAACAGCCAAGTTAATTCCCAAAGCTGAATGGCAAGTGCTATTTACCCCAGCTCCAGTCAAAGTCACATGTCATTATGCCACTGTTGGAACATAAGCTAGTGTCTTGGCACACCACTGAGCTGAGAAGACATATTAGTTCATTTGCAGCCAGCTCAGTCTCCAACTAAGGGCTACAGTTTTCCAGGTATGCTTGCCCACTGCCTACCACTAGAGTGTTATGTCTACAGTTAGCAGAAATTCCCAATTAAGAAATTAGAGACTGAAAGTTGTGAGTGGTGGGATATCTCTAAAGGCACAAAAGATAATCTGCAGCATGTGAAAGGAGAAGTAATAAAGACAGTTGAGATTCTTTTCAACAAAATGGGAAAAGGTAATTTATATGTATAGAATTGTTCAAAAGGAAGGGTCTATGTTTTTCAATTCCCACATAAAAATAACCAGAGAGCAAAAATCTGAACTTTTCTTAGGTTCCCCTTTCTGTAGTTCTACAATTAAAAAGTCTGTCTATTTCAGGTCTAAATGGCTTTTTGCTTCAAAATGTACATTAATTAATATAGGTTCAGAAAAGATAAACCAAGAACAAGCAAAACACAGGGATAGGAATGCAGCATAAGAATAAAATGATCACAGAGAGCAGACTCTTGACAAAGGAACATAGCTATGTGATTTAAAATCCTGCATCCTGGATAATGTACTAAAAAATAATATGACTATTAATTTTTGTTCTTGCCTGCTTTGGGTATCAAAGAATATATATCTAATTACATTCATTTTAACATTCTCATTCCTACTCTGTGTGAGTTAAAACACATAGATAACTGTAGCACTGAGAAAACTAATTTCTGATTTTTCTGTCACCTGCATCTAATGCTGCTATTCAAATATACGTGATGCTTCTAAATGTTATGACCCATTAAAAATGAAGCGAGAATTCAATAAGCTGCACAAGATTAGTTTTGCTAATATTGTTGACACTAAATGCGGAACAATAAACACATTACTAAATGAAACAGATTGTAGTCTTGCACTAAATGAAGGCATTATGAACCAGGCTTATTCCCTTTCGTTAAAAATGCAATCAAATGCTTTTCAAATTTATCTCCTAGAGAAAACACATTCAAGACTTATTTAATTAACGATGATAAAACTTTCTTCTTCCAATAATTTAAAGCAAAGTATAACATTAGGCCATAATTCATTTGGGATAGCTTAGGTCAACAATATTAAATAGATGCCATAAAGGAAAGGGATTAAAGAGCTCAGCTATAAAAGAAGCCTCATTATACCAAGCCCTTAATGTTAACCTAGAACTTGAAACTACCTTGCAAGAGAATAGAAAGGAGAAAGAAAAGTAACTTCTTTCAAACGTGAAATAATAAATGCTAAGTGGTGCTTTGAATAACTTATGTTTCTTTGAAAGGAACAGTACTCCAGTTATTAGTCCTTTCCAGGACTTGGTAGCTCTCCAGAACGTACTTGAAATAAATTTCTCATTGATTCTGAAAAACACTTTATCAAAACTAATACTTTCTACTTAATCATATTTTAATATTGATATATGTATTATACAATGCAAAGATGGCTATCTAGCAAGTGACTACTCCACATAAAAACTAAAAATTAAGTATGATCGATAAAAATGTAAAGTAAAATCTCCTGCAATTTTTATATTCCCTGCTGGAAGTAGCTAGTTTTATTACCTTAGCTGTAGCATGGGCTTCATGTGTCACTGGGTGGAAGCTACCTGAAAGTACCACCCAAACGAGACCTTGAGTGTACCTGCCCAGCTCCAACTGTCAAGCTTAATTCAGTACGAGCCAGAAAACAGTAAGAAGCAATAGATGAACTTTGTTATGAAACTGTGGCTAACTTCACATTTTTATAACACATTTAGGCAAGGGACCAGAGGGTATCAGAAATCTCAGTGACAACTGCTGCCAGTAGGTATGGAGAAAGACTGAGAGATTCACCTGGGGCAACATAATTAGAGAGGCCATTGGCAGCTTATGCTGACAATCTCATCTAGAGTGTAAAAGAATGTTAGGAATAGCTCCTCAGGGGACATTGAACCCAATGCAGAAGGTTAAGCCTGAGGTGCAAATGCTGCATGCAGGGGCTAGGTTGCTCCATGAGGCAGAGCCTGGACATGTCTTGTTCCTCTGGGTTCAGGGTGCCAGTCTAAGCTGGCCTGGAGGGGACAGAGCCCTGACTGGTGCATGAGGTGTATGTCTGTGTGGCAGAAATAAAATACTAGCATAGAAATTGCTATCCCCTCGATATACCCATTGTGCTTAGTAAATAAATTTTAGATTTTATGTCACTGGGTGGTGTGGTCCTGTTCTTGTGGCCATCCTACCCAGTTCCCTCAAGACATCCTGAAACAAGACACTGTTCATTATCCATATTATGCTAAACCCCCAGGAGAGTAAAGCAGCAGGCTGCCATGCAGGTATTACTTATTTCAAATAAAAACATAAATTAAACAAAAAAATAAATCAAGAACAAGAAAGAGGTATGCAGGAAGGGACACAACATTCCAGGAAAATTATCCTAGTGCCTTGTTACTGATGTAGTACCTTGTTACCAACGACACAGTAACCGAAAGTGCATTTTAGGAAGAGAATATGTGAGACTTTTTTTGGACAAACCAGTTACACTGTCCTGAATGTATAGAAGGGGGTACAGAAAAGGGCAAAGACAGAGATATAGAAGGATTTGACAATGCACTTGCAAGGCTGGAAAACAGGAATGTGCATTTTGATAAGCAGAAATGGACAAATTCACAGAAGATTTTGAAGAAAGAAAAAAAAAAATTCTGTCTGATAACTGCCTGGGAACACATGGTAGAATTCTGGTCCCACTAAAACCACTGACCCATTTCATCTGACTTCAATAAGGCTTATATTCAAACCTGCAATTTTCATGATGCTTTGTGTGGCATTTTCTCCACCAGGAGAGACAGTAAGTGCTTTTTTGTGGATCATACTTCATATGTATTTAAGTTTGGCCTATTTTTTGAAGAGTGCATGGTGTTTACTGATGACTAATCATAGGATTTTATGCAGCATTTATGATCACTGATTCCACACAGGCATTACTTTCTTTTTGTTGTGCTAGTCTCTTTTTCTTTAAAAGCAAACAAATTAAAAGAACTTTAAGTTACGCAAATAAGAAAGACATTTGTTACTTTGCTTTAATAAAGACGAGAGCAAAGCCTTATTGTAAGAGAACACCATTATTTTTCACTGCTGAAGCTGATCGCTGCCTTATAGTACA